>NC_141695.1:89631785-90079472 GCF_964263255.1 Lissotriton vulgaris
CAGGGTTTTCTTGTTCAATGGTGCGGTCAGGATTTCAGAGCCGCTGTAAAGGGAAAGCGTGTGGAGGTGATTACACTGTTCCAATGCGAAAACGCATATTGAGACCACCGCGGATGACTGTCATTACGGTTCCTACCTGGTATTCGTGGGCTGTAGCAATAATGTGCTGTCAGCAGAGAAGCAGCAATGTGCTCTTGGTAATCCGCTCAATGGCAGGCATGGTGTCCTGGGCTCTGAGGCACCGCTTATGTAGGCCAGCGCCATTGCGGGGCAATCACGTGAGTAGTGAACATAGAGAAGGGGTTCGATTCCAGGAGATTGGAACGGCGGCCATCTTGGAGTGGTGCACAAGAACTCAATTTGGGAGATTCTCATCATGTGAGGAATGCACAAATAGATTGGTGCTAGCCAACTCTTAGGAGTCAAGTGTGTTTGTGGTGAGGGTGATGGTGCAAGGGAAAAGTGAAGTGAAATAGTGACCGGTGACGATTTATACAACATATGTACATAACCATAGTAATTTACAATTGGTGGCTAGACAAAAACCGTTAAGTATTGAAAGGTTCTGGCTCTGGAACAAATTATATTCTGAACTCACAGGGTGTTGAGCCCAACATCCTTGTGGAAGCAATGTCAATTATAGGATCATAATAGCATAGTCCAGTTCTCGCTTTTGTTGAGGCCATTTCGGATTGTGTCAAACGGAATTATTGTCTTTAGTTCCTCGCGATTAAGTAGTTGAGCCATATTACCGCCTCTTTGTGGCAGCTTGAGAACTTTCAGGATGGGGGCAGGGTGACCAGATGGCCCTGCGGGCTGGGTGACCAGATGACCCTGCGGGCTGGCGGCCGGGCTAACAACAACTTTTGTCTTTCCCCAGAGTTCTGTAATCCCCCACTACATGGGGGCTTAATAGTCGAGAAAAATGGGCTCCCCGGGCAGGCCATCGGGGAGTGGACGTGGCCTGGGCTTAACCCTCCTTGGGTCCGTGCGCCAGGGACGGGCTCCACCGGGCCCCAGGGAGGCTCTCCCCGGCCTGGCTAGGGTTCGGAAGCTGGTACCGGGCCCGGGGCTTGAGCTCCCTCTGGCCGGGGGCAGGGTGACCAGATGGCCCTGCGGGCAGGGTGACCAGATGGCCCTGCGGGCTGGGTGACCAGATGGCCCTGCGGGCTGGCGTCCGGGCTGACAACAACTTTTGTCCTTCCCCAGAGTTAGGTGGGGGCTTAATAGTCGAGAAAAATGGGCTCCCCGGGCAGGCCATCGGGGAGTGCATGTGGCCTGAGCTTAACCCTCCTTGGGTCCGTGCGCTGTGGACGGGGCTCCACCAGGGCCCGGGGAGACTCTCTCCGGCCTGGCTAGGGTTCGGAAGGTGGGACCGGGCCCGGGGCTTCAGCTCCGTCCGGCCGGTCCCGGGGTGCGTGAGCCCCCCGTCCTGCAAGCCATCAGAGAGTCTGGGCGCTGGGGACGGGCTGGGTAAGCTCTTCCCGGCCTGGCTAGGGTTCGGAAGCTGGGACGGGGCCCAGGGCTTGAGCTCCGTCTGGCCGGCCCCGGGGTGTGTGAGCCCCCTGTCCTGCAAGCCATCAGAGGGTCCGTGCGCTGAGGACGGGGCTCCACTGGGGCCCAGGGAGGCTCTCCCCCGGCCTGGCTAGGGTTCGGAAGGTGGGACCGGGCCCGGGGCTTGAGCTCCATCCGGCCGGCCCCGGGGTGCGTGAGCCCCCAATCCTGCAAGCCATCAGAGGGTCTGGGCGCTGGGGACGGGGCTCCACCTGGGCCCGGGGAGGCTCTCCCTGGCCTGGCTAGGGTTCGGAAGCTGGGACGGGGCCTGGGGCTTGAGCTCCGGCCGGCCGGCCCTGGGGTGCGTGAGCCCCCTGTCCTGCAAGCCATCAAAGGGTCCGTGCGCTGGGGACGGGGCTCCACCGGGGCCCAGGGAGGCTCTCCCGGCCTGGCTAGGGTTCGGAAGGTGGGACCGGGCCCGGGGCTTGAGCTCCGTCCGGCCGGCCCCGGGGTGCGTGAGCCCCCCGTCCTGCAAGCCATCAGAGGGTCTGGGCGCTGGGGATGGGCTCCACCAGGGCTCGGGGAGGCTCTCCCTGGCCTGGCTAGGGTTCGGAAGCTTGGACCGGGCCGGGGGAGCAGTTGTGGCTGGCTTCATCCACTGCGCTGTCAGAGTCGAGTTTTCTGCCCACCCCTACTTATAATGCAGTGGAAACGTATAGTCTTGAAATATTAAACACATTGATAACCTCCCCATATCTTACTGCATTAATGTGCAAATAGTAACTGTAATGTACAAATTGTAGAGTATGATAACTTCAGGACATTTAAAGTGTGTGCTTGACTTTGTTTCTGCTGGGGCAGTTCATCTACTGTCCTCCTCAACAGAACTGACTTTACTGATTGGCTTTTCTAACTGTTCTCCAAGTAGAGTGATTGCATGGGGGTTGGGCTCCACCCTCACTTTCTATTTGCTAATCTTGATTTCGTTGCACAGCTCAAGCTCTAAAGGCTTTGGGCCTAATTACGACGTCGGGCGGACGTGTATCGGTCTGGAACCGCCCAACCGTAGGTCGGTGGTTCCGACTGCCTGATTTGGATGCGACTGCCGATAGGGTGGTTGGAAACATCAATTCTACAATAGACGCTTGTGCGGCAGGCGGAATAGGCCCACAGCATAAACTTCCGTTGTAGAATAGAGGTTTGCAAAGGTCCCTGCACTGTGTGGCAGGTACCCCACAGTGCAGGGATGTTGAGGCCCCATTGTGGATGGCCAGGCGGGAAGTGAACCCTTCTCGGGACCCCAAAGAAACTTTCTGACAGCCTTTTCATGTCGGAAAGGCCAACATGAAATGGCTGTCAGAAAATGCCACCATAATCCTGACTGAGGAGTGGAGTCTGGCTCTGACATCATTAGGGGATTATGGTGTGCTCCGATGGTCTTACGGGCTCTTTGAGCCCATCCGAAGCACCGCATATGGTCCCTCTGCCCGATGTCTCTGTCCACCGCACCGTAATGTGGCGGGCGGAACGCAGTGGAAATGTCAGAAGGTCGGCAACCGACCGTTGGTAGATTACGGTCCTTCCGACATCATAATCAGCCCCTTTGTTGTCAGTCCACAGGAACAGATTAAAAGATGGACTAACGTGGTAAAAACCTGTGTGGCACTCTGCTAGCCTAACAAGCTTTGTTCTTCTTTTGTCTACAGCCTGTTGATCTGTTTGAGATGATCGAGAAGATGCAGGTGGGTCCCTGGCCATGTTGGTGCATGCATTTGTGAGTGGAGATACTGTTTAGTGCACATTGGTTTTATAGATTCGCCCAGTATTAACCTGACACCCATTAGTTGTTGTGTCTACTAGCCATATTGGTAGTTACTGCAGAGAACGTAAGCGCGTCTAGTGGCATTTGACTGTGCTATTTTCTTGGCGCATATGTATCCTTGCATCTATTTTTGGACATGAGGGTGCATTTTTTTGCTAAGAAAATAGTGCCAAATGCCCACTCAGCCCTGCAAGAAAATCCTGCAGAATCAAATTTGCCAATTCCGCTGTATTTTAATGTAATTCAGTGGAATTACACAGAATCAAATTCATGAATTCCGCTGTATTTTAATGTAATTCAGTGGAATTACACAGAATCAAATTCCGCTGGATTTTAATTTAATTCAACGGAATTCCACGGAATCAAATACCGCCAATTCCGCTGAATTTTAATGTAATTCAGCGGAATTCCACGCAATCAAATTCTGCCAATTCCACCCACCCCTGAATGGGACCGGGCTAACACATGGAACAGGGGAGACCGCAGAGAAAAAGCAGGGAGGAGAAATTGTGGCAGATTCACCTCAAAACCTTTCGGCCTAAAGGTCACATGACAGTGATTTACACCAGCAGGTGTAAATTGGCATTTTTATCAATTGTTGATCCATTTGTACTTGTCAATGATGCCACTGCTGGCCTCATACTTTGATGGGCTTTCATTACAGTAAAGGGGTGCTTGTCTGCACCGCGGATCCCCAGGTCAGCTCCTGCAGTGTTTAGTGGTATCTGTGAAGTCCTTTGAGATGACACAACTCTCTCAAGTCACCACAAGAACTGTCCGATGACCTGTACGGGGCCTCCCAAGGATGGTGCCTCTATGCACTACACTGGTGACAAGAGGACAGTTCTTTCAGGGACTGCCACTGTCCCCTCATCCCCTGGTCAGGTCTTGCAGAAGACAAGTTTACTGAAGGATCACATGGAACAGGAGTCCTTGAGAGCCTGTTTCAAGGGCAGTCGGCGGTCTGCAGCCCAAGCATTACTACAGGGCGGACCAGCATTTGTCTATGGGCTGAGGTTCAAGCCAGATTTGGGCATTGATCCGCTCCCCTTGGGCCAGATCGCAACAAAATTCACACTAATGCATAACCAGGCTAGAAGTTATAATGGACAGTGGTCCTGTGAGATAGTGGGCCACTATCACTAGGTTCTCATTTTATTTGAAAACTGCAAAACACCTTTATTTCTGTTTCTATTTATCTTTCTCTCTTCCGTCTTTCTTCCCCTCTACCTATCTCTGTTTCTCTCTCTTTTTCTCCTTCTCAATTCCTCTCTCTCCCTTCCCCTCTCCCTATCTCTGTTTCTCTCAATTTTTATCCCCCTCCCTTCCTTCCTCTCTCCCTGTTGCATCTGTTTCTCCTTTTTTCTCTTTCACTTGATATCTGTTTCTCTGCTCGCTCCCTTTTTGCTCTCTATTCCTCTTTCTTTCTCCTCCCTTCTCGTCTCTTCCCCTTTGCTTACATCTCACTCTCTCCTTCTAACCCTTTATCTCCAATGTCCTTCTTCTTTGTTACAGGGGAGTCGTCTTGATGAGCAGAGATGTTCTCTCCCTTCCCCTCTCAAGGTCAGTGTCTTGCCATGGGTATCTCTCATTACTGGTGTGTATGTGTCTGCAGAAAGTGAGTTGTAAGATGGGACAGGTGTTCACTTAGAACTTTGCTTTGAGTACACTGCATATTTTTTTGTTTAGTTTCTTACTTTATCCTTAAATCTATTCTGCTCCACTTTATCCTTTTCTTTTTTCTAGCATTTGATCACCTTCATTTCTTCCTAAATTCCTTTTGGCTACCTCTTTGATAACATTCATAACTTTCTAAATTTCACAATCCACTTCATTTCCTTACTTTCTTCCTTCCTTCCTTTCTTCTTTCCTTCCTTCCCGTTTTCCTCTCAATCCCTTCTTTGCTTCAGTCTGTCATTGAATCCTTCCTTCCTCATCGCTTCCCACATCATAACTTCTTATCTTCCTACATTTATCCTTACTTCTTTCCTCTCTTTCATCCATAATCACTAATTTCCATTTCCCTCCTTCCTGATTTTACCCCTTTCTTCTCAATATCCTTCACTTTTGGTTCCTCCATAGTGTGCATGTGTGTGTGTGTCTCTGTCTGTATGTCAATAATTTCTCCTACAGATTAAGTTAGATATGATAACATGTTCACATGTACAGCATCACTTCAGCAAAACAGCCCTTAGTTCACGTATTGGAGCAGATTTTTAGAGATGTCACACAACCCAAGGCAGAGACCAAAGTTGCTGCACTGTATTGAATGAGAGGGAGAGAGAAGGACAACGCCATGGTTCTATTCATATTCATATTTTCAACTGTCCTGCTCTCTTCCTAGCAGTCATGCATAATCAAGCCGCCTATCGTCACATACACCCTTGCACCATAGTGTAAAGGTGTCTGCATGAGTCTACTGCAGGTTTTATACCAGAAGATTGCAACATTCTGTGTCTAGACAAACTTTAAAACATTTCCCACTTTGGATGTGTGCTGTACAGTGCAGTACACAAGCAAAGCCAGAAAAGGTGGAGAAATAAAACCATTACTCCAAGTCAATGTCAAAGAGGTGTTATTTTTCTCATAGAACCCTGTCTACTACTGTTAGTAAATGGGGTTTTGCATCAAAAACCTTGGGCGGTTGCAGGGGAACACTCGTGTATCACCTTTAAAGTACCCCTTTGAGGAAAAGTAACCCTAACCAGTGCCCAGCGCTGCTTTGTGTTACTTTCAGACAACTTTCCAGTACAAAACACACGTTGCACTCAAAAGTAAATTCAAAATGTTATTCAGTCTTATATAGCACCAGATTCACCCACACATGGGTATCTTTGTTGAATGGGTTATGGCAAAGCAGAATGAAGTACAGAAAAGGACACAGAGAAGAACAGGGAATCTAAACATATACTTTGATAAAAGCTTTTTGAATGGGCTGAAATTGGAGAAAAGTCTTATATTCTGTGGGAAAGAGTTGAAATGATGAGATGCCAAAAAGGAAAAGAAATGGGCTCTCATTCTCGCAAGCCGTATACGCCTTTTGTACAGCAGAGCTGAGATGATAGATCTTAAATCCAAGAGGCATCTATAGAAAGAATTTTATTGTCTGACAGTAAGCAGGGCTTGAGGAGCAGAGTGCCTTGTGTGCATGATACACCCACTGCCTTATGTACTGGCAACCAATGAAGCCTGATGCAATTCTTGGGTGAAAGGTGCAAATCACGCCGGCTGCTGTATTCTGAGTGGTCAGTAGGCGGTAAACAAGTAATCGCCATGTTCACATATAGGACATTTGGATAATCAAGATGGCTCTCGATCAGGTCTTTACCTTCAATTATGTGGAAGTCAATTATTCATTTTGGGAAGCATTTGCAATATCCCATAACATGTCCCACATACAGAGATGATTTGATCTCTCAATGAAAGGATACTGTCAATAATAATGGCAACATTCCTTGCTGCTTTCTTGGGACCTGGTGCAGGGCTTAGATTGCAGGGACACCAGTGGTTGTACCAAATAGGAGTGGCTTTGCAAATAGAATAATTTCTGTCTTGTCCCGATTAAGCTTAACCCCTTCTGTGCATGCAAAATTTCTGCGCTGTGCGGGAGTTTTCATTAGTGGGCGGGGATTCGGACAGCCGGGGGCCGTCCTACGCAAACGCCCACCATGACGCGTGACGGGTCCCGGCCGTCACAAGCATGGAAGAGGTTAAGACAATTGTTCCACCTCCATACAGCAACAATGTTCAAACAGTCTAAAACGTAACATTTTGCACCAGTTTGCATCATTTTTGTGATGCAAACCCAGTGGCGGCTCCTCTTCTAAGGCGGAGGAGCATCGCCCCACTGCATTGCAGCAGTGACGGAAAGGAAAAATACAATTTTAATAACTTGATTTATGTGTTTCTGCTGTGGCAGCATGGGGGTGGGTCAGGGCTGCCTTGCTCACGGAGCAGGAGAGGAGTGGTGGGCACATCAATGTGCACATGATGCTTTGGCCCAGGGATATATTAAGGATTCTGGGGGCCAAACATCTTTTTGGGTCCCCTGTTCAGTACAGCTTTAAACTTATGATCCAGTTACACTGACAGTGCACAGGCACACTCGTCCACATTCTCAATGTGTTTATATATAATATTCAGGGATAGTGATGTGTGTTTTCAATATTGTAACACAGCAGCAGCACAGTAATATTACTGCAAATAATCTCAGTGACACCCTCCCATTTCTTATTTCTGACATCCTGTTTTGATATATACATGTTGCATTAAACATAGAAACAACACTCCTCTGCACAATGTCTACAATAGACTCTCAACCACATTAAAAATAAATGAAAGGAAACAGTATTTAAAACAATCTGTTTTAGAATAATTCAAGGTCTTCAGGGCAAGACTCTGCGGAACAGAGCTGGCTCTTTCTGGAGGGGCCCCTGAAAAGCTGGGGCCCTGGCCAGAGCCCACTTTGCCCGTGCTTTAAAACATCTCTGCTTTGGTCGGCCGTCTCGGGCTGGCCAAGCAGTCATGCGTACATAGCGTGTTCTCCACCCAGGCTGCATTACAGCCTGGGTGGAGAACATGCTCAGGCGCCCAGGCCCTATCTGAGTGCCGAACTACTGCGCTCAGACCAATTGCAACACTATATTGCAGCATTGTGATTGGCTTAGGGGAGCCAAACACAAAGCTACATTGCAGCATTGTGATTTGCTTAGGGGAGCCTGGCTGTTTCCTGCTCGGCCGACGGAGAGGAGACATCATGGGACAGAGCGGCGAGGAGGTAAGTGTATTTTTCTTTTTTACATGCCCCAACTCCTACACCCCCCACCTGGCTGCCTATGCAAACCTGATGCAAAATGTTAATAAATCTGCCCGTAGTTTGCCTTCTCAGAGATGATTGAACTGGTCGAAATGGGTGGAATTTATAACTCTCTTTTCTGAAGCGTTATTGTCACACATAACCCTCAAAATAAACCTGTTTAAACCAAGTGACTATGTAGGTTTACTACTTAGTAGTAAATGTGTAGTGACCTGAGGAGTGGCTGGATAATCGAGCATGCTTAAGCATGCTCCACATCAGTCCAGTAAATGGTACTGATTTGGAGAGGAGTAAAGAGGCGTTTTGAGAGGGCTAGGAAGGTGTTTATGGAGGGACACGCACATGCACCCACCCATAAAAGAGTAAGCCTATTGCTCTTCACAAGTGAACTTCTAAAGTTACTGCACCCAAAACAGCAGTAGGTTACTCCAGCTCAGAGCTGGCGTAAGTCTAGCACACACATGTCCAACTACTGGTATTGCAACACCCCCCCCCCCATTGAAAAAAATTGAGGTAGAGATTTAGTAAATACAAAAGCCCGCAATAAATAATGAGGAACTAAATCAAATAATTTTAAATAGTTAAAAATATAAATACATATAATGTAATGTTGAAAAAAATCTAAAAATATAGCATTTAGTATTTGCTATGAATTATTTGAACAACCGTCTTTGAATTAATAAATTAATGTATCAATTTTTTTTATTAACATTGAATTAAATGACTTAATAAATTCTATACATCACTTTTTGATTCAAAGACCCTCACAGGGAAACAAAGGCGACATGGAGCATAGATGAGTCAGTCCAAGAATCAACACTGACAAGGTGAGAGGCCGGTAGCCAGGGAATCATATATAGCCCGATGGCCCAAAGAGGATTTAGCTCCCTAGTAGGATTTGGTAAGCGTAGGTGGGATGAGAGTAGGAGTGGGCTCAATCCTGCAAACAGGTAATAAAGGAAATGATGTAGCAATATCTTGTATGTCAGTTTGTGTACTGGGTACTCTTATAGGGTAAACCAGGATAGCCCCTTCGCCGCGTGGCTAATTCCCCCGCAGCGCAGGGGGAGGGGGGCCGGGCGCAGCGCCGCGGTACTCATGACAAGCTCAGCTCGTCATGAGGCACAGTGGAGCTGTGCTCATGACGAGCTGAGCTCATCATGACTCCGCCCACACAATGGAACGCCCCGTGCAGGAGGAAAATTAGTCCCGCATGGGTGTTCCACGGCCGTTATGACGAGCTCAGCTCGTCATGAGCCCAGCTCAACTGTGCCTCATGACGAGCTGAGCTCGTCATAAGCCTCAAAGAGGTTAGAGAAAAACAGGGAGCAGAGCATAGGCTTGAGCTCACAGATATAAATCACTATCATTTACTATGAGGGAGAGTCATTGTGGATAGAGATACCTAGCGAAGGGAGATATATTATCCTAAGACACCTCAATGATTTTGTTTCTTTCTGAATTTTAGGAGGATTGTGGCAGTTCTTATGTAATTCCAGAACTTGCTTCAGAGTCTGGCTTGTTAACCTAGTCTTTCTTTTTATAGAGGGAAGAGGAGTACATCCCTTACCCCAGCATCCACGAGGTAAGCAGTCAGGTCAATGAGCGATGAAGCTCAAATGAAACCAGATCATTGCAATACTGTGGCTGGAAAGATGAATGTGTAGGTTCACTCCTCGTAGCACGTGCCCAGCAATGTCTGAACACCAGAGCACCCAGTCTGTGCATGACCAATGTCTGAAAGTTGACTTGGAGATCCTAAGTTGTAAAAGAAGGACCATGTGGGGCAGTCCGTCACCATGTGGCTAGTCTCTCTAATGTTCAGATTGCTTATTTATATTATTATTATGTCATTTTGTTCTTTCTCATTCCAGACCTTACATGTGAGGGGTCTCCTCCCAGCAGACACTTTTTAAGTAACATCTATTTTTAAGTAAAGACCCTTCTCCTCCCAAGAAACCCTCTATAAGGGCTTATTACCCATCAGCCATCCTGGTACCACTAATCAAGCCTGGTGCTGATCTTGAGATCAGATAGGAACGAGTATGGCCTGGGATGAGGAAGGACAAATCAGAGTAATGGATTACTGTTAAAAAATCTGAATATTCATAATTTTCCTTCTTTGTTCGTGTGTTTACATGTGAAGGCATACCGTAGCGATGCAGCAGCTTCAAAGCGTACCAAAGTAACATAGTAGTAATACCTAATGTGTATGCAACACCCAAATGTACATTAATAGAAAAATCTCAATCCATCTTCCTGAGACAGCAGGCAATACCTGAGTGCCAAGTGATGAGGAATGTGGGGAATTAACATCTAGTTTGTAGGGAGACACTAAGGTGTAAGGTAACACCAATGTAGCAGCTTCACAATTGTCTGAGAAGGAATCCACATACGCCCCTGCCCATGAGGTGTCCATACCTCCTTGAGGAACTACCTTGAATGTGTTCTGACAACACCTTACTAAGGAGGTCTTAGGCTAGAGAAATGGTTGACCTTTTCTAACATCTCAGGGTAGTAGAGGAACTTAGGACCAGATTTAATTCTTGATAGTAAAGATTCTCTGTCGCAACATCGACGGGGTATCCTTACCGCCAAGAATGTGGTCCGCACAACCTATTTAAGTGTTGGTGGAACATAGGTTTAAGCACGGCTGAGTCTAACTCTGTCTACACTGTGATTAAACCCCTCCAATGGCCCTGCTAAGGAAGGGCCGTAAGAGGAAGATCTGTAATTCAACCCACCTGGTTTAGATGGGCGGAATTAGAGGTCAGTTTTCATTGTCCCTCAATGCCAGGAAAACCCTGGCGGTAAGAGGCAGTAAAACTTCTACATGCTCCACTCACCAAGGGTGAGGTAGCATTTTCTATTGTATTTTCAAAAAGCAAATGCCAGTTTGAGATTTTATTTTTGAAAATACAAAAAAAACAGTGTGGTGCACTGCTCCAGCGTATTGATGGAGCTGTGCACCATACCTCACAAAGCACTGACTGGAACAGCTGTGAAGGTGGTTCCTGCCAGTGCTGTAAGAAATGTATTTCTCAATTTGGCGGGTCGCACCTCTGTCAGGGTGGAGAAATGGGCCGTCTGAACCCTTTTAAATTAGGCCCTTAATCTCCTTCCAGTTGGACCAATGTTAATTAAAAGTTGTTTCTTTGATGAAAGGAGGAAACTCTACCCTGAATTCTCAAAATATCTCTGCGTTCATCTACGGAGTGCATGTCTGCTTCTGCATGAGCCGAGGGATTAGCATGAAAGACACGAACAATCTTAGATCCTGATTTAGATCTCGGCAGACGGGTTACTCTGTCCGCCAAAATAGAAATCCCAAAGGATATACCAGGATTTATATTTCGGCGGGTGGGTTATCTGTCAATGCAGGCGCAAGGGGCGTGTAAATAAGCCCCTTAGAATGCAAACGATTTCCCTCCAAAATTTTGCATGATTCACTCTTGAAGTGTGTCATTAACTGTAAGGTTGGTTCAATGATGAAAAACATTCAGTTGCATAAAAATACCTGTTAGCCCATAAAAATGAAGAATACTACTGTCTTTAACTTCGGTTATTCAAATGTTCGGCTGTGTTGCCATAACAATTTGAACATGCCTCTATGGTCACAAAGCGTGCCCGCAATATCTTGCAAGTCGTAAGTATGAAGGGAGAGCCCATTGCAGCTCTCAGCTCTTGTGACTCCCAAGGGATCCTAATATCCATGCTGCACATTGGTATTACTAAGGGTTGGCTTCATGATGTCCTTCATTGGGCCCATTATGACTCTGCGTTCCTTGGCCAACAAATGTATACTTGAAACACGTATTTGTATAAATCATTTGATTCTTTACTTCTCTTTCTTTTCTCTTTATTTCTTTTATTCTTTCTTTATCTGCATTTACTTCACCCTTTTCCTATTTCATTTCCAGTATTTTTTCCTTTAGTCCCCTACATTCGCCCCTTCCTTTTTAGAACCTCCTTCCTTTCACTCAGTTACTTTCTTTTTTCCGCCCTTTCATTCCCCCCCTTTTAGCACTTCATTTGATTTTTTTCCTTCAAGAATTTCTTTCTTCTTCCATTTATCTATTTTCTTTATTATTTTCCATTTTTCTTTCAATGCTTTGTTTATTTAATTTTTTTCCCATCCTCCATCTTCTCTTCTTCCCTGCCTCTTTCTTTCTCTTTTCACCTCTTCTCCTGTCTTTTTCCTTTCCTGCCTTTTTCTTCTGTTATTGTTATTTATATCTGTTTCTCCCGCTTCCGGCGTCTTACAGCCTTCTGTTCTTTGTATCCCTCTCCTGTCTTGTTTCCTGTTCCTTACTATCTCCCTAAGGTGTTGCGCAAGGGGCGTCCTTACCCGCTCATCATCCTGCCCCAGTTTGGGGGTTACTGGATCGAAGGGACATGCCATGATCTACCGGACCCGACATCCACGGACTTCCCCTCCCCCTGCACCAAGCTGAAGCTTGAGTGCGACCCTACGGCCAAGCTGTACCGCCACCACTTCTTAGGAAAGGTAAGAGTGTTTGAGGCTCAGCACGTGCCGTGAAGATGAGGGTGAACGGCAGCCATCTTAAATAACTTCACGGCTCACAAACATTTGAAGCTGTCGTTTTTGAGTATAGCACAGATGTGCTGAAAATTGCACACTAAAATGTTTTTGATCCATAATTGCAAGCAGTTGTTACCGCATGGCCAAATTCATGACATTGAAGGTAAAGCTTATTGTTATAAAACGAGATACGCCACTCACAATCCCATCCTCGTCGCCAAAAACTGTTATAAAAGTAAATAAACTGCTCACAGGAAGCCTGTATGTGTTCTTTTATCCAGCCTGCCACAGCGTGACTTTCCCCTGCCGCCCTCGGCACAAACTGAATGGAATTTCAAATAATGACTTTCCAACTGAACCTTGACACCAAGGTTCTGTTAGATCAAGTATGACCCTTATCTGTAGTTTGATACAGTAGGCTCCATTTCAAGTTAGTTACCGCACACATATGTGGCAGTGAATGAGGAATAATAGTAGGAGACAGTCAATCGGATTCACCCTGTTATTCCTCATTTCTTAGTGGTCCCTTAGTGTCCACATCATAATGGAGTGTTTTTCTGTTCCCTGGATTTATGAACTGGCCTGTGAAGGTTACTTTGGGGGTCGAAACTACCATCCTATACCGGAAAGGGGCATAACCATCACTATAAGTCGGGCGATAATTCCACATTTTAATGTGTGAGGGAATGCATCTGGTAAAACCAAATGTGTTTCTGAGCCCACTTTTCATTTTGTGGGAAATCTGCCTGAAACCAGGCCTACAATTGGGGATGGCATGCAGAACTGAAGCCAGTATTTCTTGGTCTCGCATGTTTTTTCTCATTCTAAAAACATTTTTATTTGCATTTTAACATGGTACAGTAAAACAGTCATGTCGTCATCGGCCCCAATACCCCGCCTGCCACCCCTCCACCCTTCTACCCACCCCAGGAAAAATAAAGTTTCAATGCTTATCGCACACCCTGCCATCCGCGCAATCTGTAAGTCTTGCCTTTCCGTGCCTCCCATGTTCCCACGCCCCCCCCGGCGGCTGTGTGTACTTCCGTCTCCCTTCCCCTTGTTCACAGGCCCCAATCAAGACCATGATATGTTCTCCATTTATTCCAGACCCTGCCAAACGTTTTTGGGCAGCCCCTCGCCTTGTATGTCACCCGTTCCTCCGCCATGTATAGGTCGAGGCCTCTTCTCCATTCCTCACTCCCCGGTGTCGTGGCTGTTCCCCAGTATTTTGCCACATCTCTCTTTGCTACTACTAGCGCCAGAGTCAAGAAGATCAACAATGGGTGGGTGAGGTCAATATCATTAGTCATACCAAGTAGTACTAGTTTGGGGTCTGCTGGCAAAGTGGTGTCCAGTACCTACCCTAGCTCCCTTAGTATCTCCCCCCAGTATGTCTGTATCTGTGGACATAGCCAGAGTATGTGGTAGAAATCTCCCCCCTCGCTGCCGCATCTCAGACAATTTGTGTCTCCTATCCTCCCCATTTTATACAAGGGCACCCTGTCAAAATAGGTTCTATGTAGGATGTTGAATTGATGTAACAAAAAAGGGTTTCCTTTCTGTGTAGTTCACTTTCTCTAGACTCAAGACCTAATTATGCAGTTTAGAATTAAACCTGAAGTATATACCTCAACACACGAATTGTAAAGTATTTGTCTCGATTAGATTAGATGTTCAATTGAATCAGCCTTAACCGGGATTTAATCGCTGCCTCTCTGGGGTGCATGAGGACCGTGTCCCAGTTTATCTCATCCATGTCACCCACTTCACTTTCCCATTTCCTTCTGAGTGCCCCCAGATCTTCTGGCATATTATTCATAAGGGTCCTGTATGTACGCGACACCGCTCTCTCAGGTATGTGTTCTTGCAGTAGACGGCCCTCCAGAGGCGCATATTCTGGGAGTGCATCTACCTGGATATCCTCCGCTCACCACGCATGGCTCGGTTGGGCATATTTAAGAAACTGCGTAGTGCACATGCCATATTCTTTCCTTAGGGCTGGGAACGATTTCAACTTTCCTTTCGCTGTGATATCCGCAAGCGTTGAGATCCCTATATTGTCCCATCCTGTAAAGCCTTTCAATTTATTCAATTCCGGCAGCCACGCACAGTGCCACAAAGGAGTCTCTCTCGTATGTTTTTGTCCCATCCGATAGCCCTATTCGCTCTATGCCAAAGCATCAATGTGAGTCTGGTGGCCGGTAGTAATCTCGCTGCCCCTTTGCCCCCATATAGATAATAATGGTAGGGGTGGGTACCCATCGCGTGTCTCTCTAGTGCATATGTGGGATGTGAGGCTGGAGCATGGAGCCAGTCATTAATGGTTACCAGATGCTCCGCCCAATAGTAGGCTTTAGCGTTGGGAAGTGAAATTCCTCCGCTGTATTGGTTTCTTTGTAGCGTCGACATTGCAACTCTAGGCTGTTTACCGAGCCATAGAAATAGGGGACTTCCGTGTTAATATCTTGGAACACCCTACGCGGAAAGGGGTAGTATTCATTCTGGAACGCATAGAGGAACTTGGGCAATGTCATCATTTTGAAGAGGGCCGCACGACCCAGGAGCGTGAGGGGTAGGAGCCGCCATCTATTTGCATCCTCTATGAAAGTGCGCAGAATCCGCCCGACATTCGTGTCATACGAGGCCGATCTGTCTAGGGTCATAAAAACTCCAAGGTAAGTAAAACCCTCCGTGGTCGTTTGTAACCTGTCCGGGAGGTTCACCCACTGATCCAGTCCCCTTGGATCGTAGAGCACCTACTTGTGCCAATTTATCTTATAGCAGGCATGGGCTCCATATTTTTCCAGCTCCGAGAAGAGCACCGGTATCGTTGTCTCCGGGCTCGTAATGTAAAGAAGGACGTCATCTGCGTACAAAGATATTTTTTCTTCCGTTGCGTCAGCTGACCCAAACCGGAAACCACTAATATCCGGGTGCTGTCGGATCTTTGCTGCTAGTATCTCAATAGTTAGCGTCAAGAGCTGCAGGGACAGCGGGCACCCCTGCCTGGTTCCCCGTCTAACTGGAAAGTCACCCGACAGGGTCCCATTCACTTTGACACGTGCCTTTGGGTCTGTATACAGTAGACTTATCCATTGTCGAAATGTAGGACCAAAACCCAGTCGCACCAGGACTCCGTCTAGAAATGGCCAATGGACCGCGTCGAACGCCTTCCCTACGTCCAGTGAGAGGAACCAATGTGGGTCCCCTCTTGTATGTACCGCCAGCAGCCAGTTATCCGATCACCTAGGGTTGAATCGAGTAGCTCGACCCGGGAGAAATCCCGTTTGGTCCAAATGTACGAGATCTGGGATCACCCTCCTCAGTCTAAGCGCCAATACTGTTGCCAATAGTTTGACCTGTATGTTCAGTAGAGAGATAGGACGATATGAATTACATTCTTCTGGTGGTTTAGCTGCCTTGAGGATCGGAATGATTGTGGCCATACGATGGATTCCATGTATTTCAAAGCATCTTCCTGGGTGCCCAAGTCTCTCGCCTCGTAAAAGGCCCTGTAGTGCGCGGCAAACGCCTCTGCTATCTGGCCGGGAAGAGCAACATGTATGTTATGTGCATGTCCCTCAGCTTCGCTCTTATGGCATAATTTTTGTATTCTCTAGGCGGATATCCCCCTTCTTCCTAGCCTCTCGGAGTAGTAGATCTTGGTCCGCAAAGTTGAGGAATCGTGCAATAACCGGTCTCGGTCTTGCACCCTCCGGTGGCTTCGCCAGCTGTGCCCTGTGTGCCCGTTCAATAATAAAGCAATTCGAAAACTGTGTTGTCGGAAACGTTGTCTGCAGCCATGAATGTAGATAGGTCGCCATGTCCGCCCCTTCGATGCCTTCTCTAAAGCCCACAAAGCGTAGGTTGTTGCGTCTTGCCCTGTTTTCCGCGTCGTCCACCTTCCAAAGGAATTGTCGGTGCGACGCTTGTAACTCCGCCTTGTCCTTCTGGAGGGTGGTGAGAGAGTCTTCCGCCTCGCTGATCCTCGTCTCCGCCGCCGTCACCCTCTCCGTCAGGTTACGAAAGTCTTGGCGGATGCATGGCCCTTCTTTTACCCAGCCAACTTGCAATGCCCAACAGTATAACACTTAACTTAAAAAGAAAATGAAAAAATAAAGGGGTGTTTGTAACTTGCGTGTCTTCTCAGCATCGAGCCGTGATCTCAGGTGCCTGTTCTGTCCCTATTCAGGAGTGGGAGTCCTGTGTCCCAGTGTTCGGATCTTCCGCCAGTTCAGGTGTCTCCTGCTCCATTTCATGAATTGCCGTTACCAGGGGATGTAAAAAATGTCTCTCCTCCTCCTCTCCTTCCGACGATCTGCCCCCCATGTCATCCTCTTCTTCAGAGTGAGCTTGCCTCTCCGGGCAACTGAATCTAGACCCCGTCGCCTCAGCTCCTTCTGGTGACTTCGATTTCGTCCTCCTTCGCCCAGAGGCTGTGCGACCTGGATATGGCGCCATCTGCATGTTTTTCCTGATCCGCGCATTTCTGAGTCTTTGGGACTTTGGAGGACTCCGTCGAAGTCTGTCGGATACCATCTCTTCTCGAGCTCTATTTCCTTCAACCTCCACCCCTCAGAACTGAGGGCGTTCTTCCAGCCACTGCCAGGCCTCCTCCTGGCGGTTGAAGAAGTGTGTCTTTCCCTCAAATATCACTTTCAGTTTCGCCGGGAAGAGCAACATGTATGTTATGTGCATGTCCCTCAGCTTTGCTCTTATGGCATCATAGGAGCGTATTTGTTTTGTACTTCTTGGCTGTAATCCGGGAAAATCATAATGTTCGTTTTCTCTAGGCGGATATCCCCCTTCTTCCTAGCCTCTCGGAGTATTAGATCTATGTCCGCAAAGTTGAGGAATCGTGCAATAACCGGTCTCGGTCTTGCACCCTCCGGTGGCTTCACCAGCAGAGCCCTGTGTGCCCATTCAATAATAAAGCAATTCGAAAACTGTGTTGTCGGAAACTTTGTCTGCAGCCATGAATGTAGATAGGTCGCCATGTCCGCCCCTTCGATGCCTTCTCTAAAGCCCACAAAGCGTAGGTTGTTGCGTCTTGCCCTGTTTTCTACGTTGTCCACCTTTCAAAGCAATTGTCGGTGCGACGCTTGTAACTCCGCCATGTCCTTCTGGAGGGTGGTGAGAGAGTCTTCCGCCTCGCTGATGCTCGTCTCCGCCGTCGTCACCCTCTCCGTCAGGTTACGAAAGTCTTGGCGCAGTAGCAGCACCTCCGAGCCCACCTCACCGATCTTTACCTCCAGTGCAGCCCGTGACTCCTGGATATCCGACCTGGACGCTTGTATTGCCCCCATCAGCAGGTCTGTGTCTGAACGTGCGCCAGAGGCCGTAGCTGGGGCCTCTTTCTGTGGACGGGCAGTGGCGTAGTTATCTATAGTCTCCTGTTGTGATGGTTTGGCTATCGGGTCTTTCTTCCCCATCTTTCGCCCTGCCGGATCTTCACTCCCCTAGACATCTGTCCTATCCACCCCTCACCCCTCTTTTGTCACCTGCGAGCGGGGGTCACCCTCTGCAGGTGCCTGTTATGTCGTACTTCCTTACTTCTCTCTATCCCCCCTTCCTGGGTGTACCGTGACACCACCGGGGCCCTCTCACTGTCTGTTGGCCCAACTCCTCTTCTTCGTGCCCCCGGTGTCGCCTGCGGCCTAGGCCTCCTGTCTGGCTTGCGGTTTGTCAGTCTCCGTTTGGACTCTTCTCTTCGTGGGCGCCTCCTCCCTGTAAGGGTCTTCACCTCCCTTCTCTATCGTCCTCTGGTTCTTGAGCCACTCCACTGAGCCGGGCCCCGTCTCTGCCTCAGTTGGCGAGGAAGGGAGGATGTGAGGTGAGGGATAGGCAGGGGGCGTGAGATCTCTGTCTGGACCTCCCCGGGCTTCTCTCTGGAATCCACACTCCATTAACTCCTTGCCAGCCGCCCTGTATATTTTCGCCCGCTGTCTTCCAGGGGGACCCGCTTCGTGTGCGAGACCACACCGCTCCTCCTCTTGACTGTATCTGACCCCTGCCGAGAAACTTTACTGTGTCTGTAGTTCTGCTGCGAGACCTCACACTGGCGTCCTTTTCAGAGCTCGCGCCAGGGCCCAGGGCGTTTAACTGTCGCAACGTGCTCTACCGCCCCCATAGGCCCTAGGCTTGTCCGCTGAATCCGGGCGCCGCTACGGTCTTTGGGGGCCCAGGCTCGCGCCGCCTTGTTCCGCCGTTCTGTCTGCCTGCGGTTGCCTGGGGGTTCTCCCGCAGCTGCGTCCGGTGTGACCGCGGGGAGACTCCCGTTCTTTGAGTCGTCCACCCTCTCTCCCGCAGTGCGAAGACTCCAGGCCCCCAGGTCCAGATGATGCCGTCTGCGCAGTGCCCCCGGGGTGTTCCACGAGATCCAGCCTCTCCACAGTCATCCGTCACCTCAGTGCCTTCGGGTTCCCACGCCAGCTCAGTCATGCGCCTGGACAATGTCTTTCACCCGCTTCAGCACTCAGCTGCACCGCCGGGCTCCTGGGTCCGATCTTCGGGCCTAGCTTTGTCAGGCTGTGTGGTACCCCCCGGGGCGCAGCTCCGGGTGTCGGCGGTCGGCGATCTGGCTCTCGCGGCTGGGGCTGCTCAGCTGACTGTCCCGGCCCGTTGCTCCCACAGTGGTATCGGGTTCTAGGCGGCTGTACTCCCTCAGTGCCTCCGTGTCCCTCACACCAGCTCAATCGTGCGTCTGGACCATTTCGCTCACCCGCTTCAGCACTTAGCTTCACCGTCGGGCTCCTGGGTCTGCTTTTCCTGCCTAGCTTGTGTCTGGCCGTGCGGTGCCCCCGGGGCGCAGCTCCGGGTGTCGACGGTCGGCCACTGTGCCTCTCTCCCTATGCCGTTGTCCCGCCTTGCCTTGCTGCCGCGTCTTGGTGGTGTAGTCTGGCTCTTGCGGCTGGGGCTGCTCGGGTGTCGTTCCGGCGCGCCCCTCACCGCCATTTTGGGCCTTACTGCCCCCGTGGTTCCAGGTTCTAGGCGGCTGTATTCCCGTTTCGGCCAACTGGGCACACCTGTGTCGGTCCTCCAGTGGTGTCTGAACCTTCCGCCAGCTATTTACCCCGAAATCGGGACTTTTCAGGCAATTCCTAATGTCGGATTCGGATCAGCTCTCTGGAGCTGAGGAGATGTGCGTCTTAACCGGCCATGCTGTTGGCTACCCCCTACCCCTCCCCCCCCCCCCGTTTTTTCTCGTTCTAGACCAGGTAACTCAGAGTGGCCGGCAATTGGAATGGACATACTGGCTGAAATTGGCATCTCCAAATCCAATGTTTGTGTTTGAATCTGCCTCAGAGAGCTAACTCGCTTCTATGCACAGGTTCTGAGCATGATCCTACTTGGGACGTTCAATGGAGTAGGCGATGGTGTTGAAAGATGGCATGTGCAGACGGCGGCTTAATAAAATGTGGGCATATTCCATGGTTGAGGTGTCCAGAGCTACATACTTTCTGTTGTCCTTGGACCACATAACTGGACCTGCAGTTGTCTAGGCATTAGTTTTCTAGACTATATCACTGGATTTAATGCATCAGTTTTTGCAATTGGCATTTGGGAAGGTTTGATGTACATGTGTGTGACACAGATGCTCTGTTTTAAAGTAGATTCTATGTGACAGGCTACCAGAAATTTCACCTAAATCCACTGTGAGACATTGGGCAGGAATAAATAGTAACCTTAATTTCTTCATCAGGCAAACACACTTATGGCCTCATTATCATGTCGGTTTGAAAGGTTCCTAAAGGCATTCGGATTTTCCTAACCTGTGTCGGAACCCATGTTTCCTACGGATTCTGAAACATTTCTCACTGAACTAATATAATAGAAGGTAACCATTCGGTCTTTCTGACTCTGTTATGGAGGCATTCGAAGACTACAAGTTGATCGGAGACAAATCATACAGCTATACAGACCGCGTTTCCAATCGACGTATTACGATGTTGGATTCAGGCAGCCTTTCGGAATCGGTCTGTCCGACATGGTACAGCTGCCAGAAATGTCCCTTGTGGCCTGTATCTGACCCCCCCTCACCTGGAGGCCTTCGGTTGGGGCCCGTGGAGTTACCCCTGGGACCCCTCTTTACCACCATGCACAGTGTGACAGGCACCATGGGAGGCCTGCGACAAAGCTCAGGGTTTTCTACAACCACCCCTTTCTTCAGTCAGAGCCTGTGTTGTCAGTCGGAACACAGGCTCCCATTGAAGTCAATGGAAGTCCAACCGAACTGTGTTCGGAAACATTGTACTTGGTTGGTCAGACTCGCCGAACCCGAGTCAGTCGGAACCGATTCAGACAAAGGAGTCAGTTGTAATGCTTTCCGACCGAATTGTAATGATGCCCTTATTTGTAATAATTGATTTGATTGGGGGTGGAGGAAGGGGCATGGGGCAGAGAGTCTCATCCAAAGAGGACACCCAGACATATCAAGGCATTAAGAGGACACAAATGCGCCAGAGCAGGTACTTGCTGCTAAATGGAAATCATATGACGTATGCACCTCCAGGACTAAAATATTAACCGTGGAAAGTATGTGGTGCCTTCATTTTCACACAGTAAACAAGGTTCTTGAATGAAGTGCAGCTCACAGCGAATCACACAAAGAAGTACAACTAAATGAAAAGCCATATCCGAGTGAGTCACATTGTAAAGATGCGCACTCTCACCACAGCATCCCTGGATGTGCTCCTCAATGCAAAGTCACCCTATGAACATAATAATCACAAAAGCTACAAAACTTTATTTCTTAGTCTGCCGTGTCTGGTTTTTGTGACCTCACTACTGACAACTTCAGCCATCTTGAATATATGAAAACATTATATTCTGTACTTTCAGTATGATCGCCATGTTGTGTCACACCATGTTGTGTCACGCAACATGGTGACCATCTTGAAAGTACAAGAAATAGACTTTCAAGACAGCTGGCCACCACTGTTGGCTTTACCAGCACAAGTACATTTTAAGATCATTTGGAATTGGCAAGCAACTGACCAAAGAGCATTAGCAAAGTGAGTCCAAATGTCTTTGCCAATGATTGTATCTTTTGCACCAAGTGTTTTAGGATGTCCTAGCAAATATTGAATGGAATCCCTAAAGGGTCTTAGTAAAGTGTTGCATTATATAGAAAAAGAAAATTTCCTGAGACATGAAGTTTTATCTGTTGTTAACAGACTATTTGTTTCCTCCTAGGAGCACCAGAACTTTTATGCCAACGATACCAACCTGGGCCACATGGTGCTTTCTGTGAGGTATGAGCAGATTGATAAGCTTGAACACCTGCGGCTGCTGCTGAGGTGAGTGAATGGTTGTTATATTTGTTCTCAAACTTGGGCTCTTTCTCTCTCTCTCCCTCTCTCTCTCTGCCCACCAGAGGTCGAAGTGCATTAAAAAAAGTAGGAAAACTGTAATGCTGTGTGCAAAGGGGGCGCGGTGAGTGAGCATGGCAGCCGAGTCAAATGCATGACTTAAAACATATTCTGTAACTTTTTTCAGTCTTTCACCTTCAGGTAACTACATAAAATAAAGCACAGCTTAAATGAAAACTTAATGCAAGTTAAGTTAATCAGTGGGAAATGCACTATCGTACATTACAAAACCTCTGTTAGTTAATGCATTGCAGAGGTCTGTGTCTGTAACCAGAGGGCCACAGAGGTGAAACCTGCTGAATAGTGACTTGTGTATATGTAGTGCTACGAGGTCCCAGTCTGTAACATACAGCACTGTAAACATGTTAGTGATTGTCTTAAACTTGCATTACACACAGTATAAGAAAGGCTGCTACAAACTGCAGTAAAAAGTTAACGATAAAGTGCTTCCAAAATGTAGATTCTAGTAATACCCAGCGTGTGCATAGTGCAGTTACTTTATAACTGTCCAGTCAAAGCACACACGTCACAGCTCAGCTGGCATCTCCCGTGCAGTTCTACTCTAAAAGAATAAAACGTCATCAGAAAGCTTCAAGTGATTCCACCAATTAAAGCCGATACGGGCTTCCAAGCAGCCTTGATGTGTGCACAGCAACCAGTTGTGCACATTTAGATTTATTGCAGCCAGGCAGGCCCCCTGGCAAGAAGGCTTGTTTAGCTGTCTGCCCACCCTCGATTTCCTCGATGCCCACCTTAGAGAAGCATTTCAACTATCTAAATTAACCATCCTGGGACGGTTCAGTATTCCCCAAAACTAGGGGAACGGTTTTTCTTATGTTAGGAAACTATAGGCACGTCGTCCCCCTCAGACCCTGCCACTTCAACCGCTGCGCCACACCCAGTGAAAGTTATATGAAAGGTACACACTTACTATGTACACTTGCCACAAATAATGAAACATGGGGTCTGTTGCATTATTCCAGAGCGTGCACGCGGTCTGTGCAATCTCTAGTGCTAGCACACATTTGTGCCTTCACTGGGGCCTCTGTAGCATTGAAAGACAGATGTGGGGTTTGAAACTGCTGGTTAGCTCTCAATGCAGACCAGAGTTCAGGGATTCCAGGCATAACTGAGTTGTGATTGCACCCGCCAGTGAGGCGACCCTTGCCAGATGGCTCTACCTGTTTGCCACACCCTGGGAATGACACAGTCTGTGTGCTATCCGACAGCCAGTTTGCACCTGCACCTTTATTGGAAATGCTCACAAGAAACAAGAGCGGCCCATACGTCCTTGCGAACTGGGTGTTGCTGATTAGCAAAAAACACAATGTTCACAAGAAACTCATTTATCTGATAGATGGTAATGGTAATGGTAAAAAGTATTTATAAAGCGCTAACATTCATCCTAAAAGGATATCATGGCGCTAAAATTAACAATGTACGTATAACTGGTGGTTGTTGATGGTGATATTGTGATTTAGTGGGTATTAGGGAACAGTGTTGTTTTAAGTTTTTTCCTAAAGATAAGATAGTCATCTGTGAGTCTCAGATCTGTCGGTAAATTGTTCCACAGGTTTGCTGCTAAGTGTGAGAAGGCACGGCCTCCCGTCCTAACCTTCTTTATTCGAGTGGTTATCACTCTTGCTGTGTGTTGGGAGCGAAGATTTCTATTTGGAACATAGAAATTAATTCTGTTTTTTAGGATGGTTGGGCCTGTTTTGTGCAATGCTCTGTGGGTGATGCACAGTATTTTAAATGTGGCTCTTTCTCTCATTGGCAACCAGTGTAAGGCTCTCAGACAACTTGTAGCAGAGTCATATTTTCTTTTGTTACATACGGCTTTTGCTGCCGCATTCTGAACAAGCTGTAAATTTGAGAATAGCTAATCTTTTGAGAATAGGTAATAGATGCAGTTTCTGTAATGTTAGGCATAGCTTGCTTAAATAGATCAGAGACTAGAACAACTTTTTCAGTAGGACCTTTATTCAATTCAGTCAGACAATATTATATTGATTATTAGAAATCGAAGCTCACATAACAATTGATCAAAACTGTACTCACTTCAGCCGAAATTAGCATCCTTTATTTTGCATTCATCATTTTCATTACACAAACAGAAAATATTCGATCATGTATTTACACTGTGTACATTTGCATTTCAGCGTGATTTGTGAACCCCAGTGAGGTGACCTTATCCAACAGTGATATGAATATAGTATTTTAGAAAAGGGGAGGTAGTGGTTATTGGAATTTACACAAAGAGGAGCCCTTATCAATTATGATACAGTAAGTTTTAATATGTGTTCTGAGTTCCTTAGACTCTCTCTTTTTACTCGCCAACAACGTTTTGACCATCTCTTGATACAGGGTCTCTTCAGGACTGGAATTCTGGGGACAGTATGCACACACGGTGCTGGAAGTAGAGTCCTTCCTAGTTCAGGTTCGTTAAAGATCACAACACATTGTAAGGTACACAAAGGGATATTCTTTTAAACATGCAAGTTATTATTAATCATCCGGCATTCGACCGCGTCCTCGCAAAAGTACAGCCATCTAAATTTTGTCAGCTAGTAAAAAGAGAGCCTAAGAAACTCAGAACACCTATTAAAACTTAATGTATCATAACTATGTTTGGCTGCCTCATAATCAGGTGGTTGGAACCGCCGACCTCAGATCGGTCGGTCCGAGACGATGTTGGTCGAAGTCTTTCTGTGCCGCATAGTAATCGGCCCCCTAATGTGAAAAAAATCGACCTTAAATTAAATTGCATTACATTTTATATAACTTCACACCCCATCCCCCCACCCACCAGGCCGCCTGCACCTAAAATTTAACTAAAACTAATCAGTATTAAACAATTTACATAATTAATAATCAATTAAATAATTAACATTTAATAAATAATGATAAATATTTATTTAATTAACTTCCCACCCTATACCACTACAAACCCAGCAGCCCACACTTAAAATAGACCTAAAATAAATCAGTACAAAACAATTTAAATAATCAATAATAAATTAAATCAAAAAATAATAGTTCATTGTTAATTATTACCCAATTAACTTCACACCCTACACCTCTACTAACCCAGCAGTCCGCACATAAAATATACCTAAAATAAATCAGTATAAGACAATTTACATAATTAGTAATACATTCCTAAATGAATTAACAATCAAAAATAATTTTTAATTAATTACTACTTTATTAATTTGCCACTCTTTACCCAAAACCCCAGCAACCTGCATCTAAAATATAACTAAAATAAATCAGTATTAAACAACTATTAATCAATTTCATCATTTATTAGGAATTCATAATCATTATTAATGATTTAACTTCCCACCATATCCTCCGACAAACCCCCAAACCCACATCTCAATAAATGACTAATAACAATTAAATAAAACATTCTAAATCACTTAAAATTAAAAACTATGTTTTAATAAAAATAATGACATTATACCAACAATGATAACACATACAATTAATATATTAACTCAAACACATTCAAATAATTAAAAAATAATTTTTTACAACAATATTACTGAAACGATATTAAAAACAATGATATTCTTAAAAACGATATTACTTACCCAACAAACGATATTCTTGACAACTATTTTTTCGCATCATGAAATTTATGAATCCCAATTCTTTTCCCATGATATTTCTGTTCTATGATATTTTCAAGTCAATATTTTGTACAAGTACTGAACTAGTTAGGTAGTGATGAAACTGTACACTATGCGTAAGCAGAAAATAATTCCAGGCACTGCTCTATTCGCAGGATTAGCCTAGCAGCAGAAAACCCTTGCAATTAACCTTAATGGTGTACACTGAAGGGTAAGTTGCTCCTTGAAGTGAATTCTTCAGCTTGCTTCTCAAGCGGAGATGCAATGGAGCAAGTCTCTGTCACAGGTTATTGTAATACCCCGTTCAGGGGACCACGAGGCAAGCAGGAGCTCCTGGGCCAAATACAACTCATTGCGTACTTGGTGCAATGGAGAACAGTCACAATTTTCTCAGAAAGGTAGTGTGCAAACTCACAACTCAACCATCACCCAACAGCAGTAACTGATTATCCAACCTAGTGATTTTCTTTGGCAATGAAAAATACTCTAAAGCGTAATACTTCACAAACAGGCCAAATTTACCATTTTACCTGCAGGTCAGGAATATCGAAGACAAAATATTGAAAGGTCACAATGTCCTCTTGACAAAAATATTGAGGGACAAAATATCGACAGATAGGTTTGCATAGATTTTCTATACCTACCTCTACACCTACATACCTTAGTAAATTATATATCTTCAAGGTACGTAGCTGAAGGAGTTAAGAATATTAAAACCATGCCTCCTTCTGTGCACTTACCCCTTCTACTTCTTTTTCTATCTATATTCTGGTCACAGTATTGTGACCCTTTAACATTCTGCCTCTGATATGTTTACCACAATCCAGTTTTGCACTTCTCACTACAGTGTTGTTGTTTAAGTCCTCTTTATGCAACTGGAGGGGATACAAGGCACGTGTGCTTCTCGCTTCCTCTTCTGGGAGGAGATGTGGTGGCTGGAGGTTCTTTCTGCCCTCTTTCACAGGCTGCAGCAGGTAGCAATAGGGCCAGTGCCTGGAGTCCTGAAGGCTTGAGGGCGCTTTGAGGATGATAACTCATGCCTCCAGCTGTTGACAAACTCACCACTGGTTCAATTATGATATGGTGTCAGGTGTGGGATTTAAGTCAGAACTGCAGCATGAGGTACAGTCTCTGAAGCAGGGGCACAGTCTACATGAGGACAATTCTTCAATGCAGCTGCATAGAATGCTCAGGCACAAATCTTCAATACAGAACCACAGACCGCGCGGATGCTGTTTCTAGTAGGAGTTCCTGCCTTCAACAGTTCATACAGAGAGACTGTGCCCACTCTCCTCATGCCATGGTCCGCTGTCCAAGGCAATGGTTCGGGTGTGTCCTTGCCTGGTAATGGCCAATAATAATTCTGCAAATAGTGAAAATTTGAAATCCAATGGCGGCAGTAGCCAGCCATTCCTAAAAATGTGCACACTTGTTTCCGGCTGTGGTGCAGTCAAAATTTATTTTATGCACTTTGTGTTCAATTGACTCTGCCCCTTCAACAAAATGTGTCCCAGTAGAAGCCCACCTGTTCAATAAATGTGTATGGTATCAGGGGACACCCTGTGTCCCAGTGCAGCTAAGACATTCAGTAATTTGACAGTATCTGTGGTGTATTGTTCTTTAATAGTGCTGACCTAATACAAACCATTTATGTTCTGCCTCAATATTATACCTTAGTACATGTAAGAGTATCAAATTCTCCTTTCAATACAAAACTGTCAATGTATGAAACACTAATGAATATGCAGCTGATCTCAACATTATTTCTAATTCAGACCTTTTGTCTTGGGCATCGGAGAAATATGTGTGTCTCTCTGCACCTTCTACATTGTGAATAGTATTTTGTTCTCCCTGTCCTTTTTCTAACTGTTCTTGTGGCAAATGTCTTACTTACTGAATGAGGTAGTGCAGTTAGACAGTGTAGTAAATCCTGTTTCATAATTTCACCCTTACCTGCCTTTGTATCTTGTTTCTTTTGTTCAAAATATCTCTCTACTGACAATTCTTGTTCTCGACAAGCTGAAACAGGTACCTCTCCCATCATTTCCCTTTCATATTTCATAACTTTTTTCAATACAAAACAATAACGCGTTATTCGATTTCTTGAAAACAAATCATAAAAGCACATAAAATCATACACCGTAATCAACAATTCAATAATTTTAAAAAGCCATATAAAAATACAATCTAAAAATCAGTACATGAATATACATCTATATCTTTCCCACATCATAGTCACCTGTAACTCATATTAAAATAGTTTTCCTACATTTTATGATGTTTTTTAAAAACACAGCTATTGAGGTGGTAAAATGTTTTTACTCTAGTAGTTGCATAACCAATAACGCAGGCTGGCATTGTCTAAGGCCAAGTATTCTTAAACTAGGCAAAATCCACCGCCTTCTCTGAACAGATTAAAATTGGCAAAACAAAAGAACGCGTAGTGTCAACTGTTGGGACACATCATCGCATGGGCATTTACTCATAAATCTGGACCAGCCGTTCATGTAGGGGAAACTGATTAATCTGTGCATTATGCCTAGTCTAAAACGTGTTAACACAAATTTGTCATAACCACCTAAAGTGTTTCTCAGGTACGGCTGAATACTGTATGTAGTCAGTGTTAGCTGATGGGCCTGTACTGTTGGTTTTGACTTCTCTATAGAGGATCTTGTTTCCAGAAATGACAGGCATCTTCTTTGGAGGTTTTTCTCACAACTGCACTTATGCTGTTAGGATCGTTATAATATTCAGGATGCCCAAGATTAGTCTTGAATTTTTTTATATACTTTAACCACTGTATATTCAGGGCCTCTTGTAGCTTGCGACTGTCATTTACAATTTCCCGATTAAGGTAGGTTTTTTTCAGTAGTCCATATCCTATGCCACTTAATACAGGTTGTATTTGTATTATGTGGTATATATACGGCATTCTTAGATCGTGACAAATGTGAAGCAATATACTGTTTGGGACTGCCAGCAGGAATCTTAAAAAGGTGTTCTCGACCAGCTGTAGGGGCTGAGAATCTACATAGCCGCAAACGCCTGCACCTTATATAGCCGTTGAGACACACTTTGCCTGATAGATTTGCAGTAATTAAACGGGTGGACATATACCCAGTTTTCAGCAAAAGTTGCTTGAACCGTGCTCGCTTTCATGAACAATAATTTCCTGGCATGGGCTGCCTGGGTCCAAGCCCCCTTCTGGTTGAAAAGAATCCTTAGGTAGGAAAAGGTTTTAGTAAATTCTACCAATTTTCCATCAATGTTAATGTCTCTACATGTATTACTACCAAGCTCACATTTCATTATAAAAGGTGAGGTGTTTACTGTGAGACCATAGTTGTGCCTAAATGTGGTGAAACTTCACACTAACCGTTGGAGCCCCAGTGGCATTCGTTACATCAGTACAGAGTCATCCACATACATTAGGGCAGGTATGGAACGTTTACCAATTTTTGGCGAAACCTGGCACTTGTTCGCCAATACCTGTCCCTGATCGTTTATATATAATGTAAATAGGAAGGGTGCCAAGACACAACCTTGTCTCACCCCCTCTACGTACGTTGAAGGGCCCTATACACTCCCCGCCAACCCCGTAACGAACCCTTTCCTTTGCTTCATGGTAGAGTTGCCTCTAAAAATGTATGATAAGGGCTTCCACCCACAAACCCACCAGGATCTTCCATAATATATAATGAATGACGCAGTCAAAGGCTGCAGTTAAGTCTATAAATGGTAGGTATAGCCTGCCTTGTTTAGCCTTTGTATATTTACCGAAGAGAATGTTTAAATTTAAACCCTGCTCCACAGTAGCCAGACCCTTTGAAAGCCAAATTGAAGATCGGACACAATACTGTTATCTTCAGCCCTCGCATGTAATCTGGTTAGTATAAATCGACCCACAACCTTGACCAGAGAGTCTAGCAATGATATAGGTTGGTAACCTGCAGCTTTCTTAAAGATGGGGACCAATATAGATTCTGACCAAGTAGGTATAAAACTAGTGGAGCAACACACTGCAATCACTTGTGTTAAAAGAGGACCCCATAGTGGCAGATTAGATTTATAAAGGTCTACAGGTATCCCTTCGGGTCCAGGCACTTTCCCTCCCATACTTATCGCGATGGCGCAGTTAACCTTGTCTAGGTCAAAATAAATATCAATTTGTTGTCGTCAAGTTCTAGCAGACCTGTTTCCCAAGTTACTTCCTGTACGGTGTTATTGTACAGGCTAGAATAATGTTCCACCCATTGGTCTTCGGCGATGGCTATCTCAATAGGCAGGGTGTTTTGGTTGACCAAAAAGGGGGCATTTACTGCCTTTCAAAAAGCTGTGTAATCACTGTTTACAGAGGCTGCATGTAATGCAGACCAGGCTTCTTCTCTTCGTGAGCATTTACTTTTTTTATGGGCACACCTATACTCCCTTCAGGCCCCTCTAATTTCGTGTGTGTATCTGAAGGATTTATGTAAAACAAGTTTTAGGTTGGTATAGGCATTGGTAAATTTTGTGTTCAACCACCCTTACTTCCTAGCATGCAATTATTTATTTTCCACAAATAGGGCCTTTTTTATGTGTCCAGATATCTGTGAAAAGTTTTTTAAGATGTCATCTTTGGAAGTTGTCTCGTCAAGACAGGCCAGGAAGGCAGCTTTGCATTTAGCCATTATTTTCCTTGAAAATTCATTTGGGTCCATTACTTTTTCTCAAGGTATCTCTTGACTCCGTGCACAGTCTCCTTTTTGCATAATTTTTCATGCATGAAATTCTTCCCACTGTAATAACTTAACCTTCTTCCCTTTCTTGTCACATTCTCTCAAACAATCTTCCAAATAGTCTATTTGAGTTTCTTCAAATGACCCACATGTTGACCATTTTCTGTGTGGGTCTTTGCGTTATCTAAAAACACAGTCATGTGGTAACCCTTCTTTTTGACCACATACCATGCTGGAGTGTGAGGCTTTAGTGAAAGTAGAGGCTCATCAAATCTCTTACATTTGTTCAATAAGCATATAACAAAACATTTCACAAAGACAACCCATTGCAATATAACACCAATTGTTTTAAACTGCAGTTTCAAAATTGACTAGATCCAGTTTACAACCTATACTCCAAAACCTCTAATAAACCAAGGGAATATTACAAATCCTAACCTGGAGGACCTAACCTTCTGTACTCGGGAATAACCAACCTCCTCAGGGGAAACCAATCCCCTTTGCTCCTTCTAACGGCGCCTGACTTGTTTCAGTATCTGTTGGAGCTACCTTTATCCTTTTATACCTGGGGACTTCAACCTCTCTGAGGATAAGAATATGGACTTTAACCCTATTTGAGTTTGGGAAGCTATCTCACCTCATGTGGGGGACTCTAACCCTCCCATTCATCCCTGAAGTCAATTTATCTTCTAATAGACTAATGTGCTATACGGGTCAGGCAACCAAGGGTCTGACAATGCTCAGGTTAAAGTCAATTACCTGTAATCACAGAGGTTTCCTTTGGACAGCACCAAGCAACCAGAAATGTGTAACCTGACCGGAAATTTCAACTTCATCACTCAATCACAATCATTCCACTCAGATTGGAAAAATATATCTGTACACCCAAGGCTACTGCTATAGACAAAACTAATAACAAAAGGTTAAAATAATTGTATTCGTCATAAGACACATAATCGAAAAGACAAATATACACAATAAAAGAAAAGTACACATTTCATTATTTCCTTCAGAAAACACAATAAGAAATATCGAACGACAAAAGTTAAAAAATACAAGAGAGTGCAAATAACAGAACAACTGATCACATCCGTGATAATTGTTCCTCAATGGCTGGGACTGGGTGCTATGTTCTATGGGCACTCTAAAGCCTCAGTGAGAGTACGGATTGTGTTCCTAACAACTCAGGCGTCAACGCGTTTCGATGGGAACATTTATAAGGCCATCTTTATCAAGACCAATGTTATATATGACTCTCTCGGGCTGATAAAAATGGGAGCAGTTAAAATCACCTCATTTACAATAGAGTTTTGAGGGAATGTATATATCTATATATATATTGAGCACCGGAATATTGCTATCACTGTACTTCAGGGGCAAACACCTCCTATTCTCAATGTTGCAGATCCGCAAGTCGACCAAAGGATATATCTTTCTCAGATCTCCAGGCTGCCCAAGGCATAAAGATTAAATGTGGGGCTAAATAATGCGGAGGTCCTGTCGGTAGCAGAAGAAATACTCTTCACATTCGTAGTATGAAGATTATTCATAGATTGTCCTCTTTGTTGACCGTCTATTAATAGAGGTAACGGAACCTCTTGCATCAATCAATGTTGTAATAATAACGATTTGCTCGCGGACGGCAACCACCGGCCTCCATTCGGCGTCTCTTAAATATTGTGAATCCAATATAAAGTCAATTACCACCAACCATCTGGTTGTCCCCTTACAAACTGTCAGACTAGAAGGATGACTCAGCCTCAATCACTTTTCCCCAGAAAACCACCTTCCAGATATGTTAAATCTAGGAACTTGAGAGTCGAGTGTCTGATCTTACTCATAGTAAAGGATGCCACCACTGGTTACATAACTGTCTCCTTGCTGCAACGTCAGACTTCACACTGGTTACACGGTCCCCGACTCACTATCCTTACTCTATACCTATGGGTCTAATCCGGGCTGTCTCCCAAATGTTTATTCTCCCCTGTCCCTCACACAGAGAAAAGACTGGAATATAAAGAAAGACAAGATCTGGTTGGCAATGTAATATAGGTTTAATCAATATATATTATTTGCACTCATTATTCTAGAAATCAGGCAAGACCATATTTTCTTACTTATTGCATTTGGAACACTTCCGTTCAGTGTATAAAGGTGATGAAGGACCAGTCTACCGAATGTGACTAAAGCGAGTGAAAGAAGTGGGATAGTGAGTGCTTCGATTGTGCCAAAGCTAAACCTTATCTAAAGATGTGGAGCAATAGTTTGTCATTCTTTTCATGCTCATTCTTGTGCTAGTCATATAGGTTCAGTCAGATGCATTGAGTTTTGTCAACGTTTCGGCCCTCATGGCCAAGCGGCTCGTGGGTCTTATCATGACCGATCAAATTGGAGTTTTTTATGCTTAATTCATGAGGTCAAAATGATCCTTGACAATTCATGGGCAAATTTTGTTAGGCTGCGGAGGCTAGAAATGTCCACTTTTCAGGAAGAGTGAATCGATTGCAGCAAGCCATGGAGTTGGAGACAACAGAGGTCCTCAGTAGAAACAGAACTGGTCTTCTTTAGCTGCTGTCTTTATCTGTTTGATCAGCCCGAAGCTTGCAATCTATATCAGCAATGTCACTATGTTGTGTTAGACCTTAGAGAAATCTCTGAACATTAGAGATCCTGAATGTGTCACTTACTTCCTTGGACTAGACAACACCTGGAACAGGGAGGCTGTGAAGAGCAGGTCATTTGAAACCCCTTCAAAAACTGCACATGTCCCTCAGAGGGTTGGAGGAAATGTGATTAGCAGGTGACATAATTACCCCAACTTTCAAGCTCTTCTAATCCTGACTTTGCCTTTTACAGGACGCGGACGAGCACCAAACATGACCTGATCCCCATCTCCTGCCTTACAGAGTTTCCCAATGCTGTGCAGATGGCCAAGGTGAGGTGGGGTTCAAGTCCAGCCCTGGAAGGTGACTACTTCAAGATGTATCTATGATTAATGGGCGCACACAGGCATAAACAACCATTCTTAATTTTCCTTTTACAGGGCACTCTAAAAGTAGAGCATGTCAGTAAATTATGCCATTACTTACTTACGGAAACTTATTAAAACTCAGAAGCAAGGTTCTTTGCAGCATTACGCAGTACACAGTCTCCCCTCCCCACAAAAGGTTCAAGAAAAATGTTGTGCAAACTCTGAGTGCGCTGGAGAACAAAAGCCAATGTATGCCTCTTCTGTAGAACAGACCAGAACAGATGTGCCCTGTTTCTCACAGGCTTGCAGGGTAAATGTTGCACTATTCCTGCAGCTCGGCAGTACTTTGCAAATACATACATACATAGATGTACCAAAAATTCTGTTTGCAAAAAAGTGTTCATAAATTGCGCACCAACATTTTGCCGATGGAACAGAATATTGTGAACAAGCCTATGCACTGATAGGTTGGGTCACACAATTCACATTTGGAATGGGTCGCAATCTGACCTACCTCATAACTACTCATGAGGCAGGTCTTAGATTTCTACTCAGTGTCACTAATGGCAATCAGAGTGCTCGTGACCTGCTGGAGTCAGAAGGCCACCATGTCTGTGATCGCTTTTTAGACCACTCCCTACGCAACAACAACTTTTTTTAACCACATCAGCGCGGCGCAGATTCCTGCGATGTGCTGAGCGTTCTAATGAGCCAATGGGCTCATGACGGAACGGTTCAGTCATGAGCATCGAAGGGGTTAATGTTCACATAGAGAAATGGGCCCCAAAGGGACTCCCTCCCTTTTGCATGTGGTTACCACCACAACTCGGGAGGGAGTAACTTTTTAATGTTTTGTAACCGGGTTATGGTTACAAAACATTGATACATTGCACTGCAGTCACAATTTGGAAGAGATATCTTAAACACGCCCCATCCAAATAGAGGTTCTGTATGCATTCGTAAATACACTTTGTGAAACTTTGTGAAAACAACATCCCCTTCTGTGGTTGCAAATCGGTGTTTTGAAGAAGTGCAGGGTTGCAACCACAAACGGGCTTTGCAATTCGGGGCCAGAAGAGTACTTTGTATTTGTCATTGCAGAAAATGGTTCAATTTACAAGGAGTTACGTTTGTCTTAATTGTGGTCAGTGCTGATTTTTATTCGTTCTGTAATCTGCAGCTCCATACTGTCCATTGTTTAGTTTTTTACTGCTCAAAGTCCTCCTGCCTTAAACATCAGCACTGGCAGAAGGTGTCACACCTGCCACAAGACCACTTGACAACTAGGTATAGGAAGGAGGGGACAACAATTTGTTTAGAAAAACTGGAAAGGCACATCATATACATTGTAAGGAATAAAATACCATAACAATACATGAAAGGGATATTGCAAGTTAAGTTGGTGCTTAGTTAAGTTTGTGAACATATAAAGGCACTAAGCCTTCTTCAAGCCAGACAGGCAAATGCTGTCACAGAACAGGTACCCAACCCCCTGTCTGAGCCATGGAGGCAAGAGATTAAGTAATGTTCCCTAATTCTCATGTGTCTTTTCAGCTTCTGTGTGAGGAGGTCAATGTGGATAGATTTCTACCGGTACTCTACCCGAAGGTAAGATACAGAGCCTTGATTTTGAGGACAGACGCCAGCTGCCAGATATTTGCTGGTAATAACTTACTTCAACTCTTGCTTTTTGTCCAGGCATCCCAACTGGTAGTCACGTTCGACGAGCACGTCATCAGCAATAATTTCAAATTCGGGATTATCTACCAAAAACACGGACAGGTGAGGCACATCTAGAAACCAATGGACAAAGGGAGCTGCTAGAGGTCTGTAAAGTTCACACTAATACGATTACATTGTTTTGGGAGGTCCACCCGATGCAAGCACTTCTGAAGACAATCCTCGATAATGTGCTGAGAGCACCCTTTTTGGGTAGCTATTTGTGCCTTACAAGTTTAAAAAATAAAATAAATAGTTCGATCAATAATCTTGAACGACCCCGTGAACCCGTGCCATTTTTCTGTGCTGTGTCTCGGCGCCGGGAAACCCTTTTTGGGTAGCTGTTTGCACCTTACAAGTTTAAAAAAAATAAAAAAAAAATAAACATGTAACCAAAACTCCTGAGCTCATCCTGGGGATAGGTTCTTAATCTTTTGAGAGACATCCTCCTATCTCAAGACCAATAGAAATGCAGCTTTTCAATCTGATTACAGTGCCCCTGTTGAAACAACACTAGGAACATATTTTACCATCTTATAAATCTCCCATGAGGCAGTGAGGTGAGCCATAGATGCGCACTGTCAACAGAGACCCTCAACATTTCATTCTCTTAGCAATGAGGATGGTAATTCCACCTTCTCCAGGAATATCATGTAGCCCATCTGTTGTATTTAGGTCTGGTACCCCACAAAACTTTGCTGTTGTTGATATTCCACAGTCATTGTGGTGAATTGCAGGCGTGTATATTCTTTCTTTCCCTTGGGTTTCCCTTGGGTCTTAGGATATCTTGTAGCTCATGAAGTGGATCCAGATTGGTACACCACAACTATTTACATAATGATTCACAGTCATTGTGGCGAATCTCAGGTGTGTACCATTTAATTCCCTTCTGTCTTGATAGTGCATAGGGGGGGATCCCGGTTTTGGTACACTGAAAATATTTAAATGTTGTTGATGTCTCCCAGTCATTGATGTGACTTACTTTGTGTGCATCCGGTTTCATTTCACTGTATCTTGGGATATTTTGCAGTTTGCGTGGTGTACCCTGACTTGGGTCATCACAATGATATGCACATTTTGTTGATGTCTCAAAGTCATTGAGATGAGTTTCAGGAGGGTATCCTCTTTCGTTTCCCTGTGTCTTGGGATATCTGGTAGTTCATGGATGGGCCTTGGCTTGAGTCACAGCAATAAGTTGCATGTTTGTGTTGATGTCTCACAGTCATCAGGGTGAATTGCAGGTGTTTATAATCACTTGTTTCTTTGTGTTTTGGGACATCTTGTAGTTCTTGGGGTGGACCTTCAATTCAAATCTTTTGTTTATTTCACAGGATTTAAACTGTAATGACTAAAATTGCAGCTTAGACTAGCCAATTTCCAGACCTAAGGGGTTGATCTGCTGGAAGACAAAGGGCACAAAAAGAGGCAGAAAAATATGATGCACTTCTTGCCTGTTCTCAATTGTGTATGGAGTTGACCATGAATCAAACCCTGAGAAGGCTTCTCAATTACAGCTCATTCTAAAATTAACTAAAGTGAAGGTTCTATCACCAGTTTACACAGTAAGTGCATTACAATATATGCACAGTCATTTCTGTCACCTCTCTCCTTGTTTTGTGCATTGCTATTCAAGTGTGCTATGCTCTAAAAAAATATTGCAAAAATAATTCTTGTCTGCTGTCATAACTTCTGGCTAATCATGACTGTAAATAAAGGCCACATACACATCAGATAGTCTACTGAAAAAGCCCAAGGACAGCCAAGACTGAATACTTGCTGGTCTTCAATTCTCTATGCACAATCCTGTCCTGTAAGAACCTTCTGTAGCCGCTGAAAAACCTGATATGGTGCGGGCGGATTCTGCAGCATGGCCCACCAGCCCCTATCTCCCATCCCAGATATGGGCTTACTAAGGCACTTGTTGACCATCCTGATATGAAGTGAAGAGACTGGTGTTTCTACTTGTTTCTGGTTGCCTGCCATTGTGTTGGGCTCATCCACACATATGCAGGCGTTAATGCATGTTTTGTAGTCAGTGTCTGGGGCTGGACATGATGAAAGTTGCACGCAAGTCCTGATAGGGAGAACACACTTGCCACTGAGTATTTTGTGCTATGTTAGCAAGAATTTACAATTCATAGTATCTGTGCACTGGTGAACCCTGAGTATCGACTCAATAGTATCTATGGGACAGAATACCAATTTTGGAAATAAAATATTGACAGGTAGGTAAGCCTAGTATTTCTTTACCTAACTCCACCTATACCCATTTTACATATACCTTCAAGGTACATAGATGTGGAGTTAGGTACAGTAAATCCATACTTCCCTATCTGCACTTATGTTGTCCCTCGGTATTCTGTCCTCGATGTTAGTATGCCACCGTAGAGTTGGTGTCCATATTCACTACAATCCTCACCACTACATTGAGTGTTGTGTTTCCTATGTGCGTGCCCTCACAAATCGTTAGTAAATATACCTCAGAGTGTCTAAAATCATGTCTATCAGATATAATGGGGGTGAAAATCGTTGTGCATCATTGATGACTAGTTTCCTCTTTGCACCCTGCAGTTTGCCACTTTGTTGTAAGCACAGAGAACAACTGCCAATGAGTCCCTTATTGACTGACAATCTTTCCTTGTTAACAAGTGACTTCTGCCAGAATGACCTGAGTGCCACTTTTACCCTGAGTTTACATGTCAACATAGCTCTCCCTCTATGAGGGGCATCACAGCTGTCCCACCCTCACAGACTTCCTTATTGTGACTATAACTTGGTGGCAAGAGAAGACCTTTAAGGTCTTCTACTGTCAACGCCCCTTTCTCGTGTGTCGGCGATATCGCCTTTGGCTAGTACTTCATCAAACTGGTTTTCTCTCCTTAGACAACAGAGGAAGAGGTCTTCAGCAACAACGATGAGAGTTTGGGCTTCATTGAGTTCCTGGACTTTTTGGGGGAGAGGGTCCAGCTGCAGAACTTTCGAGGGTGAGTAATCATTGAATATGAGCAGGCCATCTGATTTCACCAAACAGCTCAGTGTGTTACCTCCTGCTGCATGGAGGGCATGACATTAGTTCACATAATTTCTGTAAAATCCCTGTCAGTGCAAAACACTATATCCTGGTTGGTGCCACCTGAAAAGTCATCCTCTGCCTACTGTGAACTCCTAACTATTTTCCCTTACTTGTGGATCTCCTGTGAGGTGAAAGCCTATACTGTGTGCCTCAGCCATCCTATCCCTCTCTAGGCATGAATGGCCCCTCCACACCAATACATTCAAGCAGGCAAATAGGTAATGTACTAGATCTGGTCAGCCCTCTTTGTCTGTAGATGGCAATCCTGTACAGGACTGTGGGTTTGGAAAGAAATGTTAGCTTTTTCCATGGCCCTTGTTATGCCACTTTAGAGGACCTTGTCAGAATATGGACCCACATGTGCCTATGAGATATGTCTCAAAATGTGTGTGTGTTTGTGGCAGCAGCTGTAAAGGTGCATTCATTTGTGTCTAAAACTCATAAAATTATGAGAAATTGTATTTCTAAAGTACATTTCATCAGTAGTAATTCAGTAAGCTGGTCAGACACTATAAACACCCCTGTAACTAGAGAACTGCCTATTATGGACTTATATGTGTTAATTGACATCCAAATTAGATGCTGGGTGAATTGTAAATTCCCATAGCACCTTGTTAGGTTAGAAACGACCGAAGATGACCTATGAATGAGCTAATTAAAGGAGATGTTATTGCCATCGCTCTGAGGAAGTAGCAAAGATCACTGATTCCCAGCCCAGTGGGTAGTTACCACTTCCTGCTCTGATTGGCAGATGCCTCTTTCATTTAATTAATGGTCTGGGTGGGGGATGGGCAAAGGAAGAGCTGATGTCATTAGAGGAAGTAAATGATTCATGCAATTCAACATTTAGAGGAAAATAAGATGTGAACTTCAGAGCTAAAAAAAAAGTAAGTGCAGATTTGGAAAAATTATGAACAGGAGGTTGAAGAGGCAACATGCTTACAACTGTTGTCACAATCCAGAACAACATCACATGAGGGTTACTCCTGCATGGCTCTGATGGAAAAAGGAGTACAGCAACACGCCTGGCCACACTGGTCAGGTAACATTCCACCCTCAGCAGTCTCTGTTGGTTGTGGCAGACTAAAGGAAACAGTCTCCAAGAAAACCAGGCAGCTGCAGAAAACCCACACCTCATGCGGCCCTGACCAGTCATCACAGCTCAAACCACCACCATGACTTGCTGGATGCCAGAGTCATGCTCTCCTTAGAGTCATGATTCACTCAGCGTGACCCAACCGGAAGCTGGGTACAGGAAACTCCTCTTTGACTCCACATTCTGATTCCTGAAAGATGAGAAGAGAGAAGACAATAGTTTGTGGACAACAGCAAGAGGAGAGCCTGCTCCTGTTTGAGCCAGGATCCTGTCATTGATTACATTTCCAGCTTCATTCTTGGAGTCTCCCCCTGCTCCCCTCAGGGGCAGTGATTACTCTGTCTCCTGTGGTGTCCTAGATTCATGCCTTGGAGCCTCCAGAAGGTGGTCGAAGTGGTGCAGAGCCCAGGGAAAGAGAGAAAACAGAGAGAGCTGAAGAGGGCGATGATTGAAGCTTAGAGTCTGCCTCCTTCAAGCCATGTGTGTGAGTCTTTGGAACCCACCCCTGAAGCGTGATGCTGAATCTGGTCCTAAGGCCCGCGCGTCATCACATCCCAAGTGTGGGACTCTCCTGCTCTAGTGAACAAATTGCAGGATTCAAAATCTCCTGAAATCAAAAGAAGTTCCTTGTTTTTTCTCTGAGAACCCTACCTGGCAAATGTTTGTTTGTGGGACGCTGATGCAGAGAATGGGGGGCGAAGGGGTTGGGTGGGGTCTCAGTTCCTGTCGCAGCTCTAGACAGTCTCCAAACTAGGAATCCTGGTTAGGAGCTGTACCTCTCACTGCCCCTCTCTTCCCCTTCATGAGTCTCTGGTTAGAGGCACCACTGCTGATGCCAAAGCACTATACAAAGATGCTAGCATGCACAAGAGAACACTGTTTCAAGACATACTGAGTGCACATATACACCACACAGAAAACATCAAGATATCTGATAGCAGGTAGACTTTATGTCTAAGGGTCTTCAAGGCATAGGTAGGAAGAAATGATATCCCAGCCTAAAGTTTGATCTGCTTCTCTTGTTGAAAGTGGAAGAGTGGACTCTGGAGCCTGACCCGCTGTGTCTCTATAGCTTGTTCAGGGGTAAAGGTCTTTTTTCCACCAGCCACATCCAGCCTTCTAGGTGGGCTTATGAGCACATAGCTCCTGTAACCATTGTCCTGTACCCCAGTCCACATGTATCAAGCACTCTCAGGCCTGCAGACAGTGAACCTTGTCATCACTCTTGCATTTCCAAGTAGCCATCAGTAAACTTTGCTACCACTCTTGCTCAGTCGCACACCATCGCTGAGCCATTGACACCCTAGTTGAGGTGGTCTGTGAATCACAAAGGGATCATCTTCTGTTGCTTCTGGGCTCAGGGGAGCTGTGAGAGGTCTGTGGCACCATTGCATTCTCTTCCTTGATGTCTTGTCAACTGGAAGCATTTATCAATGCAGCACTTCTTACTGTAAAGGCCATTTGATGCTATATTTTATTTTTGTTTGGGAAGACCAATGAAGAGATGGAGGTCACCTGTCCCTTGCAGGCCACCATCCTTCTTCTACAAGGGGCTGCAAACGGCGACCTGCCTAATTAATATTCATTGGGCTGTTGGTGTTGTGACTTCCTACGCACGGTCAGTTTGCAATGCAGCCTCTTTGTACATAAGCCGTATTGCTTCCTGTTCACTAGTCTGGTCAGTGTGCAGTCTGCAGTACTGGTTTGCGAATAGATGGTAATAAATCGGTAACCTGTATATTCCACATGTTAAAAGACACGCCTTATGTAAAACTAAAAAAAGGACATTCATAGTCACATAGTGTAATAATGCCCTTGGATCAGCTGAGGTGGACACCAGACTCTTTCTAGTTCTGCAAGGATTCAGCATCAAGATTACACTGCAGATGGAGGTGGAAGGTGCTGTCCAGCACAGGTCCAGGAAAGGGATGGAGTTTTCGGATGTCTCCCCGCAGTGTACATGAGCTCCATTTATATTCGTTTTAGAACAGAATTTTATTTAGCATTTTTAATACAAGATGTATTTATTTATTTATTTTATTTACAACACTTGTATAGCGCAGCTGTCACCTAACAGGTATCCTGGCGCTGGACATAACTCCTAAGGTGGAAGGAAGAGGGGAACAACAGAGACAGGTAACCAGAGTTTAACATTTAGGGAAAAGCCAGGTTTTGATCCTCTTTCTGAAAGGAAGGAGTTCCGTAGTTTGGCGAATGTCAAGGGGCAGGCTGTTCCAAAGTTTTGCAGCTGCAACTCTAAAGGATCTTCCCCCAGTCCTGACCTTGTTGAATCTTGGTACTGTGACAAAGCAGGCTGTGGAGGAGCGGAGCGCTCTGGTTGGGACGTACCAGGTGAACATGGCTTGCAGGGAGCTGGGCCCGACTCCGTGCAGTGCTTTAAAAACAAGACAGAGTGATTTAAAAGCCACTCGCTGCTTCATAGGGAGCCAGTGCAGCTCGGCCAAAGCCGCTGTGGCCGAAGATCTCCTGGTCCAACCAAGGGCCAGTTTGGCAGCGGCCGTTTGAACTCTTTGGAGTCGGTCTAGCAATACAGCTGGGGCCTGGAGTAGCATTGCATTGCAATAGTCAAGGCGACTAAGAATAGTACACCTGACTATTATTGCCCGGGCCTGTGAGGGGAGAAGTGGCATGATCTTGCGTAGAGAGCGCAGTAAGGCCGCACAAGTGGACACTGTTTTCGCCACCTGGGTTTCTATGCTAAGTTTGTTGTCCATCATGACACCCAGGTTGCGGACGGTGGTGACCGGCTGTGGCTTTTCCGGGGCTTCCGGGGGCCAGAATTCAGCTGGGAACTGGCGGGGGATCCGGCTTCCGGCACAGAACAAAACCTCGGTTTTGGAGGAGTTAAATTGCAGGGAGTTTTTATGCAGCCAACCAGCTGTGTCTCTAAGACAGTCGTGAAACGATTCCAGAGGGATCGATTCTTCACCCTCCCAAGAGAGGATGAGCTGAGTGTCATCAGCATAGTTTATGGCTTTTAGCCTATGGGATTTTATTGAGGTGATCAAAGGTTTAAGGTAGACGTTAAATAAAATGGGGCTGATGGACGAGCCTTGAGGCACCCCATGGGGTACTGGGGAGAAGGCAGATTGAAACGGGGGAAGGGAAACAGCCTGCTTCCTGTCCCGCAAGAAGGAATGAAACCAGAGCAGGGCGGTGCCGACAACCCCAGCCTCCCTTAATCTCTTCAGCAGAATCACATGATTGACCGTATCGAATGCGGCAGACAGGTCCAGCAGGATCAGGCTACTGCCTGGCCCCTGTCTGCACGCATACGAAGATCCTCCATGGAAGTGAGAACAGCTGTTTCAGTGCCATGGGCCGGACGAAAACCAAATTGTATATTGTCCAGGGTGTGATTCTGCTCCAGGTGTTTAGAGAGACAAGAGCTCACCCAGCGCTCGGCAATTTTTGCCGGGAATGGTAGCAGGGAAATGGGCCGATAGTTCAGTAAACACTCGGGGTTCAAGGAGGGTTTCTTCAGCAGTGGAGTAATGAGAGCCTGCTTTCAGTTGGCCGGAACAAATCCACAGCGCAGGGATTGATTGCAAATCCTGCAGAGAGTGCAGAAGAGTTCCACTCCGAAAAATTTTCCAGGTTTTAGGGGGCAGAGGGTTGAGAGGGGAACCCGAAGAAATCCCGCGAGCCAGTCTGTCGAAGTCCGCCTCCAAAATGGGGGGAAATTCTCGCAAACAGTCCGTGGGTTGGCACCCTGGGTTCACCGTGTCATAGTCAGTAGTGTCCGGCCCCGGGGCCGTTGAAACGGCCCAGTGAGGGGGAGGTGCTCAGGTTATGGATAATGGTCTCAATTTTGTCCTTGAAAAACAGTGCGAGATTGTCGCAGAGTGCTTGTGTAGGAGGGATTGTTTTTTTGGCACAGTCAGGGTGGGTGAGGCTGTTAAGATCTGAAAAATGCTTTTGGAGGTGTTGGCGGCTGTAACTATAGTGGAACAGAAGTAGGTAGATTTACATTTGATAATAGCCGATTTGTATTCCAGGAGTTTGTTTTTCCAAAGTAGCTTGTTAGTGTCGGAGTATCCTTGCCTCCATTTCTGCTCAGCCTGTTTACAGGCTAATTTAAGGGCTTTCAGGGAGTCATCAAACCAGGGGGCTGATGCTCTGCCCTTAGGCTTGCATCTTTTTAGGGGGGCATGGGAGTCAGTAATTGAGGATATCCTAGTGCAAAAAGCCTCGTAGTTGTCCTCTACTGGATTATCGGGGGAAAAGCTGTCTTCCACTTGGAACACGGCACCAGTAGTTCTCAGCCTTTCCAGAGCTTTCCAATCTCTGTACATGAATTCCGAGGAGGTGCAGTGTGCCGGTATTCTGGCCCCCTTACTAGTAATATAGAATTTAAGAAGAGAATGGTCGATCCAGCCCATAGGCAGGATATCATTCAGGTGCACTAGCTGAGGGGTAGAGAAGATAAGGTCGAGTCGATGCCCTGCTTTATGAGTGGGTTCCTTGACCAGTTGTTGAAGTCCCACGCTTTCACAGGAGAGCAGTAGATTGTGCAGTCCCGTGTCTAGAATACCATTTGTCCAAAGGTTAAAATCACCTAAGATGATTAGCTGTTGTGGGAGGTCGCCATGTTGGTGAAGGAGGTAAGTAGCGATTGTTGTTGTTGGGGGTTGAAAGTCCCCGAAGGTCGGTAACAGATAATTACTGAGAAGGTGGCTCCAGTGTGACTGTTAATAGAGAGGCCGAGGAGCTCTGTCCCAACGGCCGGATCCATATCTAAGGTGGTGATGAGCCACGAGGCTCTATAGATAATACCCACTCCACCACCGCGGCCTTTGGGTCTAGGGAAATGCAAGATTTTAAAATCCTGTGGACAAGCCCAGTCTAGTTCGATTTCACAGTCGGCATGAGTCCACGTCTCGGTTAGAAAAAGAACATCTAAGTGATGGGTGTCAATTAGTAATTGAATTTCGTCGGCGTGCTTTGGCAGAGATCTGACATTAAGAAGACCCTGTATTAGATAAGGGATAAAGGGCCACAAGTATCAATATTTGGAATAGCGATTACCTATTTGCGATTTTCAGCAAATCTCAATTAGGTGTTCACTATTCCAAATGTATGAAACTCCAAGAGTTTCATTTAGCAATACGTAAGGGCTCGCAAATCGACTTACCTCATTAATTTTGATGACGTAGGGCGCAATTTGCGATCCCCCAGGAATCGCTAAAAACACGGGAATGGTGGCCTGCTGGGGTCAGCAGACTTCCATTTCCGTGTAAATAAAGCAAGCATTTTGTTTTTAAAAAGCAGCCCATGTTCCTAAAAGAGCAGCCAGTGGTTCATGGGACCACTGCCTGCCCTTAAGAAATGTTTTTGCCACCATACCAAAAGGAGAAAGGGTCCCTTGGGGACCCCTTCCCAATTCCAAATGGGTTACCGCCACTTGAAGTTAGTGGTAAATTGTGAATGTTTTGCGACTGCATTCACGGTCACAAAACATTCATACATACCGTTACGATTCGGTATTTGGAAGGGACGTCCTAAACACGCCCCTTCCAAATACCAAATTGCAAACTCATTTTGCGGTTTGGTAACAGGTTAACAAATCGCAAAATAGGGCTTGTTACATGTGAATAGCATTTTTTTTTGCATTCTGAGAATTGGCCCGTTTGCGATTCCAAGAAATGTTTTATAGATGTGGCCCAAAGTACCCCCTGCTATACATTTTACAGATATTGCAATTGATGAGAAGTTCCATAACCATATTGAGGAACACGGCCAAAGGCAGAGTTCCTTTATAACGTTCTGGAACTCTGAGGTGACTTGCAATATCCTTACTATGTACACCAGGGGGTACTTTATCCCATGTAGTACATGGTCACACCATCACCTTTCTCAAATAGCACTTACAACCTTGATGCATAGCTTTTTCATATGAAAGAGCAAGCATGTTTGCAAACATGAAGAATACAAATAAAACCTCTAGTGCCAAATTAAACACATCAAAAACCTGTTAGATATTTGTGGCTAGGAGATATTAGAAACAGATCAATACAAGTCAGTTGCGCTGGCTAAGAATGTGTAAAAACATGCAGACAGATTCTATCTTTTCTCTATCTAAGAAGTGTACAAACTAAACATATTCTCTATGCATGTCATTATAAGCTTAGAGCAGGAGAAAGAAAAGCACGGACCATTGCTTTAAACAGCTGCTTCAATTATACTCCATGCCCTGACTTGCCTATCACCTAGGCTGCTGGCTCTGGCAGCAGGCATTGTGACGTCAGAACTCAACTGTAATAACTTATAATAGTGGAGTTCTGGTGTCTTTCCTTTATAATCGGCGACTGAGTGCGTCACTAGTCATTGATTATAAAGAAACTTGAGTCGTGCATTTATTTATAAGGGGATTACAGAATTCCATGTATTATAATTCTAATAAAGATGTAACATGGCTTTAAAAAAATGTATTTAGTATTTAAATACCAAAAGATTACTGCTGTACTACATAATTCGCTATTGCAATCATAGCAATACTACTACTACTACTACTACTACTACTAATACTAATAAAATAAACATTACGTCTTCTTCACTAGAAATTAGAATAGCAATAGTCATTGGTATTATTATCATTACTATTAGCAGCAGTAATAGTAGTATTACCATTAATTCATAGTAATGACAGCAACAACACTAATAATAATAATAATAACACTTTCTTTATTTTTTACATTTTCATTTATTGCAACAAAATGAACATTATTTTTGACATTGGTGTAGGACATCATTATGAATGTTTAGTGAGGCATCACAATGGTTCTCCTCTTCTCCTTCTTCCCCTCCTTCCTGCTCACAGGTTCCGCGGGGGCCTGGATGTGACGCGGGGTCAGACTGGGTCTGAGTCGGTCTACACTACTTACAGAGGAAAGGAGATCATGTTCCATGTTTCCACCAAGCTGCCTTACACAGAGGGGGACGTCCAGCAGGTGAGGTCCATTTTATTCTATAAGGATGTAAATGGGATTGGCATTTGTGTATAGATCCATAGGAGGACTGAAATGTAAAAGAGTTCCATTCTGACCCTTCAGTCATGTAAGGGAAATGGGAATAGAAGTCAGATCCTCAATTTCAAGAGCAAATTCACAGACTAGATCAACTCTCTTCAGCATGAGGGCAAAGTGGATCAAAGTTACACATTCAAGGTGCATGTGTGGAAGGGAGTGGAGAAAGATTGGTGTGCGAGAAAGATGCACTTATTTTCCACTTATCCGATTTTGGCAAAAGTTGGGGGCTTATATACAAGGAGCTTGCTGGCGCTTGCCAGCACTGCGTCATTTTTTTTAATGCATTGGCACCACTTTCTTTGATCCATATTTATAAGCTGGCGCATCGAGGCAGCTCTGTCACTTTTTGTTGGCCTGCGTCAGTTTTTACCTTCATCGGAATCGGCTGTATCGTATTAGAATTTACATATGCAAAGTAGGTGTTCCCACATAAAATCTCCTGTAAAACTGACGCAGTGGTATTTATGACTTTTTGGCAAAGTAACACATCATTGGGAAGCGGCCAGCTGAGCCTGCAATATGTCAAAATTCCTATGCCTCTAAAACCCAGGCATAAGAGTGACGCATTGGCTGTGGCATAGGAATCTGACCACCTGAAGTCACCTCCAACAATTTAATCTGCAAGGACATCATGTCCCCTCAACAGGTGAGTGAATTCATAAGGTAGGTAACATAGTAAATGTCACATTACACAACATTAATGACTTGTATACACACACATAGTAGTCGCACACAATATGTCCCACTCGTATGCAAGACATACAAGACCAATGTAACAGAGTCAAAGGTGAGTTTTCCACTTTTTCACACTCTATTACATTGGTACCCATACAGGAGACAACTTGTGACAGTCAATACTGACGCATTGCTTCTGTTTTTGATGCAATGCTGTCATTGAGTCAGTTTTATTACTAACTACAGCAATGCACCACTTTAGGGCCTGTTGCCTTGCGCCATCCTTCCCACAGATACCTCAGTATTTCAGACGCATTCATGGGTCCCTGCCCAATGGAGCCCAGTTTTGTAAATACGGCGCATCTATAACGTTGGATTTTTGCCGCAGACTCAAGGACATTTTGGCACAATTTCTTGTAAATTAGGCCTTTTGTATCCACTCTGATTCCACCTACCAACTTATTTCACCAGTAATGGGATGTACGTGGTATTTGAAGAAGAAGCGAAGTAGAGGTGGTCCATCTTGGAATGGTTCTTCAATAAGGTGTTTATTAATGAACATCACATTTGAAGATAGCTCTCACTTGCTGAGCCTGGCTCCTCCAGTGCCAGTGAGAGCCTGGTCATAGTGATTGTGAAGATGCTGGGCCCTTGGAGAAGTAAAAGAAAAATTACATTAAAAAAGAAAGCATATGTTGTTCCATGAGCCCTGACACACATGGGTACTGTTTCTGTGGCAGATGTGTATATTGCACACAGGAGAGAAGCCATCACTCACTCCGAGTGGAGCCAGTTGCTGCAGTGGGCTGACACATTGCCACATGCTATGTGCTGCGGTGGGCAGAAGCCAAGTGTAAATGTCAATCTAACCAACAAATGGATGAAGACCGCTGACCGAAAGCCCTATAGAAATCTTTAGCACCACTTTCAGCTGCAGTGTAGAGGCAGAAGGTGTGTCAATAGTGCATCTTTTAGAAGGTCTGTGAGCGGGCACTAAGCAGGACCATATTAAAGGTGGGTTAAGTAAGAAAACTCCTTTTACCACACACACCAGAACTCAAAGTTTTAGGGCAAACACTGCACTGCTGACATTTTCTCCAGGTACATTTCTGCAGGTGAAATTTGCTGAAACTTACTGGGGTAAATACCAGGACATGTGCATCTTTATGCAATAGGCACCAAAATGTGCATGTAATGACCATTTCTGTAGTGTAACTCAGGAAAAGCGCTGATTATCAAATCCATTAAATTCTGAAAAACCTCTGTGCCATATGTAGTTGTGTTCAATAATTTTTCCATCCAACACTGGGCCATTCCTAAGAGGAACTACGTAGGTCAGGAACTGACATCAAGGCTGTTGAGGAATGCTACTGTGGGTCAAGGGATGGGTCTGACTGATGGGATAGGGCAGACCTGGTGAGGGTCCGAACATAGGGGGTCATTACGATGACGGACGGACTTCAGTCTGTCCGCCCTTGTATCACACTTGGGAGTGCCTGCCTACAATGCGGCGGTCCCACAGGGCAAATTAGGATGGGACTACAATAGTGGGGGTCGAGTTGCCCTAGATTTGTATTGCGGCGGGTGCTGAGCTCTGCAGCATCCGCCGCTAGGCAAAACCGATTCCCCACACTTATCCCTGCACTACATGGCAGGCACCATGCAGTGCCTACCACATGGTGTAAGGATATGTAAGGGGGCATGGGGCCACCTCAGGGCCTCTGTCCCTGGCCCAGGGGATTAGGGGGGCCAGCTACGGGCCCCCAAATCAGTTTCCGCCTGCCGTTTTGTGCTGCAGTTTGACCGCGGAAAGGGATATTGTTATCCCTATGGCAGTGCCTGACAGGCACCACCGCCATTCAGGGAATACAGAGAGGTTTGACAGGCGGTCGGATCAAGACGTCTGACGGGACCGTTGCCACACGTCCAAATGCCATAATAATATGGCGGGCAGAGATCCCTGTTCCGATTGCCGAAGGACGGCCACCGACAGGCTGTCAGTGGCGGTCTTTCGCCATCGCAATGAGGCCCTATATCTTAATGCTACCAATCCCTCAGTTCCACTACCTTTTACTACTCCTTACTACTCCTTAATGCTACCCTTCCCTGAATGGTAAACACGCATTACTAGTCACCCACCCTCTTTCCCACATCACAGTTATGCTCTCCTCTAAATTAGCAGAAAGATTCTCTGTATCTCCACTTGTATAACAGAATATCGAAAACAGCATTATCAGCTTACCAGAGTATAGTGTCAATCAATCAATCAATTAATCAATCCATTTGTAAAGCGCACTATATACCTGTGAGGGTCTCAAGGCGCTGAGGGTGGGGATGCTGCTACTGTTCGAGGAGACCTAGGTCTTGAGGAGTCTTCTGAAGGTGTGCAGGTCATGGGTCTGCCGCAGGTGGGTAGGGAGGGTGTTCCAGGTCTTGGCGGCGAGGAAGGAGAAGGATCTTTCACCAGCGGTCATTCGTTGAATGCGGGGGACCACGGCGAGGGCGAGGCTGGCAGAGTGGAGCTGGCGGGTGCGGGTGTAGAAGCTGAGTCGGTCTTTGAGGTATGCTGGTCCGGTGTTGTGGAGGGCTTTGTGTGTGTGGGTGAGTAGCTTGAAGGTGACTCTCTTTTCGACGGGGAGCCAGTGGAGTTCTCTCAGGTGGGGGGTGATGTGGCTTTGGCGTGGGATGTTGAGGATCAGTCGGGCAGAGGCATTTTGAATGAGTTGTAGTCATTGCAGGTGATTCGCCGGGATTCCTGTGTAGAGTGCTGACGAGGGCCTGGGTGACTGTTCTTCTTGTTTCGGTCGGGACCCACTTGTAGATCCTGCGGAGCATGGGGAGGGTGTTGATGCAGGAGGAGGAAACGGCGTTCACCTGCTTTGACATGGAGAGGGAGGAGTCGAGGATGATACCCAAGTTGCATGCGTGGTCAGTGGGTGTCGGTGCTGTTCTCAGCGTGGTCGGCCACCAGGAGTCGTCCCAGGCTGAGGGGGTGGCGCCAAGGATGAGGACCTCCGTCTTGGCCGAGTTCAGCTTCAGTCGGCTGTTTCTCATCCATTCTGCGATGGCCTTCATTCCTTCATGGAGGTTTGTTTTGGCGGTGTGCGGGTCCTTGGTGAGGGAGAGGATCAGTTGGGTGTCGTCGGCGTAGGAGATGATGTTGAGGTGGTGCTGGCGGGTGACGTGGGCGAGGGGAACCATGTAGATGTTGAACAGCGTCGGGCTGAGGGATGAGCCTGGGGTGCACCGCAGATGATGCCGGTGGCTTCAGAGCAGAAGGGGGGAGGCGGATGCTCTATGTTCTCCCGGAGAGGAAGGATGTGGTCCAGTCTAGGGCTTTCTCTTGTATTCCGGCCTCTTGGAGACGTGTCTTTAGTGTGAGGTGGCAGACCGTGTCGAAAGCGGCTGACAGGTCCAGGAGGATGAGGGCAGATGTCTCACCGTTGTCTAGTGGCATCCTGATGTATTCTGTGGCGGAGATGAGGGCTGTCTTGGTACTATGGTTTCTTCGGAACCCAGACTGAGAGGGGTCCAGGATGTTGTTGTCTTTGAGGTATCGGGTCAGTTGCATGTTGACAACTTTCTTGATGACATTCGCCGGGAAAGGGAGTAGGGAGATGGGACGGTTGTCAAAACCTTTGACTACAAAAATATTCAAGTTTACTCAATTTGGATTTGTGAACTGCCAAAGTATTGTGTACAAAATATCATGGAACATAATAAAAAAGGTAAGTATCTCAAAATATGAATATATGTAGCATTATGAGTAATGACTAAATTATTAAATTATAAAATCATCATATAATTGAAAAGAATGTTTTAGTGAGTGATGTAAGTAAAATATATTATTTTGAAAATATAAAACAATAAGGAAAAAAAACAATAACTTAAAAGTAATTATTAAAAAGCATATATACAACCTAATATATATATATATATATATATATATATATATATATATATATATATATATATATATATATATATATATATATATATATATATATATATTAACTTCAATATATAAATCGTGTTTTATATATATATATATATATATATATATATCCATAAATGTTAGCAGCTCCTTCTGGATCTCCACGACCCGTGAAAGGTGGCGTGCACGCCGGCGGAGTAAAGCCGACAAATGTTTACTCTCTCAAGTCAAAAAGTCTCTCAAGCACGCTCTCAGGAAAAAAACGAGGTAGTCACCGAATTCAAAACAGTGCTGTTTATTCCACAACGCGTTTCGCCGAATGTATACAAAATGTATTAATATATATATACTTATCAATTAAATAACATTTAATACAATAAAATGAATAATTAACATAGTAAATACGCAAATAAATAATTTACGTCAATAATTAACATACAAATATTTAATTCCCTTAAACATAAATGTATTAATAAAAAAAGTTTAACACCTTGCCACCCTACTTCCTTACAAACCCAACAACCACTACTATATTATAAATGAGTAATTAATCGATACAAAAATAAAATATACATTAAAAATCATAAAATACAGCTACATATTAAACATGGAAATTCATCTACTACACATTTTGTATAATTACTTCACAAATAGTCAAAGAACATGATTAGATAATCTAAGAAAAAAATAATTTAAGCAACTTCCGATTGTTTTCCTCTACAAAACCAACAACTCGTGACCACATTTTAAATGATTAATTTAATGTAAAATACCTGACTTGCACATTAAAAATTACAAACTACACAAAAAATGTAACATACATTATATTAAAAATACTAACATACCAAATTATTATGATAACTAATTTGTATTAAATTAATTGTAAACAATATTTAATACAACTATATTAAAGTAAACAATATTAGATACAATTATATTTTTTAAAATATTATATAGATAAAAACAGTCTTTTTGACACAATATTCATGCAACTTTATATTTCTGACTCAATATACTTGTCATTCACCCTTTACCCCTGATCCCAGTTGCCTTGAATTTTTTTGTAGTTAAAACTACTTTCAATCTATATTTCCAGCAGACAAAACCAAAGGAGATAACTGAATGGTTCATAATTTAGGGGTGATGGGAGCCAATCACATTCACCACACATCAAACCATTGACCTGTTTTTCTTTTTCTCCCTTCTCTCTCCCAGCTTCAGCGAAAGCGTCATATTGGAAACGACATAGTCACCATTGTCTTCCAGGACGAAAACACCCCCTTTGTGCCGGACATGATCGCATCCAACTTCATCCACTGCTACATTGTAGTGCAAGCAGTCCATGGTTTTCAAGGGGGAACCGCCTACAAGGTGAGAGAGAAATGAGGTACTCAAGACAAATCTGTTCTTTTGTTCGAATGTTTACCAATCGCTGCCTGGCCTAAGCCTCCTGCATGAGGCCAGCGACAGCAGGAAGAGCTATAGTGTATAGAAGCTCCTACAGAATCTATCTGATCTCATGAAATCTTCCCGACTCTACCACTGAGTACTATCTATACACCCATATAAAGCATCATGACATATAAATGTACTACAACAGAAACACAGTGATAACAAAGTGAACATCTAAGCATACATTTACTATAATTATCCAAAGAAAATGGCTACAAATATATGTTTTTCTGGAGTGGTATGAAGAGGGACTTATTAATTCTTCCAGTTATTTATGGTTGTCAAAGCAAGATTAACTGTTCCCCCAGGGGTATTTGAGTGTTTTAATATTTGTAAAGAATTGATGAGTTTGAAATTACAATATTCCAAAGAAGTGGGCTAAAACTATGAGGCATATTTTTTGTACTTTTTCACGCAACACAGTGCAGCAAGAGAAGTTGCCGCACTGCGTTGTGTGAAAGAGATAAAGCAGAATAGCACCATATCTACTAAGGTGAGGTTCTCTCTCTGTGCTGGCTCACTTTAAGATGACTTGAGCCAACACACACACTTGCACCATAGTGGAATGAGTGTGCATGGTGCCAAGCATATGTTTTGTATTGGATGGGAACATTTCCAGTGCAAAACAGTATGTTTCGACATAGTTGTGCACTTTTGAAACTTGTTTGTGTGTTGTACAGTAGTTAGAAACGTTTTGAGAATGTTTTAGAGAAAACTTAATCCTAAAAAAAAGTTTATAGTAAAGTTTTTTCTCATGTTATGCATACCTCTAGGAAGGCCAAATCTGACCTGGTGAGACTGTAGTATGCAGCACTCTCTAAAACGGTAGCTGCATCTGTGCCCACTCTGTGTCTCTTCTTGAGGCAGCAGATGAAAATACTGAAGAAAGTGGAGACTGGCTGGCACCCCCCACCACCACCACACACTACAGTGAATACTGACAGGAAACATCTCTATCTCTAGCTGCGAGGTCCTACTGGAGATTCCTATGTTAATCTCTGGCATTACCCAGGGACCCAGCAGTACCCTTTGGAGGCCCTTATGATCCAAAGTTAGTACATATTCATCTGCATCCAAATCCCTTGGGTGGTTGAATGGCAATGTCCATGGTACACCCACTTTTAATGCAAATTAGCACAAAGTATTGCATAGCACTTCTTTGTGTTACTTTGGGGCTATTTGTTGTTTCTGGAAAGTAAATCCCAAAATTATTACTATGTACTGGTTTTGTGAGGCAAACCTGGCATAAAGTGTTGATATCCATGGCCTTATTGGACATATTCATAAATGTACATTTGAGTACATTTGAAGCATGTCACCTAGTGTGAGCAAGTAGTCTCCCTTGATTTCTTCATAATACAACAAAAGACAAACAAGACAACTCATGTGATCTAGAAAATATTTAAATCTTTTCAAGTTTCATAGTCTCTTTTGTTTATAACTACTGTTAGGGAGGATGTACTGTGCTCCTCTTGCTTCTACTTTGTGTTGATATATTCTCTGAGGTCCCCCTGGAAACCTGCACCTCGCATCCTTCTAGGAAGGGATGCCTTAAACATGCCCCTTCCTAATACTGAATTGAAAACCCAAAATACACTTCTGTTATAGGCTACCGAATCACAAGTAAGGCTTTGTACATTTTAAAAAGTCTTTTAGCGTTAGTAAACGGTCCTGTTTTGGCACGTTTGCGACCACAGAAATGCTTTGTACATGTGGCCCAATGTTGTTTATGTTAAAAGATGTAGGTCAAGTAAAGTTAAGGTGTCTTTGTGGTCCTGGTGTTCCCGGTCTCATAGGCAAAGACTTTAGGGGAAAGAAACTTGTTGATCAATTGATAAGACGAGGCAATTCTTTAACTCCACCCCATCCCCAGCTTTTAACCTTGTATAAGGAGAATACTTACATATATTGTTATATACCCCTTGCAACCCTTTCAGGTGTATAGCCAGAATCCACCAGATGATTAGACAAAGAAACCTACAAAGGAGAGCACACATATTAAAAATAGATTAATTCACTGTTGCATTCACAACTATCGAAAAAGAGTTCAGGATAAGCCCACCTGCAATAGGTGGTTGGGAGCCTTTACAGCTGCATCGTAATGGGCTGTTCGGTTTCCTTTCTAACAGCCTCCTTATGATGGATGTGATTGGAAAGGAAACCGACTGGCCATTTGAGCTGGCTTCCCATTGGCTCAAAGACACCTGTCCGCCAGTCGAAATCTGGCCTGTAATCTCAAGGGCAGGCCTTTCTGCCGTTGAGATTACAAGGATGGTTTCCAACATGGTTTCCATGCTGGCCTGTCCCACATGGAAACCATGTTGGAAAGCGTCTTTGAGGGGTCCCCCAGCAGGGTGTGTGGCCTCCGGTTGGAGGACGAGGGTGCCCCCCTGGTTGATCACTGCACCTTGTGACTGGGGTGCAGAGATGAACCTTACCTCCTATTTCACTATGGGAGCATGCATTACTGCTGGTTTACGGCCGGAATGCATGTTCCCATAGTAAAATGTTGGAATTTGACTGAGCAGTGTTCACCTAATGAGGCGATGTGGTGTCGGGTGGAAGTGATTTGCCCGACATCGTAATGACCCCCCCAACCCCCCTAGTGTGAGCAAGTAGTCGTCCTCATTGTCTTCATAATACAACGAAAGACAAACACTCAAACTCCTCTGATCTAGAAGATTTCTAAATCTTTTCAAGATCCACAGTAGTCTCTTTTGTTTATATGACTTCTGTGAGGGAGGACAAACTGTGGCTCCTCTTACTTCCATTTGTGTTCCCAGAGGTACAACTGGCAATCTGTTCCTTGCATACTTCTGGAAATGTTTGTGGATAGAAACAACTAAACAAAGTAGGCTCAGGCCTATTCTTACTTGTAGTGATACATTAGCTTAAGTCTTGAGATACTCAGCACTGGCTGCAACTGCTATGGTGAAAATGAAAGATTGCTTAACACCTTGGGTGCAAAGGGGTTTCCCCCCCCCCCGGTGCTGGATTCCCAGATTTACCATTGTTCATGACAAGGTCAACTCGTCATAAGCACAGGGCAGGTAAAACCCATGACGAGTTGACCTTGTCATGAGCACTGAAGAGGTTAATGGAAGTACCTGTTACCATGCATTGCATTTACCAGAATGCATATGAGTGAAGTGGGTTCTGAGATGGCAAGGCAGTGTGTTCCAGCCCTGCTTTGGTTTGATAAGGCTCCCTTGAGCCGGTTGAGCTGACGAGCTCTGAGTGATGCGCTTGTGCTCAAGGAGGAGTCTTATGACCTGAATAGATTATGAAATACCTCCTGATGAGTCCTGAAATAGCCTTCGAAGCAGGAACAAAGTGCCCTCCAACATCTAATCAATGATGATATAACATAATCAATAGGTGCTGCATAAATGATCACTCAAATGTTTGCTTGAAATATATATGCCAATGCAATTACTAAACTGATCTTTACCCTGTGCATCAACATGAAATGTTTTGAAAATAAACACATTGTGTCCCCTGTCCAGTTCTTCATGTTTAGTTGTTAGACAAGTTTGTAACCAATTAACATTTTATTTCTGAAAATATGCCCCTTATCCCCAAATTCCCTCTTTGAATGTTAGAAAATAAACAAACTTTGTCCCCAAAACACCAGATTGTAATATTCTGGAAACAAAATCTTTCTCCTCAAACCCCAACTTTAATTTTTAGTAAAAAGAAATAATTTGCCCCCAAATGTTAGCTTGATATTTCAAAAAAAAGGAATATTTTGTCCACCAGGGAAAGCTTTTCAATTTTAGCAAATGTATACATTTGACTCCCAAATATCAAATGGTTATTTTAAGTGACTGCTGCCTATGCAGAGTGATATTGTCTCTCGTTCCGATGCATGGCCTTATATTCCTCTTACGGCACCGTATGCCGGAAACAGCTTCTTATACTCAGACTCAGCATGAAATGCCCAGGTTAAATCTTACAAGTCCATGTCAAACCATCAAATCCCACAGATAGCTGTTGAAGGGCATTGATGGCTATTATATTCTAAGCAGTGACATATTGGGATGTTATGGACACACTACCATTCAGCATAATCCAGAAGTGGGCTCTGGCCAAGCAGAGGTCAATTCAAAATTTCCCTCTGAGTTTGGCCTCCAGTCCATTTAGGATTTGGGACATCCTTTGCTGGAGATCGTGACTGACTCCAAGGATTGGAAGAGTGGCTCTCAAGGGAGGGAGACTGAACGTCCATCACATATTAACCATCTGCCATTCCATATCCTACCATTAGGTGTCGATGGTTGGGATCCTTAAACATAGAATATCAAAAACACTAGGAAATCCATGGTCCTTGAAATGGAAATCCATAGACTTTGTAAATGTAAATGTATTGCGACTTATATAGCGCACGTATCACCCGAAGGCATCAAGGCGCTTGCCTTGGGAAACCGTCCTGGCTTTTCCTTGTGAGATAACCCCTACTGGGCATCCCCAAGGTGAAAGCCAGGCATCCCGCAGCAGGTGGGCCGCCGTAGTGGAGATTAAGCAAGCTATTGCCCAGAGTTGTAGCATGGGACCTCATGATTAGAGTAGGCACCGAGGCGAGAATTATCTAGTCCGTGGACATTTTTGGGCTCAGGACCCTGCCTCATCGGGAATTGAACCCTGGTCCCGGGCCAGACCTCTGCATCAGGGTCTGCCGCTCTAATCAGTGAGCCACACTCCTCCACTACTCCTTTGGATTGATTTATGCCAGAGCTAACTACACTGTACACTAACAAGCTTTGAGGACTTTACTAATGAATGGCAGCTGATATGACTGCACAATGGTGGACAGGACACATCAACTCTACCCCCGATCATCCAACCACAGCCAGCATCCACCCGAAACCCAGACTAGTGTAAAGACCTCCCTCATCTATCTGAATGATCATTTACTGTGTGTCGTCGAAACCTTCCATTGAGATGTGAAGAATTTTATCTGAAGCAGATACAAGATACTGAAATCTAGGTCTTACAGAATTAAGTTGTATAAGAAGATATTAGGATTCGTCGGCAAATGACTGAAGGTACTTTTCTACTCACTTGTTAGTTATCCAGAGCCTTCATCACTGGGTATGATTATGTGGATGAATGGCTTCCCAGGTTGTGTAAACTTTGCAACTGCATTTCTTTTGGTTAGTCCAGTAACATCTCTTTCTGTCTTCTGTCTCTTCCCAGGTGTCAGTGACGGCCCGGGATGATGTCCCTTGCTTTGGACCAGCTCTACCAAATCCAGCTGTGTTTCAGAAGGTGAGTCTTCTCACGGATCAGGACAATTTCACATTAAGCTGTGGAGTTGTAGACTTCATTTTTCCCAACACCATACACTGACTCTTGTTTGAGAACTAAAAGATCAATGTTTGTTTCAATGGAAGAGACATATTGAAAGCTAGTCCATTTCATGTGATTGGCATCCAAATTCCAGCTGTTCATTGTAAGCCACAGTGATATTCTTGAAAATGAAAAATGGGGATGTATCCATCTCTAGCACAAAAAGATGAATGAAAAACTGAACCAGGAAATCTTTCCAAGGATTTAGAAAGAAAGGAGCAAAGGTCACTCAACACTAGATGTGCATTGGTCTAAGCAGATGTTTCTCAGGTGTATCAGTACTGGTACCTGTAGCAGTGAAAGCCATAGTCTCTTGAATGTAGACCTGAAAGAAATCACCCTGCTACAAGGAACCACTTAACTGAGGGCTTGAAAAGGCTACTGTCCCAACCATAATTCTCCATAAAATCTAGCTTACTGCACAAAGTAATGAAGAAATGTGAGAATGAAGCAGGTTTGTTACACAACACAATATGCAAAAAAGGATGCTTCCAATAACTTCGGAACAGATGGCTAAACTCTTTATTATGTTCATATCCTGCCCTGCCCACTTTTTGTGTAGTTGGGCTAAATTGGAAAATTTCAGCCAATGCACAGAAGCAAGAGTTTTATTATTTTACTGGATCCCAGATTATGCAAAGGGTATTTAAAAACTGCTGCTCTCTCTCCCCATGACAATTTACACTTCCAGTATGTCCCTAGTCTTTAGTTACTGGGCAGTGGAGCAGCTCGGCACAGTATCGGCAGGCTAGCCTTACAGGGTGCAGGTGGGTGGGCTGTAGGTGGGCCTGGCCAGCTCGGAATCTACAAGCTGAGGCTATAGCATAAGGTGGACAACTTCTGAAAGTTGCCACTATCTCAATGGCCATGAGCAAAGTTTGCTGCTGCGACAAAAATCTGATGATGCTGCACCTATTTTATTTTATTTATTAACATTGGTAAGCTACGCACTCTGCGAGTCTTTGGACTCTACAGCATAGGACACGTGTAAATGAATTGAATTTAATTGTAAATTAAACTCTCCCTCTAAGTGAACACTTTACACCAGCATAGATATATTTAGCTCCCCAACATGCAGCTTCATTTTCAACATGACTTTCATCCAAACAGTCATTAGACAACAAGTAGTTCACAGTAGCTTTCTCAGACCCCTGCTTGGCATCAGAGTTCAGACTTACACAATGCACACCAGAATAACCTGCCTTTCGGCTGCCCTCCAGGGTGGTAAATGAAGGATTGGAATTTCAGTTGCGGAACAAGTTCTCCATAACATCTGAGAACTTGGACCAGAAGACCTTAGTACACTGCACAGCTGGGATTAGTGACTGTCTGTTCTAATTACTTCATTGCTCCACAGAGCCATGCAGTATCGGCTGACTCCTGGAATTTGCAGCACCCTCTGTACTACCTTGAGCTGTGCATTCCCCAAGGTTATATGTTTTCCCTGATGCAGTTCATCATCAATTTGCATTTACTAGGGCATGCATAGTGGATATAGTTTCTGGTATACTGAGTTCAGTGTATGCTGATGACACCTTGATACACTCTGAGTTTTTGACCAACCTGGAGGCCCGCTCTAACTCATTGGCTGAACTCATCTTCAAGGTTCAAATCTGATTGGGACAATGTAGTCTCAATGTTTGGGCCCCCAACTCCTGCCACTGTCTCCCCACTGATGACTGTGGACACCATTTCCTTCATCTCGTCCAGCTCCTCCTGTGGCGCTGGACTCCCACCTCCAGTCTGCATTGCTGCCTTCCGGTTGCGAGTTTCTGCTTGGTTTTGCGCTTGACATCATTCCAGCGCCTCTTGAACTCCTCCATTGTCCTCTTCAGCACTCTGACTGCATTCACCTTATCCACAATGGTCTGCCATATTCCATTTTTTAGTTGCCAGTGACACAGTGGAGGTGTGTCACTTTGTGAATTGAGGCTGAAAAGGGAGATAGGATGAAAAACTATGGCCTGGTAAAGAGGTAGGTTTTCAGTTTTTTCCTAAATGGTTCTGGATTCCTGATCTGTTTCAGTTCGGTGGGTAGGGAATTCCAGAGTATGGGTCCTTTGTAAGACAGGGCTCGGCCTCCCTGTCTGGCTCTTCTTATCTTTGGGACCTGAAGCAGCAGATGTTTGCTAGAACGTAGTGTACGTCTAGGGATGTATGGTACAAATTTTTCTTTTAGATATTTGGGGCTGGTACCATACAAGCATCTGTGTATCATGTTACAGATTTTAAATTTGATGCGCTGCTTTACAGGAAGCCAGTGAAGTTGGCGAAGTAAAGGGCGGGAAGGCGTTCTAGGGGGGCATTGAGAGCCAGTCTAGCTGCTGTATTTTGGACAACCTGAAGTTTATCTAGTTGTTCTTCATTCGCTGATAAGTATAGTCCGTTGCAGTAGTCCATTCTGCCTATTATAAGAGTTTGGATAAGGGTCTTTCTGTGGTTATCTGGCAGAAATGGAAAGACACGTCTCAAAAGCCCCACCACATGGAGGCAGGCACCTGCCACTTGTGTGGTGTGCTCTTTGAGCAGGAGCGCCTGGTCTAGCTTGATGCCAAGGTTTTTCGCTGTAGGTTTAGGGTTAGGGACAGGGCCTAACTCCAGAGGCCACCATTCTGGGGACCAAAGAAGAGTCGCCCCTCCAAACAGCATGACCTCGGTTTTGGTCACATTGCATTGAAGACATTTTTTTACCATCCAGTGTGCTACCGTTCTCATCCCATTAGCAAATGATGATAGAATTGCTGGCGTGAGAGTTTGAAAAGGAAACAGAAGTTGGGTGTCATCAGCGTATGACACCGGAGAGAATCCGAATGATCTTATCAGATTTGCTAAGGGGGCCACATAAATGTTAAAAAGCGTGGGGCTAAGGCATGAGCCCTGTGGCACTCCCTTAGTTAACACTCTTGATGGAGAGGAGTGAGAGCCCAGTCTGACCCCTTGAGTGCGGCCGGAGAGAAAGCTTTGCCGCCATGAAAGAGCCGTTCCTCCTACTCCCGCATCACTCAGTCTTTCAAGGAGAAGTTCATGTGATACCGTGTCGAAAGCAGCGGATAAATCTAACAGCACTAGAATCACAGATTCCCCCCTGTCCAGTGACATCCTGATGTTGTCGGTCACGGAGAGGAGGGCTGATTCAGTGCTGTGATTGGGCCTAAAACCAGATTGGGATGGGTCCAGGCCTTCCGCTGCTTCGATGTATTTCGACAGGTATGTGTTAACATGCTTCTCTGTAAGTTTACTGAGGTAGGGTAGGAGGGAGATGGGTCTGAGATTTGATAGGTCAGACCAAGGTAGTGTGGTATTTTTCTGAATGGGATTGACTACTGCTTGTTTCCATTCAGTTGGTACCTGTCCTTCACTAAGGGATTGATTTATGATAGCTTGTATAGATGGGCCTAGGAAGGAGTTTAGAGGGGCCATCATTTTCGCTGGTATGAGGTCATTAGGGGAGCCAGATTTTATATGGTTAGTTAGAGGAGGGAGATCGGTGTTGGACACTGGAGGAAAGGAGAGTAAAGTTGATGATTTTTCCTGTTGCGATGCAATGGGGACAGGGTTGCCACAGTTGGTACTGGTGGTTTTCAGGATTTTATCATATATAGTGTTGATCTTACTCTAAAAAAACAGGGATATCTCATTACACAGTGGCAATGAAAAATCATCCGAGCTTACACAAGCTGTGGGTTTTACAAAGGATTCAAGTATTTTATATAGTTCCTTCGAGGAATTGCCTGCCTCTGACAGTTGTTGGGCCAGACTGTTTTTGCGAGCCTTTCTAATGTTTTTATAGTATTTCGATTGGGCTTCTAAATAGGCTTTCTTATCCTTTGCTAGGTGCGACCTTCTCCATTTTTTTTCCAGTCTTCTACACCCTTGCTTCTCAGTTCTTAGTGTGTCTGTGTACCATTTCTCCTTTTTGTGAGTGGGGAATTGTTTGTGAAGTTTTAGCGGGGCTAGCCTGTCTATTGCTTCCATTAGAGAGTCATTGAATTTTGCGAGCGTATCTTCTACCTTATCTGTTTCAAGGGATATGGGTTTTTTCCAGGTCTTCTGTAGTCCTTCTGTAGTGACTTTATGCCACTGACGTCGCCATATTGGAGGAAGAGTATTTTTGGATGTCCGTTTGTGTGATATAGGGAGGTCAAATTCTAGCATATAGTGGTCTGCCCAGTTCAATTGAGAGATAGTTTTACAGGGCAGGGTGGAACCGTTTGAGAAAAGTAAGTCTAGAAGGTGTCCCCCTTCATGGGTGGGGTCGGAATTATGGAGTTGAAGCCCTATCGTAGACATGTCTGCAAGCAAAGCTTTTGTTTCTGTGAGTTCCAGATTGTCTGCATGAATATTAAAATCGCCTAGGAGAACAAAGTTTTCTTTGGCTCTGAGGTAAGGGGCTAATAATTCCATGAGGGAGAGGGAGAACCCTGCACAAGGTCCCGGTGGGCGGTATATAAGTGCACCTTTCATGGCTATTATGGTAGAGAGATTGATACGGAAGGTTATAATTTCCAGAGTAGGGCTACATTTTTCCTCTAGAATGGTGACTTTCAGATGTTCCTTGTATATAATGGCTAATCCGCCTCCTGTCTTAATAGGTCGGTCCATGTTTAAAAACTTGTATCCTAGGGGAATTGCTATTGTGATAGCGGGTGTTGTAAGGGGTTTCAGACACGTTTCCGTCAGAAAACACAGATCTGGCTGATATGTGTGGAGTAAATCCCATATCTGAAGCTGGTGTTTGGGCATTGATCGTACATTTAGCAAGATGCATTGTAGTCTGTTTGCATGTTTTCTAGCCTCAGGTGTCTTGAGGTCTAGATGGGGATGGATATTGGCTTGAAAGTGACATATGTCGCAAGAGAAAGGGCCTTCAGGGAATGGCCAGTTCTCATTAATGCAATATGGAGAATGGACAGGTTTCAAAGCCAACAAATCTGAGGCAGAGTACCTGATTGTTTTCTGTCGGTTGTTTTTTTTGGGCATAGTCCCTGGCACCTGGCGGCGTTCTGGTGCGGACGGGCGCAGACGGGCAGGTCTTTGGCTTGTCTTCGGCGCCGTCAAGGGCGCCCCGCTGCGCGCTGTCGCTGCGCGCCAGATCCGACGAGGGGCTAAATAGCCCTCAGAAGTGAGCAGCTAGAACGCTAACTGCTCGACTTCCTGTGGGTGTCTGGCTCTTGCCTGCCCCGCCCTCCGCACTACGGTATTGGCTACCGAGTCGGACCGGGGCGGGCAGGCTGGAATATCGAGCACAGACGGCTGACAAATGCGGTGTAACCCTTAGCAACCCCCGGCAGAGTGCAAATGGCAACACAGGTGAATACAGTTAGAAATAATAATCAATTCCAACAGCTATCCGCCGCTAGAGCAAAGTGCAATGTGCTGAGGTATTTAAAAGATAGTTTCTAAAATTATTATTCAATTTTAAAACATGTGCGTTTAAAAGGCAAAGACTGTTCAGCAATAATTCAACAGAGCATCAGCTCTAAATAGCTTGTAGAATCAAGAAGGGCCTTGACTCATTACTCAGGATGGCTGAGTCCAACTAATACTATTAAACAAAAACAAGAGCCAATACTGGAGTGTCAATTTCAAGAACTGGTAAATTTCACCAAAAGCTGCTTTGATTGAAGCAAAAACAACCTGTATTTCTTTAACCATAAACAAATTTATTCTATTTTGTTAACCATACTTTTTTTCTTTTTGAGCACACTATTCGTCGTGCATGGAAAATACAAAATACAAAATACAATAGATATTATATACAAAATATACAAACAGATGAATACACAATTTCAAACACACTTGGCCATACATTCATACACAAAGCATTCACAACAACAGTAAATAATGAAACAGTGCGTCCGAGCATCGGTCGTTAACTCAGTGGAAAATGTTATTTTTCATGTTTTTGCGATCTATTATGGTTGTACTTGTCACAAGGTGTCTTATGAAAACAGATCAATGTCACCACTGTTCCGAAGTGAAAATGGTAACCAGATGCGGGACAGAAAAATGGTCGACGCGTTTCAAACCCCTTTCAATTTAGTGGGGGTTCTCCTCAGGACCGGATTGGTTCTGAAACAATAAGAAAGACTGGCTTAAGCACATTTATTCAGGGTCTCACTGGAATTTAAGGACTTCACAGTGACTCAAAAAAACAATAAATTTGAATTGGACAGAAAAAACTTCTCATTAGAATCAATTTATCCATACCTCAACAAAGATTTCTACACGCACTCTGATTCACGACGCTACCTGCAGGATAACCAAGGACGATCACGTCGAAAATTTCTAACTTTCTCTGACACTACATCTTCATCTGGCAGTGAACCAGATAATAGTAATCGACCTAATCAAAACAGGGCAATAAGTCGACCAAACCAGTTCCAACAACAAGCTCAAAATCAGCAGCCTTTTTTAGGACGGGGTCAATTGAAACCCAGAGGCCGAGCCCGGTACACACAACCATGGCAAATGAGGACGCGCCAGAAATCCTACAACAACTAGAAATCTCACCAATTTACAACCTATCAGATAGGACGCTCTCACCAGCAGAAACATCTATCCTAACCAAAGGACTTAATTATGTACCATCAAGACCTACGGATTTTACTAGAATGAAACTTGAGACATTGGATTTCTGTCGAAAAATTCGCCTAAAAACTTTTTTTCAAGATGCCATTGAAAACACAACTGAGGAAACTACAGGCCTTAAGAGAAAGTCCACGTTCTGTCCTAAAGGACCTAAAATCCCAAAGGAAGTCTCAACATTTGAAACCACTGTGTTATCAGGGATTTCGTTAATTGAAAAAAAGAAGTCATATGTGAAGTTCAATATTTCCAAAGCAGAAAAAGATGCACTAATATCAATGAAGAACGATAATACCATAGTAGTGAAACAGGCCGATAAGGGCGGAGCTGTGGTCATATGGGACATTAACAAATACAAACTAGAAGTACACCGTCAGCTCAATGACCAGAACTGCTATAGACGCATCGGGAAGGATCCCACATTAGAATTAAAGAATCAATTATTTGACATCATCCAAAGAGGTTTTGAGGAAGGATTTATAGGACCAAAAGAGCTAGCATTTCTACAAAACAAAAATCCTAGGAAGCCTGTATTCTATGTGCTCCCTAAATTGCACAAGGACGAACAAAATCCTCCAGGACGACCAATAATATCAGGGTGCGAATCTCTGTTTGAACCTGTAGCCAAGTATATTGATTATTTTTTGAAACCCTTCATTCAGACCATCCCTGCGCATCTCCAAGATACCACTGCTTTCTTAAACCGCATTTCTACCATCAAATTTGACCTTAACAGACAACTCCTAGTTACACTGGATGTGGTGTCTTTATACACCCAGATACCCCAAGAACAAGCCTTGGAAACCTTGACAGTGTTCTTGGATAAAAGGGAAAGACCAGTAAGAGTTCCGACCGAATTCATTCTTGACCTTGCACGGTTTGCATTGCAAAAGAACTTTTTTACATTTGATGCCGAATTCTTCTACCAAGTTAAAGGGGTGGCGATGGGTTGCCCCTTTGCCCCAGAGCTAGCCATAATGTTCATGGGGCTATTTGAGGAGAAATTCATATATCAAACCAATCCTTTTGGCGGCAGCATTACACACTACATGCGATACATTGACGACATATTCATGGTCTGGACAGGAGGACATGAGGACCTGGGTCAATTCGTATGTTGGCTGAACTCGAGAACGACTGACATCCAATTCTCGGTCTCAGCATCTAATGAATCTATCAACTACTTGGACGTAAAAGTGGAACCTTCGGAAGGAGGTTTAAGTACAACACTATTCCGGAAACCTTCCGATAGGAACAAAGCGCTGCATTTTACCAGCAATCACCCTCGCAGTTTAAAACAAAACTTGCCCTATGGGCAATTTTTGAGAATTCACAGAAATTGTTCTAGCAAAGAGGAATATTTTATACATGCTGAACAATTAAAAAATCGACTTATTCAGAGAGGGTACCCAAAAAAACTACTTAAAAATTCCCTCAAACGAGCTTGGTGGACCCCTCGAGAAACGTTGTTGGAAAAAAGAGTTAAACCAGATGTGAAAAGGATGGTGTGTGTCACCACCTTTGGCCCAGCTGCAAACTTACACAGGAAGCTCATCATGTCCAATTGGCATTTACTAAAGAACCTACATGAGGATTTCTCAGTACCACCACTTTTTGCTTACAAAAAGGATAAAAGTGTGGCTAATTATGTTGTCAGGGCAGCATTACCAATCACCAAGGCTCCTACACTACACAGCCTGTTTGGATTGCCTCCACCAAAAGGACATCATAAATTCGGGACATGCACTTGTTGTAATGAGACCATTGAGGATTCAGTTTTTACATTCGACAACATTCATTGGAAACACGATACCTTTACGAATTGTAAATCCAAAAATGTAGTATATGCGATCATTTGCCCATGTCCTCTAGTCTACATTGGGAAAACAACACAGGAAATCAGAAACAGGATCACGCAACACAAATCACGCATTCGCAGAGGAGTGGAGAATGCCCCATTAGTCAACCATTGGATCAAGTGTAAGCACGAAAACACCGACTTGCGATGGACAGTTCTGTCCAAAATTGAAAAAGACCCGAGAGGCGGCGACACTGATGCCAAATTGTCACAACGTGAAGCAATGCTTATATTGAAATTCAACACCGCCATGCGGGGATTAAACGAAATCTCTGAAATTTATAAGCCAAATACCTGAGTCAGTCCATTCCAGCCTTTGGGTTACCGTCACGCAAAACCGTCTGTGAACTACAAGTCCCAGCAACCCCGGGCTTCCATTACTAACCAGGAAGCACCGAGGCAACACTCCCACTCGACGACACCAGTGTGAACCATGCACACCACCTGAGGAGAAGGACTCACGCCTTGCTCCCGCATCGGTATGTTGTCACGCTTTCCATTTGAATCAACACGCCCGCGTTTTCTACGCGAGCCAGCTAACAACCGTTTCGTTCCGCATTACAGCACAGAAGCGGCAGCCCAGTTTACCTTGTTACGGAGCAGCGATTAGGAAGCTGTTCGCCAGCGGGTAAGTTGACACGTTCCCTGCCCCACCGCCGCATAACGCACGAGCAGAATGAATGACTGGGGAAGGAGTGACACTATATTAAATGTAGTCGTTTGTATTGTCTTCCCTTGCACAGTTGCTGTGATCACTTCTATTGGGAAATACAATTCCACTTTGGATTCTTGCCTGCCTTCCATTTGATTGAGTTCTTAACGCTATTGGATTAAGGTAGGGAGCTACTGTTGGACACAGGGAGTTGATCCCCCCTTCTTTCCACCCATTGAGACCCTGAATAAATGTGCTTAAGCCAGCCTTTCTTATTGTTTCAGAACCAATCCGGTCCTGAGGAGAACCCCCACTAAATTGAAAGGGGTTTGAAACGCGTCGACCATTTTTCTGTCCCGCATCTGGTTACCATTTTCACTTCGGAACAGTGGTGACATTGATCTGTTTTCATAAGACACCTTGTGACAAGTACAACCATAATAGATCGCAAAAACATGAAAAGTAACATTTTCCACTGAGTTAACGACCGATGCTCGGACGCACTGTTTCATTATTTACTGTTGTTGTGAATGCTTTGTGTATGAATGTATGGCCAAGTGTGTTTGAAATTGTGTATTCATCTGTTTGTATATTTTGTATATAATATCTATTGTATTTTGTATTTTGTATTTTCCATGCACGACGAATAGTGTGCTCAAAAAGAAAAAAAGTATGGTTAACAAAATAGAATAAATTTGTTTATGGTTAAAGAAATACAGGTTGTTTTTGCTTCAATCAAAGCAGCTTTTGGTGAAATTTACCAGTTCTTGAAATTGACACTCCAGTATTGGCTCTTGTTTTTGTTTAATACTAAATAGCTTGTAGGCGCCAAGCGGGGTCAGGAGAAGCTGCCACCGTCGTCCCTTACCGCAATGATTTGTGCCTCCTCGCCGCCTGATTAGCCCTCAGAAGTGAGCAGCTAGAGCGCTAACTGCTCGACTTCCTGTGGGTGTCTGGCTCTTGCCTGCCCCGCCCTCCGCACTACGGTATTGGCTACCGAGTCGGACCGGGGCGGGCAGGCTGGAATATCGAGCACAGACGGCTGACAAATGCGGTGTAACCCTTAGCAACCCCCGGCAGAGTGCAAATGGCAACACAGATGAATACAGTTAGAAATAATAATCAATTCCAACAGCTATCCGCCGCTAGAGCAAAGTGCAATGTGCTGAGGTATTTAAAAGATAGTTTCTAAAATTATTATTCAATTTTAAAACATGTGCGTTTAAAAGGCAAAGACTGTTCAGCAATAATTCAACAGAGCATCCGCTCTAAATAGCTTGTAGGCACCAAGCGGGGTCAGGAGAAGCTGCCACCGTCGTCCCTTACCGCAATGATTTGTGCCTCCTCGCCGCCTAAATAGCCCTCAGAAGTGAGCAGCTTGAACGCTAACTGCTCGACTTCCTGTGGGTGTCTGGCTCTTGCCTGCCCCGCCCTCCGCACTACGGTATTGGCTACCGAGTCGGACCGGGGCGGGCAGGCTGGAATATCGAGCACAGACGGCTGACAAATGCGGTGTAACCCTTAGCAACCCCCGGCAGAGTGCAAATGGCAACACAAGTGAATACAGTTAGAAATAATAATCAATTCCAACAGCTATCCGCCGCTAGAGCAAAGTGCAATGTGCTGAGGTATTTAAAAGATAGTTTCTAAAATTATTATTCAATTTTAAAACATGTGCGTTTAAAAGGCAAAGACTGTTCAGCAATAATTCAACAGAGCATCCGCTCTAAATAGCTTGTAGGCGCCAAGCGGGGTCAGGAGAAGCTGCCACCGTCGTCCCTGATTTTGGGGGCAACCAGCAGGTGGAGGTGAGCCGACCAGAGATTGCGCGCTAGTCGGTGCTGCTTAATCAGTGTTTTGAGGAAAGCAGGGCTGGTACAGTGAAAAGACTTGAAAGTCAGGCAGCCAATCTTGAAGGCCGCCCTTTGTTCAACTGGCAGCCAATGCAATTTGCGCAGCAGGGGTTCCGCAGACTGCCACTTTGGCGTTTTGTGAATAAGTCTGCCTGCCTGGTTCTGCACGGTTTGAAGACGGCGGAGCAATGATTGTGGGAGTCTATGGTATAAAGAGTTCGAAAAGTCGAGGCGAGATAGTACCTGGGAGATGACAACCTGGACCAGTGCCGCATGCGGCAGTAGATGGGCTATTTTACGAATTTTACGAAGCTGGAACATCCAGCGGAAATCACAGCCCCTACTTGAGCCTTAAGAGAAAGCTCAGCGTCAATAACCACCCCTAGACTCTTCATCGAGCTGACAGGGGCGGGCAATAACTACATGCCCCTTTGCAGATGGTTTGTAAGTTGGGGTGAAGTGAATCATGGAAGGAGATGTAATTTTTGCTCTGTTATGGAGTACACAGAAGTCTCAAGGTGTGTACCGGTAGAACTTGGGCAGTGAAGACCTTCTTCCTCCAGTGTAATAGAGGTGTTTTCTTACTTGGTGGATAGAAATGTGTTGGGAAGGGAAAGGAGTAATTAATGTTTGTTAGTGCCCCCCAATGACCATCTCTGCCATGGATTCCATCACTACCACCCTTTAACTATGCCCCCCAAGTCTCCATAACCACTCTCTCTCAGGTGCATTTAATTTGATTTACAGCGCCACTCATACCATTGTAGGGTGTCAGAGCACTTTAAATCACACACATTACACAGAGACAATCAATATGTGTGTAAATCACTGTATGGAAAATGTTACATAAGACTAAGGACTACAAGGTGCAGGAGTCACATGACAACCATACTAGTAGCCCGTATAGTTTTATAGTGATTGGTCTGGAGAAACACAATACCCGGAATTTAAAACGTAATACCAAAGTTGGGGGTTCTCCTTAATAATCAGAATTTATTTCTGTCCAAATGAACACTTTTTGGGACATTAGGATAATCAAAGACTCGGGGATGGGGCGGAACATAACGCTCAAATTTATACCTTGCAGTTTGTATGCAGCTCTTAGATGACAGTTAATAGCTCACTGTTCTAAGTTAGGATTTTTACTTATAATCTGCAAGTAACAAAAGGATCTCTGACAAAAGCAGTACCCACTGACCTATTTACATTATGTGCACTTTGTGATCTGCATGACGCATGTTCTTTGCAGCCGGTACATTAGCCATCTGAGCTACCTTTCCATGAATCAAATCTTCCACTAGACAAAATTCTGATCTCTCTCTAGGAAGAACATTAATCACCAGAGTCATCATGATATTTTTATTGTTGCTGAAAAGTGCTGGAGACCAGGAAGGAGGCAGCAAGCGTTTTTAAAACCATAATATACTTGCAAACATGATGCCTTCACCTAAAGTCAGCACCCGGTGCGGTCACACTGGTTGCACCGCCCTAGAGCTGGCCCTTCTCAAGGGTCCTGTGACCTCAGTGACTGTTGTACTAGGATGTGCTGCTTCATAGGCCTGCCCGCAAGACTGGAGGTGAACTTCAGTATGGCTAGTGGTGGACAAGCCTTGAAGGTTAACCTACACTTGTCATGCTAGGGTCCACCTGCTTGTGCGAAGACACCAGGATTTCTAAGGTGTTGCGAAGCCTTCTAAGGTCTAGCATGTGATTGTGCTCTCGCAGGAGAGAGGTCTGGTGGGCTGGTTATTAAGGCTGAACCTGGTTCCCAGTTCCAAATTCAGCAGCTCTGACCATAGTGCCACATCCTCTCCCCCACTGAACACCGTACTGCCCCACTGAGAAAAACTCCCACTGTTTTCAACTACAACCCAATTGTTGCCCGCTCTAAACACCTGGAGGCGCAATTTAAATTACGCACTAGACAAGAGCAATATGCGGCCTACAAAAAAAAGGAACAACATCCTGGAAGAAGCAAACACTTATAGGGAATGCAAAATTTAGCAAACCATGGAAATGTAAGCAGGAAGGAACAACATGGTTACCTTAATGCTTTTACACTCACTATTCAGAAATCAGTGAGTGCTTTTGCCTGAAAAGTTAAGGACACGACTACAGGGCCCTGAATGGACCCATTTCAATGGCCATTGCTTATATCCTTACAAAACGTAAGCAGTATGGTAAAAAGACCACATCCCTGGAAGCAGAGCCGCAGCACACATTTTGTTTTCCAATCCACACATTTTGGTACCTCCAGGATTGGTGCACTAGTTCCAAGTCCAGGGAAAACAAAGACAAGAAAACAAAAATAGCGCTTCACTGGCAAACTCTGTAAAAGTGGCGCTAATGAGTTTCAGTGTGAATAAAATCAGTTTGGCCAATTTGCTACCACTCTGTCTTACTTTATTTAGTTATTTATCTATTTTTCATTTTTTTAGCCTTTTATTCCTAATGCTGCACTTTGGAATTAAAATGTCAGAAAAATACTAAATTCCCAGCAAAAACGTCTTTCTTTTTTGGATCCATTTCACAGGGAAGCAAATAAAAGAAAGGAGAGGAAAGAGAGTAAGAACCCCGTCTTGAAGTCACGGTTTTCATGGGCATCTGCAGGGGGGTCAAGGAGGGTCGCTCCAGGGGGGGGGGGGGCAAGTGCCCCTCCTTGCCCCTCCTGCGGACGCCCATGCACTGCAGTCCCCCAGGTCCCTCATCAGAAACAGTTTTGCGAGACATGAATGGCAGAGTCCATAAGCAGCAGACGCCATCAGCGCCTGCCTGCCCCTGCGCACACAGGCCAATGCCCTTAAGCCCCTCCCGCAGCCCAGCGGAGATTGCCCCCCATGCAACCAGGCCCCACTGCTCACCTTCCGCCACCGGCGTGTCTCCAAGAGGGCCCAACACGTGCCGGTCGGAGCCCCAAGCCCAGGGCCCACGACCATGGCACCCTCCACATCATGCAGCCCCGCACCATGGGCCACCAGATCACACACTTGTTTCTGGGTCTTGATTTTGTTATGGCAGAGAACATATCAGTGCGCCCGGAACATCGCAGGCTGCACACCCGCTCAGCCCTCAAAGTGCCACTAACTCTGTGAACTGTGAGGCGACGCCACATGGCGGTAGGCCCGCACTGCCCCCTGGCTCAGGCCTACACTGCGGTCCAGCAGGGCTCGCAATAATGTCATCATTCCAGACCGCCTGGATGGCGCATCATCGCAGGCTGCATACCCGCTCAGCACTTAAGGTGCCCCTACCTCAGTGCACCGAAAGACACCGTCCCGTGGCGGTGTGCCTGTGCCTGCCACAGTGTATCCGGTTGCAAAAAACACAGTTGATGGACAGAATGCAGAACAATGCCTTCCATTCACCAGAGTACAAAGATCTGGGCCTAAATTCATCATTTATTTGCACTCCACATCACCCTAGATCAGACACTGGCTATATGCAAACAGCCTTGACCCTGTGCCTCATGGGAACAGTCCAGCCCGAACTACCAAGCCATGTCTTTCCTTGACCGGAATCAAGCATCCAAGGACCGGTTTCTGGCTATCAGCCTTCTTCAGCCTGGATAGCTTGACTCCAGTGATGTGGAGAGCCTGGGACTCTCGCCTGAGCATTCCCAGCCCACTCGGGGTGAAAATTGCAAAAAACACAGTTGATGGACAGAATGCAGAACAATGTCTTGCATTCACCCCAGTACAATGATCTGGGCCTAGATCCATCGTTTTTTTGCACTCCACACCACCCTAGGTCAGACACTGGCTATATGCAAATCAGCCTTGACCCTGTGCCTCATGGGAACAGTCCAGCCCGAACTACCAAGCCATGTCTTTCCTAGACTGGAATCAAGCATCCAAGGACGGGTTCTGGCTATCAGCCTTCTTCAGCCTGGATAGCTTGACTCCAGTGATGTGGAGAGCCTGGGACTCACGTCTGAGCGTACCCAGCCCACTCAGGGTAAAAAATGCAAAAAACACAGTTGATGAACAGAATGCAGAACAAAGTCTTACATTCACCCCAGTACAAAGATCTGGGCCTAAATCCATTGTTTGTTTGCACTCCACACCACCCTAGGTCAGACACTGGCTATATGCAAATCAGCCTTGACCCTGTGCCTCATGGGAACAGTCCAGCCCGAACTACCAAGCCATGTCTTTCCTAGACCGGAATCAAGCATCCAAGGACGGTTTCTGGCTATCAGCCTTCTTCAGCCTGTATAGCTTGACTCCAGTGATGTGGAGAGCCTGGGACTCACGTCTGAGCATACCCAGCCCACTGGGGGTGAAAATTGCAAAAAACACAGTTGATGGACAGAATGCAGAACAATGTCTTACATTCACCCCAGTACAAAGATCTGGGCCTAAATCCATCGTTTTTTTGCACTCCACACCACCCTAGGTCAGACACTGGCTATATGCAAATCAGCCTTGACCCTGTGCCTCATGGGAACAGTCCAGCCCGAACTACCAAGCCATGTCTTTCCTAGACCGGAATCAAGCATCCAAGGACCGGTTTCTGGCTATCAGCCTTCTTCAGCCTGGATAGCTTGACTCCAGTGATGTGGAGAGCCTGGGACTCACGTCTGAGCATATCCAGCCCACTCGGGGTGAAAATTGCAAAAAACACAGTTGATGGACAGAATGCAGAACAATGTCTTATGTATCCGGTGGCAGCAAGTCTGTGCACTGCAAGACATTGACCCTTTATGATTGACTTCTGTGGTGTGGATGCCATCATGTCACCTAGGCCCTCAGGCAGAAATGATCACCACACAGAGACACCCAGTTACAGAGTGGAAATGGCGTCCAGCATGTACACCAGGCCCTTTTTATTGGCAGGGTCACATGTCCTTTGATGGCTGTGCTGGATGGGTGTGGTGTGTGTGTAAACCAGACGTGAGGGAGTTGCTGTGGCATGCTGACAACTAGACCTGCAGCAGATCCCTACAGGTTAGAGCTTCGACATGTAGCATTGTCGTCCCCCCCCCTGTGAGCGTAAGTGGAGTGGGCTGGTCTTGCGTACGCCAGTCCAGTGTAAGGGTGTGAACTGGGTGTGGTTCCATTCTGGGCTGGACAAGGAAGTAACTACTGCTTGTGTCGCCATTCTGGTGTCGGCGCCACCTGGCACGAATTTGGCAATGTGTCACTCTGTGAACCAAGTCCCACAACATGAGCAACATGGACGTAAGGGGAACTCATTGTTTCTACATGCATTCATGCCTCCACACTTGAAAGATCATAGATATGACACATCGGTGTGAAAATGAATGTTTAATGCACATTCAGTGAATAGTTGCAGCTGGTGCAGTACAAGGCCATGCAAACCCCACTCTTCATTGTTAGCTGTGGAGGACCAGCCAGAGTCTTCAGAGAATGACATGTACATCGGAAGATGAAGAGTCCAGTCGGCACTCTGATAGCGGTGTCATTGGTGATCAAACAGTATATGGCAGTCCATGTCAAGGTTTAGGGTGAGGATCGCAGAGTGCCTCGGGGGACAGTGGAAGGTGATGATGCAGAGGGCAGAACCAAGCAGAAACAGGCCATATGGTGGAGATGCTTGCTACCACTTCCTTCTGACCACAAGGGCAGACTCATCCACATCTTTGTCCTCTGCTGTTTCAGGTGCCTCACATATGGGTGGTGGAGTTCTGTCTCCAGCACTGTGTCGCAGTGACACCTCAGGGGCTGGAGGTGGAATGTCCCCCGCAATGTGTGGCACTGACACATCAGGGGCCGGGGACGCGGATGGAGTGGTAGCAGCAGCATGCATCAGCAGCAGGCCATGTAGCAGCAATGCCATGAGGAGGGTCTTTATGGCATTGAGTGGCCCAGCTACCTCTCGCTCATGTGCAGCTGTGGCAGCCGATCTTTCCGCCCACGTCCGCTACATGTTCTCCATGAGCATCCGCGTGAGTCCCAACTCCGGGGCTGGACTAGACAGGTGTTCTTGTCTCAGAGTCAGGACTCTGGCGATGTCAGCCATGGTTCGTTGGAGGGCATGGAGTGGATTGTGGGTGTCATTTTGGGACTGTGAGAGGGGACTTAGACACCCACGTATGATGTCTAGGTTGTCTGCCATGCGGTCGAACCCCACCTGCACCTGTTCAGCCAGCTTCTCCTAGCACCCCAACACACGGCGTTGGAAGGCCATGTGTTTGTCGTGGGGGTCCTGGGAGGCAGCCGTGGTGGTGGGTACTACCTGCTGTGTGTTCTGTGCAGGGGGTGGGCTCTCCTCTTAGAAGCTGGGTGGCCCTGCTCCAGGAAGTGAGCTGCGGAGGCTATGCACGAGATGTTGGAGGCTGTCGGAGTCAAAGGTGTTGTGGTCCTCTTCGTCATCAGAGAAGAGAGGTTGTGACTGCTCTGCAGGAGGTGTTGACTTTCCCTCTGCAATGTGAAGGGGAGAAGAAGTTTAACATTGTGTTCACATGTATGTTGTCGCATTGTACATATTTACATTCAGACTGCATGACAGTGTACATTGTGTTTGTGGAGAGCTGCCTACATGATGCGGGACAGTGGACATTCCGACAACATCACAGATGTGTGTTTGTACTTGTACATTGTCAACTCACATTTCCCTGCTATGCTATATGTGATTGGCCAGTTTCTGCACACAAGTGGCACCAGTTATGTCCTCTGTTCTGTTGTGGACGTGTTGCGGATAGTGCCCCATCGTTGCCAATGTTGATGTGGTCTGAAAGTGATGTGTGTGTGCTGCATTTTGGGGGAGGGGAAACAACACTTACTATGCAACTTTTACAGCGCACTACCTTTACAACGAAACTTTTACAATGCAACATCCATTACAACGCATGCCATTACAACGCATGTCACTACAACGCATACCAGTACAACGCATGTTATTACAACACAGTCATTACAACGCATACCATTACAACGCATACCTACACTATCCAACACTTACCCTACTGTTGCACCCCCTGGAGTTATAATAGTAATTTTTACCCCTACAATATCCAATACTTACCCTACTGTTGCACCCCCTGGAGTTAGAATAGCAATTTTTACCCCAACACTATCCAATACTTACCATTCATGCAATGTAATGGTATGCGTTGTAATGGTATGCGTTGTAAGTGTAGTATGCATTGTAGTGGAATTCGTTGTAAAGGTAGTTTCAAAGAACTCGTTGTAATGGCATGCGTTGTAATGGAATGCGTTGTAATGGATGTTGCGGTGTAAAAAATGCGTTGTAAAGGTATGCGTTGTAAAAGTATGCGTTCTAACGACATACATCCTGGGGGAGTCGCCCCTGCAGCTCTGATTTGTCTGGCCCTTATCCCTTATGTGCGGTGTGCCTCTGACGTCTGTGCTTATACAGTGCTGAGATGTTGCATACTTGGATGCATTGATCACTTGGTGGAAGTTGGGGGTCTGGGACATGGTTTGTCTGCAGATGTGCTATGCCTACTTGTGCATGTGTGCCATTGTGCCCATCTCCCCCGTCCCCCCGGCCCCTGGTCATTACTCACCCTGTTGCTGTTGTGTCCTGTCATGTTGAGCAGTGTTTGGGCCCCCAACTCCTGCCATTGTCTCCCCACTGATGACTGTGGACACCATTTCCTTCATCTCGTCCAGCTCCTCCTGGGGCGCTGGGCTCCCACCTCCAGTCTGCATTGCTGCCTTCCGGTTAAGAGTTTCTGCTTGGTTTTGCGCTTGACATCATTCCAGCGCCTCTTGACCTCCTCCATTGTCCTCTTCAGCACTCCGACTGCATTCACCTTGTCCACAATGGTCTGCCATATTCCATTTTTTAGTTGCCAGTGACACAGTGGAGGTGACGAACAGTAGTTGATGGTGTTCTATCGCCTCCATTATCGGGATCCTGCTTTCCTGCGGACTGAACCTCTTCTTCTCCCTGCCCTTCCCTGACCTAGATGTCCCAGGCTGTTTCTACGGGGGGCTTGTTGTGTTCTGGGTGTCCTCTGCATTTGCTCCGGCTGCCTCCATTGTGCTTCACTGTTGTTTGGATTTTCTATGTTTTTTTCCCCAACTTTTATAGTGCATTTTTCTTCATGTCGCGTGGGAATTGCAGGCCTGTGGCTTGTTTTTGAAGATTTTTGTATCACAATTTGCGTCCTCGCCGCTTTTTTCGCTTCAGTGTTTCGCATCTGTGCGGCGTTGCATTGATTTTAACGCAATCATTTGACGCGTTGTGGTGGGTCTATCACATGGTGCCGCCGTCTAGTGAATACCACGTTAACATTGTGTTATTTTCCTGCGATAGACTGCGATGTAAAGAGTTGCGCTAAGCTACTTTTGCAGTAGTTATCACATGTTCTGAGAATATCCCACATAGTGCCAATTTCCATCGTCTTATTGCCCCTCATAGTTAACCAATCACACCATCTCATTAATGAATTCCCACACAACCAGGTTGAGGATCTTGATATGGAGCAGTCCCTTCCTGTCTTCTGTGGACTAGTGCACTCAGGTCCACCCCTTGCTCTCAATCCCTATAATGAGGGCATGTGAAAAAACACAATGATTAACTGTGAGTGCTTCAAGCAGCAAGGATCAGTGAGTTGTTCCAGGCTGAGGAAAAGTGCATGCATGAACAGAGTACAATCATGTTCGTGCCACAAGTTATGATCCTTGAAGCAATTTACAGTCAGGGTACTCCTTCCCCTTCCCAACACATTTCTATCCACCAAGTAAGAAAAAACCTCTATTACACTGGAGGAAGAATGTCTTCACTGCCCAGGCTCTACAGGTACACATCTGGAGACTTCTGTGTACTCAATAACAGAACAGAAATGGCATCCCCTTCCATGATTCACTTCACCCCAACTTACAAACCATCTGTAAAGGGGCATGTGGCTGTTCAATTTTCTCCCCAATTTTCGCCTGTGGTGCAGACCTGACGGGCATTTCCTTGATGAAGAATTCCAAATAAATAAACAAAAATATGTAGTTACTGGTGTTTTCATTCACAGGCTATTGTACGGAGTTCATCTTTAGGAGAACGCCACGTGTTAATCAAGAGAGATTTGTTCACAATAAATATAAAAGTAATATTAATTCTATCCAATCCATCACTGTGTGATCCCATCCCACCCTGCACCATATCGCGCAAGCCAGATAGATATTGTACTAGTGTTCATACCCTGCTGATGTAGCCAACCTCTCTTGTTCCTATTTCCATAGTGCTCAGAGTTTCGGGAGTTCTTGTTGGCCAAACTCATCAACGCAGAGTATAGCTGCTACCGAGCGGAGAAATTTGCCAAGCTGGAGGTGAGCATTCCTGCAATGACTGCATGTTGTCAATGTACTTGAATCTAGGTGGTAGCCATTGTACACACTGCAGAGTGGTCTGTGGGTACACACTTGATCTCCCATCTCCAAGGTTTTTATGTGAATTTGTTTCATCTAAATCTGAATCTTATGCCTAATTCTTGCTCTTCGATCACCATAACACATGTAAAGTGGCTTGAAGTTCTAGAATAGATCGTTCACGTTACCACCCATCGTTCAGTTGAAGTGTGAAGTGTTGTGTTTCAATGATGGTATAGATGATTCTACAAATTTCCCTAGTTTGACATTTTCCCTTGAATTGTTATTGAGATTCAATGAATAACAATCACAGGTTTTCTAATCATGTAGGAGTAGTGTTTTGGTCACTGGGGCTTATGAGAGCCATAATTTCCCCCAATTATTTATATATTCCACCATACAATCACCTGCCTGTTGTCTACACACTACTCCACCACTTTGCTATTAAATCCAAAATATGCATGTCTGTTACAGCCCATATATTCATGTATCTTTCCTTCCACTTCAGGCCAATCTCTGAGTGAACACACAAAAATGACCTCACCATTTCCATTTCCAACATCTGACCAACATTCCACCACCCATTACTTCTGTTTAATCATGCCTTTTAAGCCTTCGTCCATCCCACTTTCCTCCATTCATCCTCCATGCATATGTACCTCAATTTCTCCCTTAACCCTGCCAAACATTCATCCTTCATCTACCCAATCCCACTCTTTCCTGTTTCCCTTCCTTATCATTTTGAAAATGTTCCTTTCCTTTCCTACAACTACAACATCCATGCCCTTCTTCATTGTTTCCTTCAGCCTCACACCTCTACCAATTCCCCTCTATATGAATTCTCTTCTTAATTCAGTGATTGATTTCCTTAGTCAGAGGTCCTGTATCCCTTCCTCCTCTCTTCAAATTTAACTTATCCTAGATTAGTCAACTCTTCTGCAATATATTTATGATGTCATTCATCATATAGTTACCCATTATTCCTTAGGTATTTAGCGTTCTGATTCATCCTTTCATTTTCCACTTATTTCTCCATTGTGCACTCTGCCATCCTCGTATTCATTCAACTACCTCTGACAATGGTGGTCTTTCTGATTTGGACAGCTTGCCTCGACATGTTCTGAAAAGAGTGTGTCTATCATTGTTAGTTAATGTTTTTATAATGTATCTAGCTATGGAGTTATGTAGCACCCTGAGGGCTCCAGGGTGCAAGAGTCCTTTACACAGAGAGAATGCATAAAGGGCAAATAAAATAAATAAACATCAGAGGTTGTAATACATAAAAGTGCCACTGGGACACAACAGGTGTATGTGTCAGCTTTTTGCACAACTGCTACAGATGGCTCACTGATTGTTTAGATCTGTATCATTAGATACAGATATACATGTTTGTCAGCCTGGTCCAAGGGGGCACTTCCCTCATTTGCAAAGAAGCGTGTGGCCACTGCAAATGAAGAAATCCATTGGCCTCAGTACCAGTTCTGTTTAGCTTCCATTTCCTTTCCTGTGTGTGGATGGATGTTTATTGTCAGCCAGGTCTTTATCCCTCTTTGAAATGGAGACTAGGTAGCTGTCTGCACAGTGGAAGATGGAGGTGCTTTCAATCAGTCTACCTTTCAACTAATGCGCTGTTCTCAAGGCAGGCATGTGTTCACTTCTGAACTCAGAACAGCTCATTGGGATCAACGTAAAATAACAGTGATCCTAGATACATAAAGAAAAATGCAATGCAAAAATAAACAACTGAAGATGGGAGCAACTGGTGGGGGAATAAGGAAATGATATATACAAACTTAGAATAAGGTAGAAATAAAAAAAGCTTTTTTCAATTTTCTGTGAGTGATGGTAATAGTGGAATTTGATATAAGGTGTTGAGGAGAAAATTGAATTATGTCTAAAGTCTGGAGAGTGTCAGAGATTGAACTACTGTCTTGAATATATATTCATGGATAAAGAGTTTCCGGTCTCCTAGCTTTTATTAGTGGTAAAGTACATTTGTAACCATATTGTTGATGTGTGAATGTAGGTTGTATCTAGAATCTTGAAAGATACAAAGAGAGCTGGAAGCTTCCATGGTAGATGTAATGCTATTGAGGTTGTTGAATAAGTCTAACCAGGGTTAACCTGGAGTTGCAGAATGAGGGGCAGGGGGTAGGGAGTGGAATGTGAAAGATATTTATTTATTTATTTAAGGGTTTGTATAGCGCCAGGATCAACTCCGAGGAGTATCTCTGTGCTTTGTGGAAGCATGTCAACTATGTGGCGGCAGCTATAGGGCTTTACTTTTCCTTTGAAAAATAAAACCGAGTGGTTTTAAGTAATTTCCTAACAGTTAGATGATTTGATAATTCTCTGAGGGAGAGGGTAAGTTTGTTCCAGTATTTCGGTCCAAGATTTCCCTCCTAATCTCGCTCTCCTAATACTGGAGAGCTTCATTAGATGTTTAGAGCTGGAGCACAAGGATCTCGGGGTGATAGGGAATGATGATTTCCAACAGATAGCTGGGACTAAGATTGAGTAATGCTTTGTGGATAGTGCAACAGATCTTAAATTGTGCCCGTTGGTGTATTGGCAACCAAGGAGGACTTGAGTCAGATCTGGGCGGCATGTTCAGCACCAATCGAGCCGCTGCTCTCTGAACCACCTGCAGTTTATTGATTGATGCTTCATCAGCAGAGAGCAATAAACCGTTACAAAATTCTAGGCGACTCAGTATGAGAGCCTGAGTCAGAGCCTTTCTTGCAGAATCCGATGCAAAGGGAAGACTCGCCGAAGTAGGCCCAAGGTATGAAAACATGCATCATTCAGAAAGTACACCTTCAAGTAATTTGTGTATCATTAGCATGTTTTTATAGTTTTTGCCAAAAGTGAGTGGAAGAGTTACGACAGGTTCAAGACAAAGTCATATTTAAGGATGATTTTACGAGGTACTGAATAAAGAAGAGAGAGAGGATGTGAAAGAGCAAAGTCAGGTGTGATCCTTTGTGAACGGTTGCTAAAACAGTAAGTAAATCATTTTTGGATTGTCAAGAGGATGTTGATGACATTCATCCAGTAGCGTGTGAGATGGGAATTAAGGTCCCTAGCCTGGGAGGCAGGAATGGTATCAGAGAAGTTGCTTGAGGCTTTTTGTTTGGTAAAGGACTTGAATATTACTGCTGCAGCCCACATGAAGATGTTTTTCTACTTCTGTACTGCAGGAACGGACCCGAGGTGCCCTGATGGAAAGCTTGTACGAAGAGCTGCAACTTCGCAGCCAGAGCATGATGGGACTGGTGAGCGATGATGACAAGATGGAAAATGGTGGAGGGGGCTTCTTTGAGAACTTCAAGGTGAGCAGGAGTGGGAGGTAATCATCTATTCATAACTTTCACCAGTTTCAGACCTGAGAGTTTCCACATGTTCAATGGCAGGGCCTCTCATCACCTTCCATTCTAGCTTGAAAGGCTCATCAACCAACAGCATGAGCTGGTCACACTGATTCCATCATCATCATTCCCAATAACCGGAACACAATCGTATTTTCAACTTGTTGTCTTGAAACTTGAACACTTGTTTCCATCCTTCGGCTTCATCTATTTTCAACTTCAAAGCAAACACAAGGTCCATCCAAGGAATATCTCTAGCGAGGTCCAATCTTTGGAAACAATCCAAAGGCCAAATATTTCCAGCTAACCACTGCCAAAGCCTGAGAAGCACCTTGGAGAATCAGAATCTTGTTGGAAACATTGTGGGACATTGTCGTACTGGGCCCCTCTGGTCATGGAATGGAGGACAGAGTGGATACCTTCTTCTGCATGTGGCCACCAAATTCTAACTTCCTGTTTAAGACAAAATGATCCATGTGCACTTAAAGCAGCAATAAAACACCAAGGTCTTCTCTGAAATGTACCCTTCAAATATGTGTATTATAGGATTGTGTAATGTGACAGAGAATACAACTCTATCATGTAAAAATATATAATTGAAATAATACAAATATATATATATTAAACAAATTATGATGTCAGTCAAATGTGATCTATACGTCAGAAATTCTATGCTTCCTTCAAGTTGTTGATTGGAGCAATCCTTGGCCTCAAGCCACGTTTAACTGATTTGTGTATATCTTTGTTACAGAAACATTGCTGGATTTGATAGAGAAGAGAGATATGCCACTCTTCACACACCTTATCAAATGCTTAAAATTGATGTAAGTGGCTGTGAGTTGCGGTCCATCTTCCCAAGTATGTAGTTCTGATGGAGGTCACTCACTTGTGAGTCACACACTGAATAGAATCCGGGCCAACTAAGGGAATCACTGGGCCTCATTCACAAAGGTAAACTTGCACTTTAGTGTAAGTTTACAATGTGTTGCTATTCTTGATCAAATTTTACGTGTAGTATCTTTAAGACTATTTCAAAAGTGTATGGTGTCTCTGCCACGAGCACAGAGATTCTACAGTCGTGAAGGTACTACTCGTAAAATTCGTTCATGAAGAGCAACAAATTGTAAACTTACACCAAAGTGTACGTTTATCTTTGTAAATCAGGCCCACTGTGTTTACTACATCCAATAAATGCCTTTGGTCAGAAAGCATAGACTCCAGAACAGAGTAAAGTGTTTAGTCAGCGCATCATGGAAGAGCTGATGTCACAAGGAGAATTATGCTCAGTAGCATTGTAAATCCTTGGTGTGGTCAGATTATAAGTGCTTTGCTTCTGTGTGCAAGTGGCCTGGCACAATGCTTGTAGGAAGTCAACTCATCCAGATTGCTAGGCCATATTAGTATTTTTGACTTGCTACCTCTTACAGGTCTCCATGAAATGGTGACCATTTTTGGGCCAAAAGTGACCTGCAAAGAAATGAATTTCCACCTACAACCGGGAGACATGGAATGAAGCTGTGAAATGGTGGAGGCTATCATGTGATTCATCGTCAATTCCTGAACCCCTGTGCTGTAATTCCATGTTCCAAGCCATCACAGGTAGTTGGTTGGAAGACAAATCATAATGGATGGACTACAATGAAATTTGAGTGATTGGTATATTAAATCGAATTTCGGGGACTAAAAATAATCAAGAAGCATGGCATTTCACATGGTGCTGAGGAACAACAGTGAGAATTGAAAGTGGGCAACCCAGTATACCTTTGAGGGTTTGGGCAAAAGTATGATAGGGTGAAGATACCTTCAAGGGATTTTAGTAAAACAAGAATTTTAGAATCACTTAAGGAATGAAATTGTGTGGGCTTAGTGATTCGAGCCCACTGGTGCTGGTTATGCAACAACAGAGATTTACATATATTCAAAACTGTCACTTACGAGTGATCAGAAAAAGAAGAGAGCAAAAAGGGATTGAAAGACGGGTGTATATTTAAAAAAAGTATTTAATCTTTTGTCAAATCAAGTTAAAATGTTGGGTACAAGATGAAAAACAATGACGCAGAAGGGAAAATACATTAATCAACACAGCCCTTGCTACATCAATTGCTCAAGCTTTTCTACCTATCACAAAATTAATTAAACATTCAATGGTAGATAAAGCCACAGTCGACGTTTCGGTCTCTATTCTTTCGTGTGAGAGACCATCCTCAGGACATGGATTTCATATCTTGAGTACCCTAGAAACGATAACAGATTAATAATTAAAATTAAATATTAAAATACATTATATTTGAAAAAACCTATTAATGGAGACACAATCATAGCAGTTGTGAGATAACAGATTCAATCCATTTTATGAGCTTTCAAATTTCAGCTAATAAACACGATGATTCTATTTGTGGAATGTATCCTTTGAATGCCATATATGGTGTAAATATTAGCTGAAATTTAAAAGCTCTTAAAATGGATTGAATCTGTTATCTCACAACTGCTATGATTGTGTCTCCATTAATAGTTTTTTTCAAATATAATGTTCACTTTCAATAATTGAGAGCTTCTTTGGGTGTTATATATACTATGTAGACTATCCCGTCAATGGATAGAGACAGTATTTTAATTATTAATCTGTTATCGTTTCTAGGGTACTCAAGATATGAAATCCATGTCCTGAGGATGGTCTCTCACACGAAAGAATAGAGAACGAAACATCGACTGTGGCTTTATATACCATTGAATGTTTAATTAATTTTGTGATAGGTAGAAAAGCTTGAGCAATTGATGTAGCAAGGGCTGTGTTGATTAATGTATTTTCCCTTCTGCGTCATTGTTTTTAATCTTGTACCCAACATTTTAACTTGATTTGACAAAAGATTAAATACTTTTTTAAATATACACCAGTGTTTCAATCCCTTTTTGCTCTCTTCTTTTTCTGATCACTCATAAGTGACAGTTTTGAATATATGTAAATCTCTGTTGTTGCATAACCAGCACCAGTGGGCTCAAATCACTAAGCTCAAACGATTTCATTCCTTAAGTGATTCTAAAATTCTTGTTTTACTAAAATCCCTTGAAGGTATCTTCACCCTATCACGAGGAACAACAGTGGCAGAAGTAGGTATTTTAAGGTACTGGCAAGAATAGTGCATATAAGAGACCCGATATATATGATGAAATATAAACTGAATCAGTAAAGAATGATAGTGGACTTCTAGAGAATGCAGAGGAAATAATGCTGTTGTCATTCTATGAAGAGGGAGATTGAACTTTTGACTTTATCAGTGGATGTCAGGCCCTGGGTCTACAAGGGGATAAGCAAGAAAGAGTGCTAGCGGAGTGTCCCTTTTAAAGGACGGTTTCCCTCACCCACCCAGAGGTTGCATGCTTCATCATAGGGTAACCTCCTCGTGTCAAGAACCTACTCATGATGCAGGCTACAAACCCATCTCCGAAAGGGAGGAGCTCAGGGATGTTTTTGAGGAGAGAGGTATACTTATTACCTTGGATAAACTGAGTGTGGTGAGGGTTACAGAGCAAAAAGTGAAAGTGTGAAAAATAGGATAAAACTACCACTAGAGTACGCAATAAACTTTATTGGGGCATCTCTGGGCGATGATTAAAAACCAAGCAAGAGGGAATTCAACCTGCCATAGAGACAACAATAGGTCGACATGTTTCAACCATATACCCTTGACAGAGATGTAGTGACCTTCTTCAGGACCTTACACCGTAGCTTTTGCAAGGTTATGTGCAAGAAAAATATAAATTCAGTGAAATTAAACAAGTTGTTTTATACAGAACCTGTAGTTGTTGTGCAAGCCCACTTTATCAGGTATACATTGGTAGTTAACCTAAAAGAAACATACATGTTTCAAAACAACATCAACATAATTTATCTTTGATAAGATACACTATAGCACTTGTTCCGCAATTTATTAGTTGAAGGACCTATGTTGATTCCTGGAAGTTAATTCAGGCTCCATAACTATCAGTAATGTAGAATCTCAACCATGTGTGTTAACAAGGTGCAAACACCTGTGGAAACTCAGCATTGTGCTATAGAAAAAGGTACAAGGAACTAATCGCAGACGTCAGGTATCATGATTCACAGCTTTAACCCTGTCACAGAGCTTAAGGGGTCATCAAGTCCTATATCACAATGAAAGGACATGAACAGATACAATTGTCAAGGGGCAAAGGGTTAAATGAAGCAACTCAATTTAATAATGCTACTTTATCAGCATCTCTACTTCATATGTGCCATACTGGTGGAATTGGCCAATCCTGAATCAATGTTCCACCCAATGTTCAAAACATTAGGACCCATGTGCCAATAGGAGTATAGTTGCATGTTTTGCAAGTGGATGGAGGCCCACTGGAACGCTCTTGTCTTGCAGCCTCTACAATGTGCCGTGGATGCCGTAGCCCCAATTGTACTTAATCTAAAACAGAACAGTAAAGTCAATTGAGTGGCAATAGGCTGTCAGTTGTTCTAGAGTACAATGTGGGACAATTAAATATATTGCTCCTACTTCTACATGTCCCTCAAGTTAAGATCACTGTCATCTATCTCACTCAAAGCTCTTATTTGAGATTGAGTTTAAAAATAGCATCATACGATGACTGGAAGTGGTTCTCTTGGAAGCTCCGGAATCCAATGATTTAATTGGTTTCTAGAAGGACTGCACTGCAAGAATGAGAGTTCCAATTGTGTTAGTCAACACTTGGGACTGGGCTTCCATTTGCCCCTTGCACGTTCACTTCTGGTTACCAAAGACATGCTCCAGGATATCCGATTCTCACTCTAGTAATGTTTAGCTTGCTCCATGACAACAAAAGTGAATCAATCAATGATAGTCCCACACAATGCTCCTTACGTGCTCAGCAAGACCACTTAAAGGAGTGGCCACAGAAGTCCAGTGACACTCCAATGACTTAATAAGTGAAAACTGTGATTGTTTTAGGGACGAAAAGCCTTCCTCCAAATCCCTCTTAGCCGCTGTTCATCCAGAATGGAGTGGGGCCTCCCTCAACAATTGATTTTGTGGACAGAAAATTGGCATTTAGAATTAAAAATTAGATCCTAGGAGTATGGTATTTTATTGTGAAGAATATACCACGTTTTGGTGTTGTACTCAAAGATTCACAAAGTACAAATGTTATCTAGATTGAAAGTAATGAGGTTTCAGACCTGAAAGTCATGATATCATTACAAGAAGTTGCAATGATGATCCTCTGTGATGTTTATTAGAGGGTTGTCCTAGTGAGGCACTGGCAGCATAGACATGTTACCAAGGAACTGAGTGGTGAGGGGCACAATTAAGACAAGGTGAAAAGATCAGTCTTCTTTGATGAACAGAAATGGCAACAACACAATGCTGTCTGAAGATATCTTTTGGGCATAGGCTGTATTTGACTACAAAGAATAAGACAGTGTTTTACTTGATGGAAAGTGGGTTCAATGTATCATAGTGCATAGATTTATTCTGCCTGAAATGATGTTATCAAGCCTAGACTTTAGATGCCACAATCTGAAGATGTGCTGCACTCCTCCTCTGATGTTAGATTTCAAGACACGTAGTAGCCCGATCGTGGATCTCCCTGACAGAGATCAAACATATAGGACTGGGGAGCTGTCTCAAAGTATTTAACCAAAGGTGCCATCCATGGAATGTAAAATTTGCCAGCTGGACCTTCCGACACTTTGGCTGTAGTGAAGAGGTTGTGAAAAATTGCATTTTCTGTAGGTTTCTTCCATTTCACCTGAGTAAAATCACAGCAGACGCAGAATCTGTGTCTTGAAGTACTCATATATCTTGTATTGGGTAGTAAATGCATTTATATAGCACCTGCTATTCCTAACGAGGCATTTAAGCACTGACTGGCAAGTAGAGCACTACTCGGGAACCCATGATTAGTGGTTCTTTTATTGATTGCTGGTTATTGAGTTCTCAGAAGAAAACCTGAGATGGATTAGTTTGTGGTCGATGAAGAGGGAGTTAGAAGTCATTGATAGTGGGGCTAGGGGCGGTGTTAGTGCTTGCAAGTGATTGGTGGGGTCAATTGGTAGGGTAGAGAAGCTTAAAATCCCGACAAATTGCAGGCAAGTGATTGCCAGATTGTGAGTGAGGATGGCTTATGTGTAAGAGTCCAAGGCGTGGTTGATGACACCTGTTCCGTGATGTGGAGTCAAGGATGGATACAAATCATCCTGTCAAAAGGAGAGGGACAAACACGAGAACAGGAAGGAAAGCCATTGACTAAGAAGCAAACAAATGAGATTGACAACAAAACAAACCAACGGTAAGCAATGGGCTGACCCGAAACCTGCTGAAAGAATTGGCTTTGTCCAAATTGGTCTTCGACAGAAGGCAAGATCACAAAATAGAAGATTCGAGACACCCTTGTGGCTTTTAAACCCTTCGGGAATTTGAACCATCTGTATCTGGGGTAGCAGAGTACAATGAGTTTGAAGTTAAAGGACATATGCAATTACTTTGTCAAGAGTGATACCAGTTGCAGAAAAAAATCTTACCCTATAACCACTAGGTACAGCAGTATTTACAAATTCAATGGTAAACAAAAAGTTTTAGAAGTGTTACCAGCTGGGAGTCAAATGCCATGTCACAAATCAGAGGCAGGAGCACAAGCAGGTAGGAGTTGTCTAAGAATTATACTGTTCACGAACTGCTGTATTTCTGAATGTGACAGCCACCAATTTCTTAAGATTGCACTATCATCAATTACAACAGTTACACTAAAAATGATGAGGGTCTGGGTCTGGACAAAGACTACTTCCATTACTGTTTAACCCCTCCCATACTCATGATGAGCTCAGCTCGTCGTGAACCACCCGGCGCTCACACGCAGGGATTATTCCCCCGCTGTGCTGTGTTCCTTTCAAACGGGCGTGGTCATGAAGAGCTCAGCTCATCATGAGCACAGTGCCTCCGTGCTGCATGACGAGTCGAGCTCGTCATGAGCACCCCCCAGCACAGCTGGGGAATTACCCCCACGGCCAATGGGTTAATCTAAGCATATACAGTATATGTTTGGGTTAGAGGAGTCTTGCCACAGGCCTAATGCAGTCTGAGTCAAGTTGCTGTGGGAGGATATGTGATATTTCTCTTCTTGTTGCAATGATCAGGGCATAAGCAGGCATTGCACTATTGTGTTTCACCATCTCTCTGGGAAATGCATATGTAGATAGAACTGTACTTGAGAATTGGTAAAACTAAATCTTTCACTTGAGCAATATTTTCTTTGTGTGGAAATAATCTCTATCCCTAGCCAAATTAACGTTATGCCATTCTTTTCACCTTCTCGTGTCTCATAGGCTTTCTGTCCCTTGCCACTACTGATATTTCTCGCAATGGTCAACTTTTCTATGTCTTACTTGCTCATCTCAGCAGCCTAGATTTGCCTAAATATGAAAATGCAATTTTGCTTCTTTGCAACATGTGTATCTTTATTCAATTGTTTATGCATTTGGTTTTGTAAAGAGTAAGACATGTCAGATTCCTTAACTACCTGTAGATAAAGCTGAAGTTGTGTCCTCCCAGGCACCACTGTGGAGTCAGGATCCCATCCTGGATTCTGATGACACCTGCCTGACCTTGCTCATTCTGTTGCTGTTGAGGCCTTAGTATGGGTGATAAGGTTCTCCCTTGGCCTTTAACACATGGGTCTAACCCACATTCTGTTCACATTTCATTTAAAATTTTACAATTTGTATACAGTGAACATCATTAATACCGACGTTATCAAATGCACTGCGATGGAAAATTAAGACTGGACACTTATTTCAATTGCAAATGATGCTCACAAGAGCTTTAAAATGGTATCTATGAGGGTTTTCTCTTCATATCTCCTAATTTGTCCCTCCACGCTCTCTGTGATCATTTTGTCCCATGTGTGTCTCTGACTTCCCTCTGTCTCCCCTCTTTATCTTTGTCTTTCTGTCTCTGCTCCTTTCTTCTATCAAGAAATATGTTGAAAAACCAGATGAGTGGCTCTTCCCCTCTTGCGCCTGTGAGCAGCCCTTGAGACCAAAGCATGAGTCTCCTACTCCGTTTCTGGAGAAGGCTTGTCTGAACATCTCTCTTGTTCTATGTCTACTTCTCCACCTCTCCCGCTGTACCATTTTCTCTCGTTTCCTTATTATTTGTAGTGGTGATTAGGTTTCCATTCATTTTTTTCTCTTTGCCAAGTTTGTCTGTCTAACCCATACTGGGAGAGCATGGATACAGTAATTGATGTGACTGAAAAAAGAGTCTTCCTTACAACTGTTGTCCCTTTTTTTGTAGTGTATATCTGTGTGTCTCTTTCACTCTGCTGTCTCTTCTCTTCCTCTGTGGTTTGCACGTTTCCAATTGTATTTGCCTCTCTTGGTCAATCTCTTCCCAACTCCTTCTCCCCACTTCCAACTTTGGTGCTTTCTTCCTACATGTCTGTCTGTCTGTCTGTCTCTCCTTATGTTTGTCCAGAGAGTGATCCGCGGACGCAGTCAGAGCTTAGATACGCTGGGTATCACCCTGAAGAAACCCCCTTCTCAATCCCGTCCAGCAGTGGCCAGCCTTGTCCTCACCCACAGTGTTGCAGAGGGATCAAAGGCGATTGCAGCGGTAAGTATTTCTGTGCCACCCTCCTGTGATTTTCCATGCCTCATTGTCTATCTTACCTCCTTTCAAGCTGGGCTTGCATCCACCCCTTTGTAGTTGAGTGTACTTTCACCACATAATTGGTTTCTACTTTCTGTTTCCAAATGTGATGTTTACCAGACAAGTTTCCAATCCTGCTCCTGATTATCACCACCCAAAGAAAATTAATTCTTAAACCACTTCAGTGGCCCTTGTTATGGTATTTGAGAGTATCCATATACAGCACCGCATACAATGATCTGTGGCAAGAAGAAGCCATCTTGCACATAATACAGGAACAGCAGATGCATTTAACTGAGAGATTAGTAACACATTGGGCCTGATTCACAGAACTAATTTACTACAAAATCCTAAACGTACTACCATTTTAGTATTCACAGAAGGCACTTACTCATTTTGGTATTCAGAGAAGGCACTTACTCGTTTTGGTATTCACAGAAGGCACTTACTCATTTTGGTATTCACAGAAGATACTTACTCATTTATGGTATTCACAGAAGGCACTTACTCATTTTGGAATTCACAAAATGCACTTCCTCATACCAACTTTATTTCCGCACTCTGGCTGGAGAATCTGGCCTGAAGGTGGAGATTCCGGCCTGGAGGTGGAGATTCTGGCCTGGAGGTGGAGATTCCGGCCTGTGGTGGAGATTCCGGCCTGGAGGTGGAGATTCCAGCCGGTGGGGGAGATTCTGGCCGGTGGCGGAGATTTAGAAATCCCCACCACTGCCCCGGAATCTCCACCACCAGGCCGGAATCTCCACCTCCGGGCCAGAATCTCCACCTTCGGCCCGGAATCTCCAGCCCGAGTACGGACATAAAGTTAGTATGAGTAAGTGCATTCTGTGAATACCAAAATGAGCAAGTGCATTCTGTGAATACCAAAATGAGTAAGTGCCTTCTGTGAATACCAAAATGAGTAAGTGCCTTCTGTGAATACCAAAATGGTAGTAAATTTAGGATTTTGTAGTAAGTTAGTTCTGAGAATCCGGCCCATTGTGGGGACCCAACATGCGCAACATAAACTATCGTTTTCTCCTCATTCTGCAGCACACATAGAAACAGCAAAATGCCATGACTGATTGTTTATGTGCAATCTTAAAAAAAATGATGTTCAACTTCTAGTGTGCTACACAGTGCAGCACACACAGGAGTTACAAATCACCATTAGTTATTGTTCATGTGCAGGAAGTCACACCTTCCTGTCCATAATCAATCATTCCCTCAATGCAGACACCCTTGCAATATGGTGCAAGGGCGCCAGTGTTTGCACTAGGCAGCTGAATTTAGCAGCAGCGCGGGGCGAAACTCGGGTGAACCGTATTATTGTAAATACAGTGCATCCTTATATTTCTAAAGTGACTTAGCGCAGCGTTAGCTACTTGGAATTAACCCACGCTCTGCCACTTTTGTTGTAAATATGCACCTGCGTCTCTGAGTTGATTGCTACTTAAAATAGTCACACTTTGCTAAACCACTCAGAGGCATCCCCGGCACACAGCCAGGATAGGCACAATCGATGGCTGACACCAAACAACAAGTTGTAAGGGGCATATCTACTACAAGATGCACCCCATAATGTAAAGAATCAAGAACTAGTCTCTTTAAACCAGCAGACATAATTTTGCCTCTTAGCGATGAGTGATAGCATTCAAACATTGACAGGCCTAATGAGTCTCAGCTCTAAAAGTCAAAGGTGAGACCTTAACACTGCAGCCTCTGTATTTCTTACCCTTAGTGAGAAAGAGGCTGAAAGCTTGGCCGATGCCTTCATCCCTGTATCTACATGCAACCTGCACTGGGCCACATCAGTCCTATCCTAGATAGGAGAAGCTCTTAGGATGGGGGCTGTGGAACTTCTAAACAGAACGTGGCAATACACAGAGTTTGGTATCAAAAAAACCTAGTTGAATAGACATAGCTCTGATTGCTCTGAAGCTGACTTGATTTAACAATAATTTATTCAGCGGTGGGTATATTTGAATTTCCTCTTAGGAAGCTCACTTGCTGTTCTTCTTGATTTGTCAGTACACTCAGCTGGCTTGCAGTCAGGTCAAGAGGTCCTTCAAGTCAGAAGACCACTAGAATGTTCTGAGGTGCACTTGATAAGTCATCGGTCTGTGGTTGATGCCTACGCCTATGAGACTCCTGTGTGCCAGTGGGAACTCATGACAATAATAAGCTGAATAGCAGGGAGCTCCTGGGGATTTTAAAAAGCAATTGGGTTTGCATTGCATCTTACCTAACTTGAATGATAAGAACTATGCTGAACTATGCTGATTCACTTCCCATGCTCTCTCAACCCATTCCAGGCCACTCATTGCCTCATCTCTTTGAGTCCTCAAGGCTCACCTCTAGGGTCCAAATGAGTGATAGCTGCCTCTAAATTGGAATTAAAATACCCATACCTGGTGTAACCCCCAGCAGCAATCTAGAGTGGGTATTTTTCTAGGAACAATAAGCATGGGTCCCTGTAGGAAAATCCATAGGCAGTATGATGAATACAATGAAGTACATGTGTATGATGCAGCGCTACTCCAGAAATTATTTCTAAAACTCCATTACCTTTCCCTGAAGTATCAAATAATGCACTTATTCATCAGTGGGGCCCATAACACTGTGAATCCTTCATACACACTTTCTCCCTACTTCATGGATCGGTATGAATCAAAGGAGAGCTGCTGTATTATAGCGGAGTGTTTAAATCAAACTAACTATTTATATTATATACATCTGCAGTTTTAATTCATTTACCATGGCTTTATATCAACGAGAACATGAATTCAAACACACCACCATGTTGGCGATAGATCTGCTAGTAAAAATTAGGCTAAGAATGAACAAGACCAGCTTCATTCTTCATTTATCTAATTTTTATTTAAAGAGGATTCTCCTAGCATAATCAGTATTTATTCACTTTAAATTCATTTATTGCAATTTGTTATAAGGAAAGAAAAATAATTTTAGCTCACACATTTATATTTCATTTAATTTTAAGTTCAAAGAAATGAATGCATTATTTGACATTTACAAGATATGAGTATTAGCAAAACACAAAATAGTTCCCAAAGTCCATTTCTCTATTCCCTCAAGCTATTTACCCTCATCTAAAGACTCCATACTCATTCAAATAAAGTATAAATTTCTAAAGTTTAAGTTCTTACGCTCCAAGGAAATTCAGCAATCTGGCAGCATGTCAGGATACACAGATAGAAATCGAAAAGAGAGCTTTATTCTAAACTCCGGACCTATTCTTTTATACCCTTTTCCCCTAGCTAAACTACCTAAGTTTGGTAACATTTGGGGTCTCCGACGATTCTAATTGGTTGGTTGAAGGGGTGGATGAGCATAACCTCATCATCTTATTACTTGACTTCAGCAGAGTCAGATAAATGAATTTGACCATTGTCTTTAGGGTTACTAGTTCCATCATGTTCTTTAAATTGTAATTTTAAGCTTTTTTTCCCAGGGTTTACAATACGGATGTCCATTTTTATTGGCAGTCAGTCAGGGTTTCAGAGCACATCGTCCTTGACCTGTTCCTTTCAGCACAGTCAGCTCATACGCGTCTGCAGCTCCATTCAGCAAGCGCATGCGTACTTCACTTTAATCTCGGAGTCATGGAAATTGTCCATCTTGGACTAGGCCTCACAGGCCACAACGGAAACTATTATAGAAACAAGCACAAGTGAACGTTAATTATTGAATTATAGCCCTTCTGTTTACCTCCCCCTTACTAAGGTATCCCTGTTAGTTATTACCTAACAAATAAAGCTACATTTATGCGTGATTTGCTCATCTGTCTTCATGTTTTTGCCACAAACAGTAAGCACATTTATGCCGCTTTTGGTTAAATTATAGCTTTAGCGTTACTTTCAGACATCATATTATCACTCAGTTAGTCGATTATGGTTGCAACACAAGCAATTGTAGTATCCCACGTGTATTTTGTGGGTGCATTCTATTCTATGTTGATTCGTTTTTTCAAAACCACACGATTAGTTCATGTTACTGTTATGGGAAAGTGACTTCACGAGAGGTATACAAAATTTAGCTTTTTACCTCGCTCCATCAACTACACACCCCAATATGTTTTTTATTGGTCAGTGAAATATAGAACCTACTAAAATATTGCATCCACAAGATTAACTCTAACACTATATTGTAACATAAGTCTAGATGAAAGATGTGGAGTTAAGTACAGTGAGCATATACTTACTTTCACAATGTAGTCCTAGACGATGAGGCGATACAGTTGATGCAAAGTTTTGGTTGATCAATTTTTCAACAACAATATAGCGACAAACAAGCTGCTGCATGTGTGGTATGTAGTTAGGGTCTGTGTCCTGAGCCTTAGATGAATGGAAAGAGCTTATTACTCTGCAAAAGGAATTCTAGAAGACAAGGACAAAGGGGGTTTTATCTACTCATGCTGTGTATGCTGTCCAGGAAGCCACTGATTCTAGACTCACAACCTTACTTTGAGTTTCGTGGATGGGATACTCTGTCAAAACCTGGCTGATATCTTGTCTGACGTATTGCAGTGCCATGAGCTACAAAGGATGAGACATTCATAGTGTTTGCGACACAGTGGTCCACCCTACGCACTCTAAATACGGTTCTAACTCCTCTCTCAGTAGGACGAAGTTAGGCCTACGTTCTTACAAAAGTAACACAGCTTTTATATAAGTTCACCATTACTCATATCTCGTATGAACAACCACATTCGTAAAGGCTTCCAATGTAGCCTTCTTTAGATTTATCCCATCTATCTTCCCCAACTGGACAAACCCCACTATTTATGGAAAAAATGTTGTGCTAACCTGGGGTAGAGGTATTTGTACTGACCTCTTTAGTTGATTTATTGGACAGCCCTTTTGGGGCTGAGACCCTAGTCTTGTGCTAGGTGGAGAGAATATAACATGTTCCCCTTTGTTCACAATGGTGAAGGTTAACTGGGGAAAGGACTGTCACTGTCTGGGGTCCCAGAGCTTCTTCTCCCACCCATTTTTCTGGGGGCTTTACAATGAACCCAGCACAATGGTGACCCCTACGTCTCCACAACTTTGCATTAATCGTACCTCAAACATCTTACATACATGTTAATGCACTTTCGCCTTTCATTTAAAGAAAATGTTAAAAATGAAAATCTGTTCTTCCAACATTGTTTTAATGTATTCTTTACCCAAAACGGCGTGTGGCTCAAAATGTATTTTACTCTCTGATACAGCTCATTAATGGCTCTTCTCCACCATGAAGCTGTAGCCTCTGTATAGATAGGCCGTGCCCCATAATTGATATTGGGCGAATCTGTAAAGCGCAACGTATACCCGGAGGCATCTTGGCACTGTCTGTGATCAATGGAAAAAGTGCCTTTGTTGGAAAAAGCCAGGTTTTCAGAGACTTTCTGAAAGCAAAGAGAGTGGTTGAAGATTTCAGAGATTGAGGGAGACTATTCCATTTAAGGGCAGTATATCTAATGATCCTCTTGCCTCCCCACAACATTTCCTTGTGGGTAAGGGTGGCTAGAGGTTCGGGATATACCTGAAAAGTACCATTTAAGGTTATTCTTCGGGTAGTCAGGGCCAATTCCATGAAGTGCCTTATACACTAAACAGAGAGCCTTAAAGGCAATGCACCGCCCAATAGGCAGCCAATGTATCTTCCGTAGGACCTGGGATGCCAATTCAAATCTGGGATGTTAATGAGCATCTGTGCTGCAGGGTTCTGCATTGCTTGTTGTTTATTCAGTGGTCTATTTTGTAATTTTGGGAAAATTGCAATAGTCTAGTCTGGCCAGAACTGAGGCAGTTACCACCATCTTTAAGGAGTCAAACGGAATCAGGTGTGAGATTTTCTTTATCTTTCTCAGAATGTAGAAAGAGGAAGAGATGACAGAATTGACTTGCTCTTTGTAGGTGAGCTTGACATCTATGAGAACACATAGATTTCCCACCTGTTTTACAGGTATCCCTTGTGAGTTACCAATTGAGTCCTATTAGTAAGAAATGAGTGATGAAGTGCAGGGGCTGCGTCTTTAACCCCGATGATTTACAAACGGTCAACCTGGAGAGTATGATTGACGGTGACAAAGGCTGCCGACAGGTCAAGTCAGAAAGATGATCTGATTTCCTCAGTAGTAAAAATAATAGTAATAATAATAACGGCAGGGTGGTGGGCGTCATCGTCTGCAATACCTGATTGGTTCTGGGATCCTCATGAGGTTCTCCCTGTCACCACTAGGAGCAGTGAGCGGGCCACTCTTCACCCACCGGTAAAACTGTGATTAGTCAGGCAACCTCAAAGCAGGTTAAATTAAACCCGTAACCACATGTCCATAGATTTTCATAGATTCTGAGGCCTAAAAGTTGGGACATCCTGGGGGTTATTTCACATGCATCCTTTAGTGCTCAGCGCCCATGGATGTGGTGAACATGAGTGTTGCTCCTCGGACCATCTCAGCCTACTCATGAAGTTGCTCCCTGGTCAGCTTTCCTGTCTGTAGGGGTAGTATCAGTCGGGGCTCACAGATGCCCAGCTGATAGCAAAGCTTCATCTCCACATCAAATCAATCAATCAATCAATCAATCAATCAATCAATCAATCAATCAATCAGTGCTTGTTACACACGCCTATTCACTTTGTCTTCAGATGCCTCCTTTAAAAAAAATGAAAATGTAGGAATCAAATGATTTGAATGCACTTGCACCACATTCCATAGCAATAAAATGATTCTTACCAATCAAGAACAACAGGCCTGTGAAATAAAGATGTGGAAAAAACACTTTGAGCTCGATTCATAGAACTAACTTAAGACAAAATCCTAAACGTACTACTTTTGGTATTCACAGAAGTTAGGATTATGTCTTAAGTTTGTCTTAAGACAGACTTAAGACATACTTAAGTTAGGATTTTTTACTAAGTTTGTCTTAAGTCTGACTTAAGTTTGTCTTAAGACTTACTTAAGACAAAATCCTAACTTCTGTGAGTACCAAAAGTAGTAAGTTTAGGATTTTGTCTTCAGTTAGTTCTGTGAATCGGCCCCTTAGCTCCAAGTATACATTGAAGACAAGGTTTTAAACCAGAACTTTACCACAGGCACTTGAAACACAATTTGAAAAAATCTGTGTGGACTGCGTGACTGAACTATAAACTACAGCATTGTGCACGATGGGAGTTTAAAATTAATTCATTCTGTAAAGACGTGAAAGAAATCCCGAAGGAGAGACGTCGAATTGAGGAAAACATAGGGAGGGGTAGCCAAATCTGCTAGGAGAAAGTGATTTTAACGAACGTTTTACCAAAAAATTGTGTTTGAGGAGTTTTTATCCAATCTCATCAAATCCCTCTGGATAATTGTGATGCAGCAGGGACATACTTCTAACTCCCTGTTGACCAACACAATTTTGTGTGTAATTCTGAACATCTGCCATGGTGCCAACCTTATTGGACATAGAATAGATGCCCTGAATTACAAAAAGATAAAATCAAGTTAGAAAATGTATCCTCCAGTTGCCTTGGTTAATTGTTGCACTCCATTTCCTGTTTTCTTGTGTGTAGTCCTTTGCTCTCCCCTGCAGAAGCCCATCAAGGTCCAGGGGAAGCCGCCTGCGTGGACGGCGAAGCAGCGCTATCGGCATAGAGAACATTCAGGAGGAGGGAAGGTAGGATAAACTTGATTTTGTTTTCCAGTTCCCTACAGGTCTATATCCATCTTTAGGGTCAAGGATGGTTGCAAAATAGGCAGCACACATTTTAAGTGAATCAAATTACATAAGAAAAATGAGAATGCAATTGAAATTTATAAAACACCTCAGAATCAAAACTAAAAATGTCTTAGCTGACTTTAAAGCCAGGAATGGAAAAGGCCATCCTTAAACTAGGGTTGGGCGTAACTCGCAGAGTTTCAGTCTGCAGAATTCCAAGAGTGACCTGAAAACTCGTGAGATTCCAAAGAGTCCAGTGAGCGGGCGGAATCAGCATGTCGCGCTGATTTTTAGCGCCGTAGGCTTAGTCCATACTGCAAAATCATTGCAAGCCACAGCACGTGCGCGCCAAAGGGTGCTGCTACTTTGCTGCCACTCAACTAGATTTTAAACTTGAGCAGTAGCTTTCTCACCACGGATGGTAGCGACTGCTGGTATTGAGACAATCTCGCTAGAGACACACAGATATACAGTACAAACAAAGGGACAGCAGTTGTAAGGAAGAAGACTCTATCTCAGTGACATCAGCACTATACCCATGCTCTCCCTGTATTGGTTAGACGGACAAACTTTGCAAAGAAAAAAAAATGGATGGAAACCTAATTAAAACAAAAATAATAATATGGGTGCAAAGAGCGAGACAGACAAAAAGTTACTCACCACTACAAATAATTAAGGAAGAGCGAGAGACTATTACAGAGGGAGAGGTGGAGAAGTGGACATAGAACACGAAAGAGAGGGTATCCTTCCAGTACAAAACCTATGTTAGACATTATGCACATCACACACACTCTGTTGTAATCTGGTGTGTGGTGCTATGCAACCTCAAAGAGTGTAGGGTTGGGGAAAAGAACTACAGTGTCATATATCAGTTTATATGGCATTGACCTGCTCTCGCCCTCTCACATAACGCAATTTTGTTTGCTGCGTTGCATTGTGCAACATATTAGTAACTCCACTTCTTGTTTTCTAGGGACAGGCATATGCTGCTTTGGTCTCAAACTGATCAACCCTCGAAGGTTCTATGAGCATAACCATAAATGCACTCATGTTGAGCTAGAACATCACCTCTGTCCCTTTCCTCTTTAACTTGACATATTTGGTTGGTGACATTAGAACCCCATGGCCTGGATTCTGTAAGGTGTCATGTCACGTGGCCAGAACCCAAAGAGGCTGCTCTGCAGTGCATTGCGCGACAGAGCGAGAGCAGGAGAGCGCCATATTCACAGAGAAATGCCTCTCCTCTCGCCTTTCCCTAGCACCGGCTCTCTGATTTCAGCTGCTGTGTGCCAGTCACACACCTTAGTACCATTGTGCTAGGGTGTATGCCTGAGCCTACGATAGGTATTGTCTTGAAAGGTACCCTTCCAGTACAAAATACTATGGCTAGATAAGTGTAAAACCTTTTCATTCTGTATGTGTGCTGCACAGTGCAGCAGACATGCAAGGTGGGAAAAGAAAGGAGAAGTTAAAAATGTTCTCCTTTTAACTCTTGCTTTCCAGCAGCCTCTATATTTGGCACTAAACCCTGTCTATTAATGCTAGTAGATAGGGTTAAGCATCAAAAAGCATGGGTGCTTGCATGGGAATGCCCATGTACCACCCATGTAACACCCCCTTGACACAAAGTAGTGCAAAGCAGCGTTTCACGCTGCTTTGAGTTACTTTTCCATACAAAACATCACTAATGTCAATTAGCATTGGTTTGTTAATCCCTAAATAGGTTTAGCGTCAAGTTAGCATTACAAAAGTAATGCTAACCCGACGCTAAACCTTTGTGAATCTGGCCTATGGCTTTTACTATTGACAGCTGATCTAGAAGACCATTGGGTTCTTGCGCTAAATCATGCAGTGCTCTGAATATGACGCGACTTGCTTTGGAATTTTCAGGTAACATCTGAACTTTACAGACACCTATTTTCCTTCTGCAGTTCCCAGGGGGAGGCCAGTGAGCGGCTCCACAAAGGCCTCGATGGCCCTTCCAGTATCTTCGAGAAGTCAGATGGCTCCTCCAGCCCAAGCTCTCCTGAGATCCCAAACAGAAAGAATCGGTAAGCCTTGAATGCCACCGTCTCATCAACGGCCCGATCTATAGGTCTGAAGACGGAGGAGTGCCTGTGGAGACGCACTCCGAGAATGGGGAGTTTGAAACATTATGGCCAAGACGTCATCAGGGTCATGGTATTGTGGTGATAATAGCACCTTCCCAGGGCAATAGCTCACTGAACCCCTTGGCAGCTGGGATAATTCCCCCACGGTGCGGGGGGAGGGGGTCCACGACCCAGCTGTGCTCATGAAGGGCTCAGCTCATCATGACTCACAGTAGAGCTGTGCTCATGACGAGCTGAGCTCGTCACAGACCCGCCCACTCATTAATTCTCCAGCACAGGTGGGGAAATAGCTGCGCGTGGGCAGGCCGTGGTTCGTCATGAGCATGGGTGGGGTTAATCTCCTCGACCACCCCCAGCACCTTGAAACCTTAAGGGATGATATGTTCGCTCTTAACAAGTAAGCATTATTATTATATGGTGAGATAAGTATTAAGATAAGTCTTACGACTGGAATACGTCGAGGGTTAGGTTCACAGCTAGAGTTAGGATCTTGGCTTTAGGTTCAGAGATAGTGTTAGGCTGGGCTCTAGGGTAGGTCTAAGGTGAAGGCTAGGGTTGGTTGCAGGTGGGTCTTTCAATCATGGCTAAGGTTTGGTTCAGGGCTGGTTTTAGGTTCAGGGCTAGGGCTAGGCTGAGGGCTGTGGTTATGCTCGGGACTAGGTTTAGTTTCATAGCTAGAGTTAGTTCCAAGCCTAGGGTCAGGTACTTTGGTAGCTTGGAAGCATCAAAGAGTTCCTTTTCAGCCACATGTGTCAGATTTTGTAATCTTTATTTCCAGGTCTGCACCTCTGGCACATCCTTGATTGGGATGCAAAAAGTAGACAATATTTGTGTTATGTCTGCAAAAAATAAAAAAATAAAACAACCCATCAATTCCCACCAGCCAAAACTACTTGCCAGCTAGTGGGAGTGTGGCACCTGACTGCACCATGTACAGAGGCCCCATGTGCCCTGCTCGAGTGTACACACTTGAAACAGGATCCTCACTTTGATAGTACTCGCTCACTATTACCTACCTGTTGCGGATATCTTCCCTGAGACATCTGCTGATCCGCTCAATTTAGAGCCCACTCAGAATGCATAATTTCCTTGTTCACCACCAAACCCTAGTACTGAGCAGAGATCCATTTACAGGTGGGCAGAGGTAGAGAAGACATATGGACCCTAGAGAAGGAAAAGGCCGTCAGAAATTAGGCATCTCTCAGTTCCCCACTGCTTCCTCATCGGTGCTCTACATAAAGAGTCATAAAATGATTCCTAACTCTCTGTCGTTTCATAGCACGCTCTTTACTACTGGCATTTAAACCAACTATGCCTTTGGATCACCAATCTGATCTCAAGTGACCTAAAAACTACATCTACAAATGTGTGATAACCATGCCCCTTACAGGGGCAGGAAACAGCTCAACCTTTCCAGCTATGTACTGTTGATGCAGGACTCACAGGCACACTCTTTCTGCATTTCATTGATGCTAGACTTACAGATATGTCCTTCCATCTATGTATTGTTGATCCTAGACTTACAGACACACCCCTTCCAGCTGTGCAGCTTTGATTCAAGACTTACAGACACACCCTTTCCATGCTGTGTATTGTTGATGCTAGACTTACACACACACTCTTTCTAGTGTTGTATTGTTGATGATAGATATACAGACACCTTTTCCAGCTGGGTATTGCTGATGCTAGTCTTACAGATGTACCCCTTCCAGCTGTGCATTTTTGATTCATCACTTACACATATACCCCATCTCAGCTGTTTATTGCTGAAGCTAAACATGCAGATACACCCCTTCAAGCGGTGCATTGTTGACTTTAGAAGTACAGATACAGCTTTCTCAGCCATATATTGTTGATGCTAGAAGTACAGACCCGACCTGTTCAGCTTTATATTTTTGTTGATATATGTACAAATTCAACCCTTGTAGCTGTGTATTGCTGATCTAGTCTTAGACATGCAGATACACCCTTTGCATCTGTATATTGTTGACTCTAGATGTATGGATACACCTTTTTGAGTTGTATGTTGTTGATGCTAGAAGCGAGATACACCCTGTTCAGCTGTATATTGTTGTTGATAGAAATTCAAATGCACCCCTTCCAGCTGTGTATTGTTGATGCTTGGCTTACAGATATACCCCTTCTTGCTGTACATATTTACTTTAGATGTATACATTCACCTTTACATTGTTGACTCTAGATGGACAGATGCACTCCTTTCAGCTGTACATTGTTGACTCTAGATGTACAGATACACCCCTTCCAGCGGTTCACTGTTAATTCTAGATGTACAGAAACACCCCTTCCAGCTGTACATTGTTGACTCTAGATGTACAGAAACACCCCTTCCAGCCGTTCATTGTTAACTCTAGATGGACAGATACAAGTCTTCCAGCGGTTCATTGTTAACTCTTTATGTACAGAAACACCCCTTCCAGCCGTTCATTGTTAACTCTAGATGGACAGAAACACCCCTTCTAGCGTTTCATTGTTAACTCTAGATGTACAGAAACACCCCTTCTAGCGGTTCATTGTTAACTCTAGATGTACAGAAACACCCCTTCTAGCGGTTCATTGTTAACTCTAGCTGTACAGAAACACCCCTTCTAGCGGTTCATTGTTAACTCTAGATGTACAGAAACACCCCTTCTAGCGGTTCATTGTTAACTCTAGATGTACTGAAACACCCCTTCCAGCGGTCATTCTTACCTCTAGATGTACAGAAACACCCCTTCCAGCGGTTCATTGTCAACTCTAGATGTACAGAAACACCCCTTCTAGCGGTTCATTGTTAACTCTAGATGTACACCCCTTCCAGCGGTTCACTGTTAATTTTAGATGTACAGAAACACCCCTTCAAGCGGTTCACTGTTAACTTTAGATGCACAGATACACCAATTCCAGTGGTTCACTGTTAACTCTAGTAGTACAGATTCACCCCTTCCAGCGGTTCATTGTGAACTCTAGATGTACAGAAACCCCATTTACAGCAGTTTATTGTTAACTCTAAATGTACAGAAACACCCCTTCCAGCGGTTCATTGTTCACTCTAGAGGTACAGATACACCCCTTCCAGCAGTTCATTGTTAACTCTAGATGGACAGATACATCCCTTCCAGTGGTTCACTGTTAACTCTAGATGTATAGAAACACCCCTTCCAGCGGTTCATTGTTAACTCTAGAGGACAGATACACCACTTCCAGCGGTTCACTGTTAACTCTAGATGTATAGAAATACCCCTTCCAGTGGTTCATTGTTAACTCTAGATGTATAGAAACATCCCTCCCAGCGGTTCACTGTTAACTCTAGATGTATAGAAACACCCCTTCCAGCGGTTCATTGTTAAATCTAGATGTACAGAAACACCCCTTCCAGCGGTTCACTGTTCACTCTAGATGTACAGAAACACCCCTTCCAGGTGTTCATTGTTAACTCTAGAGGTACAGATACACCCTTTGCAGCAGTTAATTGTTAACTCCGGATGGACATATACACCCCTTCCAGCGGTTCATTGTTAACTCTAGATGTATAGAAACACCCCTTCCAGCGGTTCATTGTTAACTCTAGATGTACAGAAACACCCCTTCCAGCGGTTCATTGTTAACTCTAGATGTACAGAAACACCCCTTCCAGCGGTTCACTGTTAACTCTAGATGTATAGAAACGCCCCTTCCAGCGGATCATTGTTAAATCTAGATGTACAGAAACACCCCTTCCAGCGGTTCACTGTTCACTCTAGATGTACAGAAACACCCCTTCCAAGTGTTCATTGTTAACTCTAGAGGTACAGATACACCCCTTGCAGCAGTTAATTGTTAACTCCGGATGGACATATACACCCCTTCCAGCGGTTCACTGTTAACTCTAGATGTATAGAAACACCCCTTCCAGTGGTTCATTGTTAACTCTAGATGTACAGAAACACCCCTTCCAGCTGAGTGGTCGCTCCCAGTGTCTCTTGCAGGCATCTGGTTTTTACTGCGCTGCATTTCCAAAACTTTGTCTTGTAGAGCGTCTGTCATCTAGTTTAGCCTGCTGCATTGATTATTTGTCAGCGCTGCTTAGCTTGCATTGATTGTTGATAGCGCTGCCTAGTTTGCTCTGATTAGTTACTTTCCGCCTGCTATTTTAATAGCGCTTTGTTGCTTATTGCCGCTTTTGCTTCGCTAGCGCTTTGACATTGAGTCTCCTCACTGATTAGTCCTGTAAGCGCGTTTGTCTGTAGCGCTACGCTGTGCCCCCCCCTCCGCCTCCATTTTGTTTGTTGTTGTCCTCGTGTGCCCTGCCCCACCTCCCAGCTGTGACGCCCTCGCCCCTCCCCCTCCACTATCCATATATGACAGCTGTTCCCGCGCGCAGCGTTCACGCGCAGCGACCGCGCCCAACCCGCGCCGAAGGTGCGCCAAAGGTAAGCCCGTCTACGCCCGTCCGCGCCTGGACCGCGCCCAGCGCCATACCCCCTGCCCCTCGCGCTGCCCAGCCCCCCCGCGTTACCTACGATGCAGCCACCCTCCTAGCCCTCAACCCCGGTCGCGCCCCCAACTGCGTCCAAGCCGCTCCTGGACGCACCCATGGACCTTTCTCCTGCTACTCCTGCAAATTTAGCGGCACCGATAACTTCTACGCTACGACCACAACACTGATTCCCGACCCCAACCACCTAGAATGCATCCTTCTCAACACCCGCTCGGTCCACAGGCACGCCATTGACCTTTGGAACCTACTAGACACCATCTCTCCTGACGTCGCCTTCCTAACGGAAACATGGATGAACGCTTCCTCCGCCCCTGACATCGCCATCGCTATTCCTGATGACTATAAGATCACACGCAAGGACCGCACCGACCATACAGGAGGTGGAATCGCTATCATCCATAAGAAAACTATTCGCATCTCAACCAGCTCTGATGCCAACCTCGCCAACTCCGAACACCTTCACTTCCAGATCCACATCGACCCCAAGACCACACTCAGAGGCACCCTCCTCTACAGACCACCAGGACCACGCGCAAAATTCAGTGAAGACATCACGGACTTCATCACTCCACACGCGCTCCCCTCCAAAGACTACATCCTTCTGGGAGACCTCAACTTCCACCTTGAAAAGATCAACGACCGCAACACCGCCACCCTTTTGGACAACCTCGCCAACCTCGGACTTAAACAACTGGTCCCTTCCCCCACCCACATCGCAGGTCACACTCTCGACCCCATCTTCACCTCCAGCAACCATATCTCCTTCAGCCACACTACGGATCTCCTCTGGACTGACCACAGCTGCGTTCACTTCACCTACAACAAGCCGAAACCCATTATCCACCTCCAACCAACTCTACAAAGAAACTGGAACAAAATCACCACAGAACAGATCTCCACATCGCTCCTTCAAACCTCCCCAGCCCTCTCTTCTAACGCCAACGAAGCCGCCTCCAACCTCACCCTTTGGTTATCCAACACCGCCGACAACTTAGCACCACTGAAAAAACGTCAACACAAACTTGGCACCAAGAAGGCCTCATGGTTCAACGACGACCTCAAGAAGTCCAAGAAACTGTGCCGCTCCCTTGAAAAGGCCTGGAAAAAAGACCCATCCACCAGCAACAAGGACGCCTTCAAAAGCGCCATCCGTACTCACCACCAACTGATCCGAAAAGCCAAGAAAACAGCATTCAAAGACCGACTTGACAACAACGCCCACAACAGCAAGGAACTTTTCAACATCGTCAAGGAATTCTCCAACCCCTCGGCCAACTCCAACGACATCACCCCCTCTCAAACCCTCTGCGATTCCTTAGCCTCTTTTTTCCACAACAAGATTGCTGACATCCACAACAGCTTTGACAACCAACCCGGAAGCCAACCCACCCTACCATCAGCTGACCATCTTCCCCCCGTTAACACCCTTAACGCCTGGAACCCAATCTCCACTGAGGACACCATCCGCCTGATGAACTCCATCCACTCTGGATCCCCCACAGACCCATGCCCTCACCACATCTTCAACAAAGCAGACTCCGTCATAGCTCCGCACCTCCGAGACGTCATCAACTGCTCCTTCAACTCCGCTACCTTCCCAGAAGACTGGAAACACGCTGAACTCACCGCCCTTCTGAAAAAACCAACAGCAGACCCCACCGAACTCAAAAACTACCGCCCCATCTCGCTCCTTCCATTCCCGGCCAAAGTCATCGAGAAAGCTGTCAACAACCAGCTCGCCGCCTTCCTCGAAGCCAACAAATCACTCGACCCCTCTCAATCTGGCTTCCGAGCCAAACACAGCACTGAGACCGCCCTCATCGCAGCAACAGACGACATTCGAACTCTACTGGACAATGGAGACACTGTCGCCCTCATCCTCCTCGACCTCTCTGCAGCCTTCGACACAGTCTGCCACAGCACCCTGTTACAACGCCTCAGAAACATCGGAATCCAAGGAAAGGCACTGGAATGGATCACCTCGTTCCTCACCGGAAGAACCCAGAGAGTCCGCCTCCCACCATTCAAGTCCGAGGCCTCAGAAATCATCTGCGGCGTACCACAAGGATCCTCACTCAGTCCCACCCTCTTCAACGTATACATGAGCCCCCTCGCGGCCATCGCCCGCCAACACAACCTCAACATCATCTCTTACGCGGATGACACTCAACTAATCCTATCTCTCACCAAGGACCCCAGCACCGCCAAAACTAACCTACACGAGGGAATGAAAGAAGTCGCCGAATGGATGAAACAAAGCCGCCTAAACTGAACTCAGACAAAACAGAAGTCCTCATCCTAGGTAAATCCCCCTCTGCATGGGACGACTCTTGGTGGCCGGAAGCCCTCGGAAAAGCACCCATCCCGACAGACCACGCACGGAACCTAGGCGTCATCCTGGACTCTTCACTCTCAATGAACAGACAAGTCAGCGCCGTATCCTCTTCCTGATTTAACATTCTTCGCATGCTCAGAAAAACATTTCGCTGGATCCCCTCCGAAACAAGGAAAACAGTCACCCACGCCCTGGTCACGAGCCGACTGGACTACGGAAACACCCTCTACGCAGGTACTACCGCAAAACTCCAGAAGAAACTACAACGAATCCAAAACGCCTCAGCCAGGCTCATATTAGACATCCCACGCAACGAACACATCTCTGGTCACCTTAAAGACCTCCACTGGCTACCCGTCAATAAGAGGATTACTTTCCGACTGCTTACCCACGCACACAAATCACTCTACGACATCGGACCAGAGTGCCTCAACTCTCGACTGTCCTTTTACTCCCTGTTAGACGGACCGGGAGGGTCGGCCGAGATTACGGGGAGAGGTCTCCGGGGAGAGCCGTCTCCAACAACTGTACAGTAAAGTAACTTCCCCCCCACAGACGGACACCACACAAGGTTGAAGGTTAACGAGACTTTATATGCAATTCTTAGGTTACGAAGGTATGATACAAGGAGGTCTGGACTCAGGGGTCCCCTCGATTCTAGTCTCTGGTTTGGGGAAAAGGGGTAGCGGGACAGTCTTTGTTACCACTGATTGGAAAATAGCTCTCAATCCTCGAGCTCGGCGTTCTAGATGATCGGGCCGCGGCGGAGCCAGGCAGGTCCCGAGATGGACGAAGGAAGGACGACGGTCCGCGGCGGAGCCTGCAGGTCCCGGTGAAGATGACGGTTACAACGGTCCGCGGCCACGCCAGCAGGTCCCGACGACGATGATGGATTTGAAGGTTACGAAGGCTGTGGCAGCGCCAACAGGCAGGACGATGGTGCACAGGACAGAGCTACGGCAGCGCCAGTAGTCCGTCAAGGATGAGTTCCTCTTTACGTCTCTCGACTCCAAGATACAACTGCCTTCCTGCTCTGGAGCTGCCCCAGTTATAGGGCTGGTGTGCTTTGATGTCCGGACCCTCGCACTTGGAGGTCGGGAGGTCCGGGATGAGGGAGTCCAGACACCCAGCAGGGGGGTGGAGCCAGTGCCCGGGGAGGCGATGGGTGAGCGGCACTTGGCGGGGGAGAGCCATCGACACCTCTTTCTCCCATTGACTTGCCAAGTAGCCCGCTCACCTCCTGGGTGGAGGGTGGTGCCGGGATGTCTGAGGCCTGGCCAGGCCCAGGGTTGAGGTCGGCCGGAGGCCAGGCGGCCACGTGGTGGAGTGTCCAAGATGGCGCCCCGGGATGGGCGCGTAGACTGGCAGTGGATCGGGCCCACGAGGTTGACATGCTCGAGGGCAGGGGTCCCTGAGGGGACGGAGGGCGTGCAAGGGTGGTGTGTGGTACCTGCGGGACCGGGCTTAGGCCGGGTCGGGTTGGGGGAGAGCGGCCTTCCATGTGGCCTGTCCAACATGCGTCCCCCCCAGCTGAAGGCGGGGAGAGTTACCCATCCTCTTGGGGACTCTCCTCGTCGAGGCGGAAGAACCGGGACAGGCCATCCGCGTTGGCGTGATCTGGCCCAGGCCGGTGTTCGACTGTGAAGTCCATCCCTTGTAGGGAGATGGACCAGCGTAGTAACTTCGGGTTTTCCCCCCGCATCTGCATCAGCCACTGCAGGGGTCGGTGATCGGTCTGTACCCGAAAGTGTGTGCCAAAAAGGTAGGGCCGGAGCTTCTTGAGGGCCCATACCACCGCGAAGGCCTCCCGCTCTATGGTGCTCCAGCGCTGTTCTCGCGGTAGGAGTCGTCTGCTAATGAAGGCCACCGGTTGATCCAGGCCTTCGGGGTTCACTTGGGACAGGACTGCCCCAATGCCATGGTCAGAGGCATCCGTCTGGACGATGAACTCCCGGCTGTAGTCGGGGGCCTGGAGCACAGGGGCGGAACACATGGCGGCTTTCAATTGTTCAAAGGCAGCTTGACACTCTGGGGTCCAGTTGACTTTCTTGGGCTGGTTTTTCGACGTGAGTTCTGTGAGGGGTCCCACTATAGTACCATAGTCTTTCACGAACCTTCGGTAGTAGCCTGTGAGGCCCAGGAAGGCTCGTACCTCGGTCTGTGTGATGGGGGACTGCCATGACTGGATGGCGGCAATTTTTAGCTGCAGAGGGGCCACCAGCCCGCTTCCCACCTGGTGCCCGAGGTAGGTTACAGATCCTTGTCCAATTTGACATTTGCTGGCCTTGATCGTGAGGCCAGCCCGCTGTAAGGCTTGCAGCACTGCTCGGAGGTGGTGGAGGTGCTCGGACCAATGGTGGCTGTACACAGCGATGTCGTCTAGGTAGGCGGCGCTGAATCCTTCGAGCCCCGCCAGGACCTGATTGACGAGCCGTTGGAATGTCGCTGGGGCGTTCTTCATGCCGAAGGGCATGACGGTGAAATGGTAATGGCCATCGGGTGTGGAAAAGGCAGAACGTTCTTGCGCCCGGGGTGTGAGGCCGATCTGCCAGTAGCCCGCCGTCAGGTCGAAGATACTGAGGTAGCGGGCAGCTCCCATGCGGTCGATCAGTTCATCTGCCCGGGGGATGGGATGTGCGTCTGTTCGGGTGACCGCGTTCAAGCCCCGGTAGTCGACACAGAACCGAAGTTCCGGGGTGGTGCCGGGGGCAGCTGCTTTGGGGACCAGTACTACAGGGCTGGCCCAGGGGCTGTCCGAAGCCTCGATGACCCCAAGTGTGAGCATCTTGGCTACTTCTTCCTGGATGCAGGCCCGTACCCGATCTGGCACGCGGTAGGCCCGGTGGCGGATAGGGGGGCTGTCCCCCGTGTCTACATCGTGCACACACCAGGAAGTGACACCTGGGGTGAGGGAGAACAGGCTGGCGAACTGTGATAGGAGTGCTTGACATTCCTGACGTTGCTCTCCGGTGAGGGTCTCCGAGAGTCGGACCCCATCCACGGAGCCGTCTTGTTCCCGAGTCCGTAGGAGGTCAGGGAGGGGCTCGGAGTCTTCTTCAGCCCCAGTGTCTGTGGCCATCAAGAGGCTGAGTTCTGTACGCACAAAGTGGGGCTTCAGTCTGTTAGCGTGGAGGACCCGGAGTGGGTTCCGGGAGGATTCCATGTCGATGAGATAGGTGGCAGGGCCCTTGCGCTCGATTACCTTGAAGGGCCCCGTCCATTTGTCTTGTAGGGCGCATGGCTCGGTGGGGGACATCACCCATACCTGTTGCCCAGGTTCAAATTCAATGGATGAGGCATTCCGGTCATACCACTTTTTCATGTCCTCTTGACTGGCCTCTAGGTTGGCTTTTGCTAGTTCCCGGAACCGCCGGGTCTGGTTGCGGAGGGTTAAGAGATACCGGAAGACATCTGGAGGGTTCTTTGACGGAGGCATCTCCCAGCCTTCTTTGACGAGGCTGAGCGGCCCTCGCACTGGGTGTCCATACAGCAGTTCAAATGGGCTGAAGCCCAGGGATTTCTGGGGGACCTCTCGATACGCGAAGAGGAGGCACGGCAGCAGCACATCCCACTGGCGACGGAGGGGCTCTTCCAACCCCCCGATCATCCCCTTTAGCGTGCGGTTGAACCGCTCAACGAGTCCGTTCCCTTGAGGGTGATAGGGGGTCGTGAATCGGTAGGTGACCCCGCACTGTTGCCAGAGGGACTTCATGTATTTGGAAATAAAGTTCGTGCCTCTGTCGCTGACGACTTCTCGGGGGAAGCCCACACGGGAGAAGATCCCCATCAGGGCCCGGCCGACTACCGGGGCGGTCACAGTCCACAGAGGGACAGCCTCAGGGTAGCGGGTGGCGTGGTCCACCAGCACCAAGATGAATCGATGGCCTTGTTTTGTGCGCGGGTCCAGGGGCCCCACAATGTCTATTCCGACCCTCTCAAACGGGGTAGTGACCACGGGAAAAGGTTGTAGGGGAGCTTTTAGCTTGCGGCCGCTCTTTCCACTGGCTTGGCACGTGGGGCAAGATCGGCAATGCTGGTGCACATCGTTCCTCATTTTGGGCCAGAAGAAGTGGGTCACTAGGCGACTGTAGGTTTTATCTTGTCCCAGGTGTCCTGCCAGGGGGACATCGTGGGCCAGGTTTAACAGGAAGTCTCTAAAACGGAGGGGCACCGCTAATACTCGGTTGCTCCGAAGCTCGGCGATTCTTTGCTCGCTGTACAGCAGATCATTGTCCCAGTAGACCCAATGAGTTCCGGAGGTATCCCCTGCGCTTTGGGCGAGCGCTTGCTGGCGGAGTCCCTCGAGGGAGGGACAGGTCTTCTGTTCTTGGCGAAATTGTTCTTGCGTGGGCCCCCCCTCTTGAGGCCACTGGTCGAGGTTAGCGAGGTCGGTATGTTGAGCTGGTTCGGAGGGGATGTCACGGTCGGTGTTTTCGGCTGGGGCGACCGGAGGCGGTGGCGCCGGCCATTCGGGTTCTTCTGGGCGGTGGTTGGCACGGGCGGCCATGGACCGGGTTGTGACGCACGCCCAGTCTGGGACGCCTAACATCCCCAGGTGTTCTCTTCGCTCCACGGCTGCCCACGGAGAGCTTTCAAGGTCATTTCCCAGGAGGCAGTCTACGGGGGCATCGTCTCGGACCGTTACTTTCAACATGCCGGAGACCCCTCCCCATTCGAAAGGGACGCAGGCCATCCGACACAGGCTTTCCGAGTTATCGGCTGATCGTACAGGGCAGAGAATGTTCGGTAGATACTGTTCTGGGGCCACCAGGTGACAGCGGACGGCTGTTACACTGGCCCCGGTGTCACGAAGGGCTTCGGCCTGGCGTCCATTGATGCTCACCCATTGGCTGTACTTCTGGGTGTTAGCGGGTAGGGGGACCCGCGGGACCATGTCTTTCCCCCCTAAGCAGGCTAGAGCCATGGCGGCTGGCTCCCACTCTTGATGCTCTTGTTCGTACTCTTCCTGCTCCTCGGAGATCTGTTCTTCCCCTAGGGCTGCAGCGGCCACTTGGCGGGGTCTTGGGCTCTGGTACTGCGGGCAGTTTGGGTCGTTCGCATAGTGGCTGACTCGTTGACATCGGTGACACGTGACATTGGCTCTGTACCCCGGTCGCGCTGGGGTGCTGCCCCGGTTGGCCGGGGGGGTGGTGCTGGTAGCGGGGGCGACCGGGGCGTTGTCTCTTCCTCGCCCTTGGCCCCCTCCTCCTCCTCTGGGTCGGTGCTGACCATTGTTGTTCCGGTTCTGTTCGTAGGACCCATTCCGGCCCACTCTGGTGATCTCCCACCGGTCAGCTTCGGCTGCGAGCTGCCGGGGATCCGTTAACTTGCTGTCGAGGAGGTGCTGGCGGAGTTCAATGAAGCAATTGTTCGACAGATGCTCCCATACCATCAGATTAAACAGTTGCTCGTAGGTCGTGACGTTGCTTCCTCTGATCCAGCCCTCGAAGGCTCGGCTAAAGTATGTTACATAGTCCACCCAAGTTGTACCCGGGATGCGGGTGCAGTCTCGGAACCTCTGACGGTACATCTCGGGTGTGAGGCCATAGCGGGTGAGGAGTGCCGCTTTCATATGGTCGTAGGAGGTCATCTGGTGGTCCGGGAGCTGTAGCAGGGTGTCGCGGCCCTCATTGAGGAATCTTCCCCATAGACCGGCTCCCCAGTCGCTTCTATCGATCCGGTGTGCAGTCATAGCGATTTCATAGGCCTTAAACCATTGCTGGATGTCGTCCTCTCGGAAATATTCTCGGACAACATCCTTGGGGATGTGTACCTTTTTCTCTGTGGCCCCTGAGGTGGGGGGTCGCTCGGGCACCCCTGCTTCTTTATTCTGCTTGCGCAGGTTGATCTCGGCTAGGTTCCGTTCGTGTTCGTACGCTAGTTTCTTTTCCTCGAGCTCCCTTTGTCTCTGTTTCTCCTCTCTTTCTTCTCGGAGACGCAGGTGCTCTAAGTTGATTTTTTGTTCGGCCAACTTAAGTTCAACGTCCATTTTGAGTCGGGCCATTTCCAGCTCGTGTAGTCGGGTTCTTTCTCTTTCCTGGATCTCGTCTTGCGAGAGACCCGTTCTTTGTCCTTCAGGGGCCGTGGTCGTTTTTTCTGCGGTGCTTTGATCGGGGGTTCCGGCAGCCCCGGTCTCTGCCCAAGATTCTAGGGCATGCTTAAAATCGTCCTTGGTGCTTAGTCCGGTGGTAGCGATACCCAGTTCGATGCAGAATTGTTTTAGTTCACGATGGCTGTACTCCTCCAATTTCTCCATTTGGAATTTCTCGGTTGATCCGCTTTCTTTAGTGGTCATTGTGATTTCGTCGTGGGGTGAGCTACTCTCTGTACGTTTATGCGGTGATTCGGATCGCGCCGCTGGCCACCAATGTTAGACGGACCGGGAGGGTCGGCCGAGATTACGGGGAGAGGTCTCCGGGGAGAGCCGTCTCCAACAACTGTACAGTAAAGTAACTTCCCCCCCACAGACGGACACCACACAAGGTTGAAGGTTAACGAGACTTTATATGCAATTCTTAGGTTACGAAGGTATGATACAAGGAGGTCTGGACTCAGGGGTCCCCTCGATTCTAGTCTCTGGTTTGGGGAAAAGGGGTAGCGGGACAGTCTTTGTTACCACTGATTGGAAAATAGCTCTCAATCCTCGAGCTCGGCGTTCTAGATGATCGGGCCGCGGCGGAGCCAGGCAGGTCCCGAGATGGACGAAGGAAGGACGACGGTCCGCGGCGGAGCCTGCAGGTCCCGGTGAAGATGACGGTTACAACGGTCCGCGGCCACGCCAGCAGGTCCCGACGACGATGATGGATTTGAAGGTTACGAAGGCTGTGGCAGCGCCAACAGGCAGGACGATGGTGCACAGGACAGAGCTACGGCAGCGCCAGTAGTCCGTCAAGGATGAGTTCCTCTTTACGTCTCTCGACTCCAAGATACAACTGCCTTCCTGCTCTGGAGCTGCCCCAGTTATAGGGCTGGTGTGCTTTGATGTCCGGACCCTCGCACTTGGAGGTCGGGAGGTCCGGGATGAGGGAGTCCAGACACCCAGCAGGGGGGTGGAGCCAGTGCCCGGGGAGGCGATGGGTGAGCGGCACTTGGCGGGGGAGAGCCATCGACACCTCTTTCTCCCATTGACTTGCCAAGTAGCCCGCTCACCTCCTGGGTGGAGGGTGGTGCCGGGATGTCTGAGGCCTGGCCAGGCCCAGGGTTGAGGTCGGCCGGAGGCCAGGCGGCCACGTGGTGGAGTGTCCAAGATGGCGCCCCGGGATGGGCGCGTAGACTGGCAGTGGATCGGGCCCACGAGGTTGACATGCTCGAGGGCAGGGGTCCCTGAGGGGACGGAGGGCGTGCAAGGGTGGTGTGTGGTACCTGCGGGACCGGGCTTAGGCCGGGTCGGGTTGGGGGAGAGCGGCCTTCCATGTGGCCTGTCCAACACTCCCCCTCCCGCCAACTTCGCTCTTCCAGCCAAGCCTTCGCCACTGTACCTCGCATCAACAAGACCTCCATGGGAGGCAGATCCTTCTCTTACCTGGCTGCCAAAACATGGAACTCACTCCCCGCTTACCTTCGCCTCACCCAGAATCACCTAGCGTTCAGAAAGCAGCTTAAAACGTGGATATTTGACAAATAATCCTACTCCCCTCCCTAAGCGCCTTGAAACCCTCTGGGTATGTGGTGCGCTATATAAATGTTATGACTTGACTTGACTTGACATTCACTGTTAACTCTAGATGTACAAAAACACCCGTACAGAAACACCCCTTCCAGCAGTTCACCTTTAACTCTAGATGTACGGAAACACCCCTTCCAGCGGTTCACTGTTCACTCTAGATGTACAGAAACACCCCTTCCAGCGGTTCATTGTTAACTCTAGAGGTACAGATACACCCCTTGCAGCAGTTCATTTTTTAACTCGAGATGGACAGATACACTCCTTCCAGTGGTTCACTGTTAACTCTAGATGTACAAAAACACCCCTTCCAGTGGTGCATTGTTGACTCTAGATGTACAGATACATCCCTTGCAGAAGTTCATTGGTAACTCTAGATGTACAGAAGCACCCCTTCCAGCGGTTCACTGTTAACCCTAGATGTACAGAAACACAAGTACAGAAATACCCCTTCCAGCAGTTCACTGTTAACTCTAGATGTACAGAAACACCCCTTCCAGCGGTTCACTGTTCACTCTGTATGTACAGAACCACCCCTTCCAGGGGTTCATTGTTAAATCTAGAGGTACAGATATACACCCATTACAGCAGTTCATTGTTAACTCTAGATGGACAGATACACCCCTTCCAGTGGTTCACTGTTAACTCTAGATGCATAGAAACACCCCTTTCAGCGGTTCATTGTTAACTCTAGATGTACAGAAACACCCCTTCCGGCCGTGCATTGTTAACTCTAGATGAGCAGATACACCCCTTGCAGCAGTTCATTTTTAACTCTAGATGTACAGAAACACCCCTTCCAGCGGTGCATTGTTGACTCTAGATGGACAGATACACCCCTTCCTGTGGTTCTTTGTTAACTCTAGATGGACAGACACACCACTTCCAGCGGTGCATTGCTGACTCTAGATGTACAGAAACACCCCTTCCAGCGGTACAATGTTACCTCTAGATGTACAGAAACACCCCTTCCAGCGGTGCATTGCTGACTCTAGATGTACAGAAACACCCCTTCCAGCGGTTCATTGTTACCTCTAGATGTACAGAAACACCCCTTCCAGCAGTTCACTGTTAACTCTAGATGTATAGAAACACCCCTTCCAGTGGTGCATTGTTGACTCTAGATGTACAGATACACCCCTTCCAGTGGTTCATTGTTACCTCTAGATGTACAGAAACACCCCTTCCAGTGGTTCATTGTTACCTCTAGATGTACAGAAACACCCCTTCCAGCGGTTCATTGTTACCTCTAGATGTACAGAAACACTCCTTCCAGCGGTTCATTGTTACCTCTAGATGTACAGAAACACCTCTTCCAGTGGTGCATTGTTGACTCTAGATGTACAGATACACCCCTTCCAGTGGTTCATTGTTACCTCTAGATGTACAGAAACACCCCTTCCAGTGGTTCATTGTTACCTCTAGATGTACAGAAACACCCCTTCCATCGGTTCATTGTTAACTCTAGATGGACAGATGCACCCCTTCCAGTGGTTCACTCTTAACTCTAGATGGACAGATACAGCCCTTCCAGTGGTTCACTGTTAACTCTAGATGTACAGAAACACCCCTTCCAGCGGTTCACTGTTAACTCTAGATGTATAGAAACACTCCTTCCAGCGGTTCATTGTTATCTCTCGATGTACAAAAACACCCGTACAGAAACACCCCTTCCAGCAGCTCACTGTTAACTCTAGATGTACAGAAACACCCCTTCCAGCGGTTCATTGTTAACTCTAGAGGTACAGATACACCCCTTTCAGCAGTTCATTGTTAACTCTAGATGTACAGAAGCACCCCTTCCAGCGGTTCACTGTTAACTCTAGATGTACAGAAACACCAGTACAGAAACACCCCTTCGAGCAGTTCACTGTTAACTCTAGATGTACAGAAACACCCCTTCCAGCGGTTCACTGTTCACTCTGTATGTACAGAACCAACCCTTCCAGCGGTTCATTGTTAAATCTAGAGGTCCAGATATACACCCATTACAGAAGTTCATTGTTAACTCTAGATGGACAGATACACCCCTTCCAGTGGTTCACTGTTAACTCTAGATGCATAGTAACACCCCTTCCAGCGGTGCATTGTTGACTCTAGATGGACAGATACACCCCTTCCTGTGGTTCATTGTTAACTCTAGATGGACAGACACACCCCTTCCAGCGGTTCAATGTTACCTCTAGATGTACAGAAACACCCCTTCCAGCGGTGCATTGTTGACTCTAGATGTACAGAAACACCCCTTCCAGCGGTTCATTGTTAACTCTAGATGGACAAATACACCCCTTCCAGCGGTTCATGGTTAACTCTAGATGTGCAGAAACAACCCTTCCAGCGGTTCATTGTTAACTCTAGATGGACCGCCCTCATCGCCGCCACCGATGACATCCGAGCCCTGATGGACAATGGAGAAACAGCGGCCCTCATCCTCCTAGACCTCTCCGCGGCATTCGACACGGTCTGCCACCGCACCCTAGTACGGCGCCTCAGCAAAATCGGAATCCAGGACAAGGCGCTGGAATGGATCATCTCCTTCCTCGACGGAAGAACACAGCGAGTCCGCCTACCACCGTACAAGTCAGAGGCCTCCGAAGTCATCTGCGGCGTCCCCCAAGGATCATCCCTGAGCCCCACCCTCTTCAACGTCTACATGAGCCCCCTCGCGGCCATCGTACGCAAACACCACCTCAGCATAATCTCCTACGCCGACGACACCCAGCTGATCCTCTCCCTGACCAACGACCCCGCCGCCGCCAGAGCCAACCTGCACGAAGGGATGAAAGAGGTAGCCGAGTGGATGACGACCAGCCGCCTGAAACTGAACTCGGACAAGACGGAGGTCCTCATCCTGGGCTCCTCACCCTCCGCCTGGGACGACTCCTGGTGGCCTCCCGCCCTGGGCACCGCACCCAAACCGACAGACCATGCACGAAACCTGGGCTTCATCCTGGACTCCTCCCTCTCCATGACCAGGCAAGTCAACAGCGTCTCCTCGGCGTGCTTCAACATCCTACGCATGCTACGGAAGATCTTCTGGTGGATCCCCACAGAGACCAGGAAGACCGTCACCCAGGCCCTCGTCACCAGCTGACTGGACTACAGCAACGCCCTCTACGCCGGGACCACCGCCAAGCTCCAGAAGAGACTCCAGCGGATCCAAAACGCCTCAGCCAGACTCATCCTCGACATCCCACGATCCAGCCACATCTCCGGACATCTGAGAGACCTTCACTGGCTCCCCGTCAACAAGAGAATCACCTTCCGCCTCCTCACCCACGCACACAAAGCCCTACACGACCAAGGCCCGAGCTACCTCAACAGCCGAGTCAACTTCTACGCTCCCAAACGCCACCTCCGATCAGCCAACCACGCCCTCGCCGCCGTCCCCCGCATCCGAAGAGCGACTACAGGAGGAAGGTCCTTCTCCTACCTGGCCGCCAAGACCTGGAACTCCCTCCCGTCCGACCTGCGCCTGACCCAAGACCACCTCTCCTTCAGGAAGAAGCTGAAGACCTGGCTGTTCGAGCAGTAGCGGCACCCCCCCCCCAGCGCCTTGAGACCCTACGGGTATGTAGCGCGCTTTATAAGTGTCACTGATTGATTGATTGATTGATTGGACAAATACACCCCTTCCAGCGGTTCATTGTTAACTCTAGATGTACAGAAACACCCCTTCCAGCGGGTCACTGTTAACTCTAGATGTACAGAAACACCCCGTCCAGCGGTTCACTGATAACTCTAGATGTACAGAAACACTCCTTCCGGCGGTGCATTGTTGACTGTAGATGTACAGAAACACCCCTTCCAGTCTTTCACTGTTAACTTTAGATGTACAGAAACACCCGTACAGAAACACCCCTTCCAGCGGTTCATTGATAACTCTAGATGTACAGAAACACCTCTTCCGGCGGTGCATTGTTGACTCTAGATGTACTGAAACACCCCTTCCAGCGGTTCATTGTTAACTCCAGATGTATAGAAACACCCCTTCCGGCGGTGCATTGTTGACTCTAGATGTACAGAAACACCCATTCCAGCCACTCACTGTTAACTTTAGATGCACAGACACACCACTTCCGGCGGTCCACTGTTAACTTTAGATGCACAGAAACACCCCTTCCGGCGGTGCATTGCTGACTCTAGATGTACTGAAACACCCCTTCCAGCTGTTCATTGTTAACTCTAGAGGAACAGAGACACCCCTTCCGGCGGTGCATTGTTAACTCTAGATGTACAGAAACACACGTTCCAGCGCTGCATTGTTAACTCCAAATGTACAGAAACACCCCCCAGCGGTGCATTGTTGACTCTAGATGTACTGAAACATCCCTTCCAGCGGTTCATTGTTAACTCTAGATGTACAGAAACATCCCTTCCAGCGGTTCATTGTTAACTCTAGATGGACAAATACACCCCTTCCAGCGGTTCATTGTTAACTCTAGATGTACAGAAACACCCCCTCCAGCGGTTCACTGTTAACTCTAGATGTACAGAAACACCCGTACAGAAACACCCCTTCCAGCGGTTCACTGATCACTCTAGATGTACAGAAACACCCCTTCCAGTCTTTCACTGTTAACTTTAGATGTACAGAAACACCCGTACAGAAACATCCCTTCCAGCGGTTCATTGATAACTCTAGATGTACAGAAAGTCCTCTTCCGGCGGTGCATTGTTGACTCTAGATGTACTGAAACACCCCTTCCAGCGGTTCATTGTTAACTCTAGATGTACAGAAGCACCCCTTCCAGCGGTGCATTGTTGACTCTAGATGGACAGATACACCCTTTCCTATGGTTCATTGTTAACTCTAGATGGACAGACACACCCCTTCCAGCGGTTCAATGTTACCTCTAGATGTACAGAAACACCCCTTTCAGTGGTGCATTGTTGACTCTAGATGTACAGAAACACCCCTTCCAGCAGTTCATTGTTACCTCTAGATGTACAGAAACACCCCTTCCAGCAGTTCAATGTTAACTCTAGATGTATAGAAACACCCCTTCCAGCGGGTCCTTGTTAACTCTAGATGTACTGAAACACCCCTTCCAGCGGTGCATTGTTGACTCTAGATGGACAGATATACCCCTTCCAGTGGTTCATTGTTACCTCTAGATGTACAGAAACACCCCTTCCAGTGGTTCATTGTTACCTCTAGATGTACAGAAACACCCCTTCCAGCGGTGCATTGTTGACTCTAGATGTGCAGAAAAACCCCTTCCAGCTATTCATTGTTAACTCTAGATGGACAAATACACCCATTCCAGCGGTTCATTGTTAACTCTAGATGTGTAGAAGCACCCCTTCCAGCGGTCCTTGTTAACTCTAGATGTACTGAAACACCCCTTCCAGCGGTACATTGTTGACTCTAGATGGACAGATACACCCCTTCCAGTGGTTCATTGTTACCTCTAGATGTACAGAAACACCCCTTCCAGTGGTTCATTGTTACCTCTAGATGTACAGAAACACCCCTTCCACCGGTGCATTGTTGACTCTAGATGTACAGAAAAACCCCTTCCAGCGGTTCATTGTTAACTCTAGACGGACAAATACACCCCTTCCAGCGGGTCATAATTAACTCTAGATGTACAGAAACACCCCTTCCAGCGGTTCATTGTTAACTCTAGATGGACAAATACACCCCTTCCAGCGGTTCATTGTTAACTCTAGATGTACAGAAACACTCCCTCCAGCGGTTCACTGTTAACTCTAGATGTACAGAAACACCCGTACAGAAATACCCCTTCCAGCGGTTCACTGATAACTCTAGATGTACAGAAACACCTCTTCCGGCGGTGCATTGTTGACTCTAGATGTACTGAAACACTCCTTCCAGCGGTTCATTGTTAACTCCAGATGTACAGAAACACCCCTTCCGGCGGTGCATTGTTGACTCTAGATGTACAGCAACACCCGTTCCAGCCGTTCACTGCTAACTTTAGATGCACAGACACACCACTTCCGGCGGTTCACTGTTAACTTTAGATGCACAGAAACACCCCTTCCGGCGGTGCATTGCTGACTCTAGATGTACTGAAACACCCCTTCCAGCGGTTCATTGTTAACTCTAGAGGTACAGATACACCCCTTCCGGTGGTGCATTGTTGACTTTAGATGTACAGAAACACCCGTTCCAGCGGTGCATTGTTGACTCCAAATGTACAGAAACACCCCCCAGCGGTGCATTGTTGACTCTAGATGTAATGAAACACCCCTTCCAGCGGTTCATTGTTAACTCTAGATGTACAGAAACACCCCTTCCAGCGGTTCATTGTTAACTCTAGATGGACAAATACACCCCTTCCAGCGGTTCATTGTTAACTCTAGATGTACAGAAACACCCCCTCCAGCGGTTCACTGTTAACTCTAGAGGTACAGAAACACCCGTACAGAAACTCCCCTTCCAGCGGTTCACTGATAACTCTAGAGGTACAGAAACACCCCTTCCGGCGGTGCATTGTTGACTCTAGATGTACAGAAACACCCCTTCCAGTCTCTCACTGTTAATTTTAGATGTACAGAAACACCCATACAGAAACACCCCTTCCAGCGGTTCATTGACAACTCTAGATGTACAGAAACACCTCTTCCGGCGGTGCATTGTTGATTTAGATGTACTGAAACACCCCTTCCAGCGATTCATTGTTAACTCTAGATGTACAGAAACACCTCTTCCAGCGGTGCATTGTTGACTCTAGATGGACAGATACACCCCTTCCTGTGGTTCATTGTTAACTCTAGATGGACAGACACACCCCTTCCAGCGGTTCAATGTTACCTCTAGATGTACAGAAACACCCCTTCCAGCGGGTCACTGTTAACTCTAGATGTACAGAAACACCCGTACAGAAACACCCCTTCCAGCGGTTCACTGATAACTCTAGATGTACAGAAACACTCCTTCCGGCGGTGCATTGTTGACTGTAGATGTACAGAAACACCCCTTCCAGTCTTTCACTGTTAACTTTAGATGTACAGAAACACCCGTACAGAAACACCCCTTCCAGCGGTTCATTGATAACTCTAGATGTACAGAAACACCTCTTCCGGCGGTGCATTGTTGACTCTAGATGTACTGAAACACCCCTTCCAGCGGTTCATTGTTAACGCCAGATGTATAGAAACACCCCTTCCGGCGGTGCATTGTTGACTCTAGATGTACAGAAACACCCATTCCAGCCACTCACTGTTAACTTTAGATGCACAGACACACCACTTCCGGCGGTCCACTGTTAACTTTAGATGCACAGAAACACCCCTTCCGGCGGTGCATTGCTGACTCTAGATGTACTGAAACACCCCTTCCAGCTGTTCATTGTTAACTCTAGAGGAACAGAGACACCCCTTCCGGCGGTGCATTGTTAACTCTAGATGTACAGAAACACACGTTCCAGCGCTGCATTATTAACTCCAAATGTACAGAAACACCCCCCAGCGGTGCATTGTTGACTCTAGATGTACTGAAACATCCCTTCCAGCGGTTCATTGTTAACTCTAGATGTACAGAAACACCCCTTCCAGCGGTTCATTGTTAGCTCTAGATGGACAAATACACCCCTTCCAGCGGTTCATTGTTAACTCTAGATGTACAGAAACACCCCCTCCAGCAGTTCACTGTTAACTCTAGATGTACAGAAACACTCCTACAGAAACACCCCTTCCAGCGGTTCACTGATCACTCTAGATGTACAGAAACACCCCTTCCAGTCTTTCACTGTTAACTTTAGATGTACAGAAACACCCGTACAGAAACATCCCTTCCAGCGGTTCATTGATAACTCTAGATGTACAGAAAGTCCTCTTCCGGCAGTGCATTGTTGACTCTAGATGTACTGAAACACCCCTTCCAGCGGTTCATTGTTAACTCTAGATGTACAGAAGCACCCCTTCCAGCGGTGCATTGTTGACTCTAGATGGACAGATACACCCTTTCCTATGGTTCATTGTTAACTCTAGATGGACAGACACACCCCTTCCAGCGGTTAAATGTTACCTCTAGATGTACAGAAACACCCCTTCCAGCGGTTCATTGTTAACTCTAGATGGACAAATACACCCCTTCCAGCGGTTCATTGTTAACTCTAGATGTACAGAAACACCCCCTCCAGCGGTTCACTGTTAACTCTAGAGGTACAGAAACACCCGTACAGAAACTCCCCTTCCAGCGGTTCACTGATAACTCTAGAGGTACAGAAACACCCCTTCCGGCGGTGCATTGTTGACTTTAGATGTACAGAAACACCCATACAGAAACACCCCTTCCAGCGGTTCATTGACAACTCTAGATGTACAGAAACACCTCTTCCGGCGGTGCATTGTTGACTTTAGATGTACTGAAACACCCCTTCGAGCGATTCATTGTTAACTCTAGATGTACAGAAACACCCCTTTCAGCGGTGCATTGTTGACTCTAGATGTACAGAAACACCCCTTCCAGCAGTTCATTGTTACCTCTAGATGTACAGAAACACCCCTTCCAGCAGTTCACTGTTAACTCTAGATGTATAGAAACACCCCTTCCAGCGGGTCCTTGTTAACTCTAGATGTACTGAAACACCCCTTCCAGCGGTGCATTGTTGACTCTAGATGGACAGATATACCCCTTCCAGTGGTTCATTGTTACCTCTAGATGTACAGAAACACCCCTTCCAGTGGTTCATTGTTACCTCTAGATGTACAGAAACACCCCTTCCAGCGGTGCATTGTTGACTCTAGATGTGCAGAAAAACCCCTTCCAGCTATTCATTGTTAACTCTAGATGGACAAATACACCCCTTCCAGCGGTTCATTGTTAACTCTAGATGTGTAGAAACACCCCTTCCAGCGGTCCTTGTTAACTCTAGATGTACTGAAACACCCCTTCCAGCGGTACATTGTTGACTCTAGATGGACAGATACACCCCTTCCAGTGGTTCATTGTTACCTCTAGATGTACAGAAACACCCCTTCCAGTGGTTCATTGTTACCTCTAGATGTACAGAAACACCCTTTCCAGCGGTGCATTGTTGACTCTAGATGTACAGAAAAACCCCTTCCAGCGGTTCATTGTTAACTCTAGATGGACAAATACACCCCTTCCAGCGGGTCATAATTAACTCTAGATGTACAGAAACACCCCTTCCAGCGGTTCATTGTTAACTCTAGATGGACAAATACACCCCTTCCAGCGGTTCATTGTTAACTCTAGATGTACAGAAACACCCCCTTCAGCGGTTCACTGTTAACTCTAGATGTACAGAAACACCCGTACAGAAATACCCCTTCCAGCGGTTCACTGATAACTCTAGATGTACAGAAACACCTCTTCCGGCGGAGCATTGTTGACTCTAGATGTACTGAAACACTCCTTCCAGCGGTTCATTGTTAACTCCAGATGTACAGAAACACCCCTTCCGGCGGTGCATTGTTGACTCTAGATGTACAGCAACACCCGTTCCAGCCGTTCACTGCTAACTTTAGATGCACAGACACACCACTTCTGGCGGTTCACTGTTAACTTTAGATGCACAGAAACACCCCTTCCGGCGGTGCATTGCTGACTCTAGATGTACTGAAACACCCCTTCCAGCGGTTCATTGTTAACTCTAGAGGTACAGATACACCCCTTCCGGTGGTGCATTGTTGACTTTAGATGTACAGAAACACCCTTTCCAGCGGTGCATTGTTGACTCCAAATGTACAGAAACACCCCCCAGCGGTGCATTGTTGACTCTAGATGTAATGAAACACCCCTTCCAGCGGTTCATTGTTAACTCTAGATGTACAGAAACACCCCTTCCAGCGGTTCATTGTTAACTCTAGATGGACAAATAGACCCCTTCCAGTGGTTCATTGTTAACTCTAGATGTACAGAAACACCCCCTCCAGCGGTTCACTGTTAACTCTAGAGGTACAGAAACACCCGTACAGAAACACCCCTTCCAGCGGTTCACTGATAACTCTAGAGGTACAGAAACACCCCTTCCGGCGGTGCATTGTTGACTCTAGATGTACAGAAACACCCCTTCCAGTCTCTCACTGTTAATTTTAGATGTACAGAAACACCCATACAGAAACACCCCTTCCAGCGGTTCATTGACAACTCTAGATGTACAGAAACACCTCTTCCGGCGGTGCATTGTTGACTTTAGATGTACTGAAACACCCCTTCGAGCGATTCATTGTTAACTCTAGATGTACAGAAACACCCCTTCCAGCGGTGCATTGTTGACTCTAGATGGACAGATACACCCCTTCCTGTGGTTCATTGTTAACTCTAGATGGACAGACACACCCCTTCCAGCGGTTCAATGTTACCTCTAGATGTACAGAAACACCCCTTCCAGCGGTGCATTGTTGACTCTAGATGTACAGAAACACCCCTTCCAGCGGTTCATTGTTACCTCTAGATGTACAGAAACGCCCCTTCCAGCAGTTCACTCTTAACTCTGGATGTATAGAAACACCCCTTCCAGCGGGTCCTTGTTAACTCTAGATGTACTGAAACACCCCTTCCAGCGGTGCATTGTTGACTCTAGTTGGACAGATACACCCCTTCCAGTGGTTCATTGTTACCTCTAGATGTACAGAAACACCCCTTCCAGTAGTTCATTGTTACCTCTAGATGTATAGAAACACCCCTTCCAGCGGTGCATTGTTGACTCTAGATGTACAGAAACACCCCTTCCAGCGGTTCACTGTTAACTCTAGATGGACAAATACACCCCTTCCAGCGGTTCATTGTTAACTCTAGATGGACAAATACACCCCTTCCAGCGGTTCATTGTTAACTCTAGATGTACAGAAACACCCCCTCCAGCGGTTCACTGTTAACTCTAGATGTACAGAAACACCCGTACAGAAACACCCCTTCCAGCGGTTCACTGATAACTCTAGATGTACAGAAACACCTCTTCCGGCGGTGCATTGTTAACTCTAGATGTACAGAAACACCCCTTCCAGTCTTTCACTGTTAATTTTAGATGTACAGAAACACCCGTACAGAAACACCCCTTCCAGCGGTTCATTGATAACTCTAGATGTACAGAAACACCTCTTCCGGCGGTGCATTGTTGACTCTAGATGTACTGAAACACCACTTCCAGCGGTTCATTGTTAACTCTAGATGTACAGAAACACCCCTTCCGGCGGTGAATTGTTGACTCTAGATGTACAGAAACACCAGTTCCAGCCGTTCACTGTTAACTTTAGATGCACAGACACACCACTTCCAGCGGTTCACTGTTATCTTTAGATGCACAGAAACACCCCTTCCGGCGGTGCATTGCTGACTCTAGATGTACTGAAACACCCCTTCCAGCGGTTCATTGTTAACTCTAGAGGTACAGAAACACCCGTTCCAGAAGTGCATTGTTGACTCCAAATGTACAGAAACACCCCCCAGCGGCGCATTGTTGACTCTAGATGTACAGAAACACCCCTTCCAGTCTTTCACTGTTAACTTTAGATGTACAGAAATACCCATACAGAAACACCCCTTCCAGCGGTTCATTGTTAACTCTAGAGGTACAGATACACCCCTTCCGGCGGTGCATTGTTGACTCTAGATGTACAGAAACACCTGTTCCAGCGGTGCATTGTTGACTACAAATGTACAGAAACACCCCCCAGCGGTGCATTCTCGACTCTAGATGTACAGAAACACCCCTTCCAGTCTTTCACTGTTAACTTTAGATGTACAGAAATACCTGTACAGAAACACCCCTTCCAGTGGTTCATTGATAACTCTAGATGTACAGAAACACCTCTTCCGGCGGGGCATTGTTGACTCTATATGTACTGAAACACCCCTTCCAGCGGTTCATTGTTAACTGTAGATGTACAGAAACACCCTTTCAGGCGGTGCATTGTTACCTCTAGATGGACAGATACACCCCTTCCAGCGGTGCATTGTTGACTTTAGATGTAAAGAAACACCCCTTCCAGCAGTTCACTGTTAACTTTAGATGCACAGAAACACCCCTTCCGGCGGTGCATTGCTGACTCTAGATGTACTGAAACACCCCTTCCTGCGGTTCCTTGTTAACTCTAGAGGTACAGATACACCCCTTCCGGCGGTGCATTGTTAACTCTTAATGGACAGATACACCCCTTCCAGCGGTGCATTGTTGACTTTAGATGTACAGAAACACCCCTTCCAGCAGTGCATTGTTGACTTTAGATGTACAGAAACACCCCTTCCAGCAGTTCACTGTTAACTCTAGATGTACAGAAACACCCCTTCCGGCGGTGCATTGTTGACTCTAGATGTACAGAAACACCCGTTCCAGCAGTGCATTGTTGACTCTAGATGTACAGAAACATTTGTTCCAGCCGTTCACTGTTAACTTTAGATGCACAGACACACCCCTTCCGGCGGTGCACTGTTAACTTCAGATGCACAGAAACACCCCTTCCGGCGGTGCAATGTTGACTTTAGATGTACAGAAACACCAGTTCCAGCCGTTCACTGTTAACTTTTGATGCACAGACACACCACTTCCTGCGGTTCACTGTTAACTTCAGATGCACAGAAACACCCCTTCCGGCGGTGCATTGTTGACTTTAGATGTACAGAAACACCAGTTCCAGCCGTTCACTGTTAACTTTTGACGCACAGACACACCACTTCCTGCGGTTCACTGTTAACTTCAGATGCACAGAAACACCCCTTCCGGCGGTGCATTGTTGACTTTAGATGTACAAAAACACCCGTTCCAGCCGTTCACTGTTAACTTTTGACGCACAAACACACCACTTCCGGCGGTTCACTGTTAACTTTAGATGCACAGAAACACCCCTTCCGGAGGTGCATTGTTGACTATAGATGGACAGATCCACCCTGTTCAGTTGTGCATTGCTGTTGATAGATGTTCCAATTCACCCTGTATATGTATATTGGTGATGCTAAACTTAGAGATACACACTTACCAGCTGGGTCCTGTTGATGCCAGATGTACAGACAGCGCCCTTGTACCCACCAAGCTCAGTGTCACTTTTATCACCTCATTGGGAGGAGAGACTCATACTCCTGGTATTTCCCCATAGATAGCATTACCCATGAAACATGAATATACCTCCAGTTTAAGATTACCTTCACCTCACGGATGCTGTGCCTTGCTGTTGCATGCCTACCTTCAATCTTACCAACAGTTTGTGATATATTTAAAGTGATTTCTTCTTCTTCTAAAGTGAAGAATGTCATGGAAGTGGACCGAGGTTCTGAAATCTGTGCTGTGTTTCTCAGGGTACTGTCCACCCAGACATCGGGGTACTGTGTCATGCAGCCCCTCTCGCGCTCTTCGTCCAACGCCAGCAGCTGCTGCAGTGGAATCCGGGAGAACGAGACATCGGAGGAGGAAGACAATGATGGGGTAAGGCTGAGGGAAGGAAGTCTCTGCTGTGCATTCAATCACTTGTCACCTTTTCACTTGATTGCTTCGGCCTCTCTGTGCTTGTAGCTTCTTTCTTCTCTTGTTGAACAAACATTGACCAAACTAGATGAAAATGCAAGATGGAATTCATTGATATATTGACCGGGTTCGGAAGATGGCTACTATATCGGGTAAAGTCAGTCATGTGATGCTGTCAGTCAGGTAATTGTTAGGACCTGTATATTTTTTTAGTTCTGGAGGATACATCTCATGGACAGATGTGTACAGATTAGGCAGATCCACAGAAGGCCTGACATTAAGATGCAACATCTGCATGTAGTGCCTGCAGGCGCTTACAAGTACTTGCCAGATTTGGTGCATTCTTCGACCAGCCACATAAAATACTGCAACTAAGTCAATAACAGGATGTCTCCTTTCACTCATTTCATCTTACACATAAACAAAAAAATATTGTCCTCCCTGTCTACCTTCCACCCACTCCATTGTGTACAGTATAATTTCCTTTATCCATGTGCTGCTTACATTTCATTATTTGACAATTATAGTTGACTAACCTTCCCTTCCCCATTCCTTTCACTTCCCTTCCCTTCCCTTCACTTCCCTTCCCTTTCCTTCCCTTCACCTTCCCTCCCCTCCCCTTCCCTTCTCCCTTCCTTTCCCTTCCTTTCCCTTCCCTTCCCTTCCCTTCCCTTCCCTTCCCTTCCTTTCCTTTCCTTTCCTTTCCTTTCCTTTCCTTTCCTTTCCTTTCCTTTCCTTTCCTTTCCCTTCCCTTCCCTTCCCTTCCCTTCCCTTCCCTTCCCTTCCCTTCCCCTCACCTTCCCTTCACCTTCCCTCCCCTTCCCTTCCCTTCCCTTCTCCTTTCCTTTCCTTTCCTTTCCTTTCCTTTCCTTTCCTTTCCTTTCCTTTCCTTTCCTTTCCTTTCCTTTCCTTTCCTTTCCTTTCCTTTCCTTTCCTTTCCTTTCCTTTCCTTTCCTTTCCTTTCCCTTCCCTTCCCTTCCCTTCCGTCCCCTTGCCTTCCCTTCCCTTCCCTTCCCTCCCTTGCCCTCTCCTCTCCTCTACCCTTGTCCTCTCCTCCCCAGGAAATGACGAACTCCTCAGATGGTCAGTCAAAGCGGGACTCCCTTGGCCAAAGCGGGTGGTTTGACGATAGCGCGTGTACCCCCAGCAATGGCAGCTCACCAGGTATCTACACGGCTACAGACGTTAATATAAAGATGGTGGTTATTAAATGTCTTCCCCATTGTCACGTTGCAGTATTTCTGATGGTACTTTATTTTTCCTGAATGCACACTTGTTTCCTCAGTGAGAGTCAGAGGAAACAAAAAAACTATAACTTAATACACAAGTCTGGTGCAGGTTAGAAGGACCCAAGAACCAAGAGAAGAGAGACAGTAAACACAAAGCAGGATATCATGACTCACACCCTGTGGTGTTTCAGACCAAATGGGTAAAGAGCTGAGTTAAGACTCAAGCAGGCCATCTTCACCACATCACTGTACCTTTGGTCTCACTACAGTGAGGTGGAAGCACCTCAAAATGTTGGTCATGTGCTAATGGTCATAAGCCAGATATGCAGCTCAAGGCTTGATGTTAGAAATTGGGTTTCCAGTTAGCAGAGGTGTGCACCCTGTCCAAGCAGGAACCACAATCCTAGCCACGGTAAGTGTAGTACACACTAAGGGGCAAATTTACAAGCCCCTTGCACCACCGGTGCGTCACTTTTTTTATGCACCGGCAGTGCATTTTAGTCCCCCATATTTACAAGGACAGGAAAATCCACCCTGTGTGACTTTTCCTGTTCTTGTAAATATGGCCCCTTTACACGCAGCACTTTGCGTAAAAGGGGCGCTCCATGGGTGTTGCTGTATGTGTTCCCATGCAACACACATGGAATCAGACACAATTCCAGATGTACGAAAAACGTAAATTTAAAAATGCGTCTGAATGCTACACCTCCCCAGAGGAGGCATAGGGAGGCGCCACAAGGAGAAATGTATTAATTTCTCCTTGTTTTTTTCCTCTTTCTATGTGTGCTGCATTCTGCAGCACACATAGAAAGCGGAAATCACCTCTGGGGATTGTTTATGCACAGGAGGGTGTCCCTTCCTACACATAAACAATCAGCAAAAAATGACGTTTTGCAAGTTCTATGTGTGCCAATGCAGCACACATAGAAGTTGAAAAACACAATTTTTGATTGTTTATGTGCAGGAAGGGAACCCTTCCTGTACATAAACAATCTGCCCACAACGCAGGCATCCTTGCACCATGGTGCAAGGGTGCATATTCTGGCGCATGGCAGCAGTTTGTGCGCCAGCGCAGGTGGAAGCACATAGATGCAACATATTGTTGTAAATATGTTGCATCCCTGTGCTTTGAAAGTGACTCAATGCAAAGCAGCCAAATGGCTTGTGGCATGCACGGAGTCACTTTCCTTGTAAATATGCCCCGTAATGTTTACCTGTGCTTACCTCTGGTAGCTTGGCACAGAGCAGTCAAGCTAAACTAAAGAGGCAATGTGTAAAGTATTTGTGCACATACAGTAATAAAGTGAAAACACCACAAAAGTACTCTACACCAGATTAGAAAAATAGCCAGTATTTATCTGATTAGAACAAGACCAAAATGATAAAAATCCAACATACACAAGTCAAGATATGAATTTTGTAAGATGAAATCAAAATTAGTTCTTAGAAATCAATAGTTCCAACTGGGTCTATTTGGTTGTGTTTGACCGGGGCGAATCCCAAGATTCAGTCCAATTGCGATGGAGCACAGGCCAGTTACAGGAGTCATGCAGACCTGTAGACAGTAACTTGGATGCGTCGATGCTAAGGGGTGATGCATTAAACAAAGGAGGGGATGAATCACTCTTGAAGGTGATGCGCCATTTCCGAAGTCCGGCAACATCAATTATGCGTCAATGTCAAGAGCGTGATGCGTCTGATGTCGAATCACTGGGCTGTAAGTGATGCATTGGCACAAATCCACGCAGGGCCGGAAAGCCGCCGGATTTGGGGACGGTGCGTCGCAGACGTCTGCAACTCAGTTTTCGAAACTCGTGCCGCAGCTGTGAGTTAGAGGCGCGTTGTTTGCAAAGTTACGGCTGTGTTTCAAGCTGAGGTCTTTGCATAACGCAGTCGACAATGCAGGCAACGTCGATATCGCAGAGTAATGCACCAATTCTGATCTATGCTTTAGTGTCAATGCGCTGGTTTCTTGGCACCAACCACTCAATTCCAAGTGTCCAGGACTGGATTAGGCACCACTTGGCAGAGAAGGACTCACAGCAGAGGAGCCCAGGTACTGGTTGCAAGATTCAGGTGAAGTCTTTGATAGCCCTGAGATTTTAGAAACAGGAGGCAAGCCCAACAAGCCCTTGGAGAACCTTTAGAGATGCAGGCTGTAAGGAGGCAAGGCCAGTCCTTTCCCTACAAGGCAAGAAGCAGCCGGCAGCAGGCCAACATAGGAAAGCAAGCCGTAAAGTGGTAGTCCCTTCTGGCAGCACAATAGCTCTTCTTCCTGGTAGAATGTCCTCAGTTTCAGAAGTTTTCTTAGAATATGGTATCAGAGGTCCATTACTTATAACCATTTTAGTCTTTGAAGTAGGAAGACTTCAATGTAAGGTCTTTGTAGCGCACAAGACCCGGTCCTAGCTCCAGACACACTTTAGGGAGGTATGCAGCTCTTTGTGCGGGGACAGGCACATCCCTATTCAGGTGCAAGTGTCAGCTCCTCCCTCTCACTCTAGCTCAGGAAGACCCTTCAGCCTGGGGATGGACCATCATGATATGCAGGGCACACCTCAGCTCCCTTTGTGTGTGACTGTCTAGAGGGAATGCACTAAGCTCAGCTGTTACCCAACCAGACGTGAATTCCGAGACAGGCAGACTCACAGAATGGTTAAAGTAAGTAAAGGGCAACTTTCTAAAAGTTGCATTTTCAGACCTGTAACTTAAAATCCAACTTCACTAAAAGATGTGATATTAAATTGTGAGTCCAGAGACACCAAATGTACGTTTCCCATCTTTTCCCAATTGGAAGTTACACTTGTAACAAGTTACGTAACGTGTTACAAGGTAGCTCCAATGCAAACCGGTGAGAGAGATAGGCCCTGCTTTAGTGAAAAACGAATTTAGGAGGTGTTCACTAACAGGAAATATAAAACTCAAAAGCACATTTCCTACCTTTTTAATACACTGCACCCCGCCCATAGGGCTACCTAAAGCCTACCTTAGGTGTGACTTATATGTAATAAAAGGGAAGGCTTGGGCTTGGCAAGTAGGTGAACGTACCAGATCGAAATGGCAGTTGAAATCTGCTCACACAGGCTCTGCAGTGGCAGATCTGAAACATGTTTTAAAGAGCTACTGATGTGGGTGGCCCAATCAGTGCTGCAGGCCTACTAGTAGCATTTAATTTACAGGGACTGGGCCCACATAGTGCACTATACTAAAGACTTATCAGTAAACCAAATATATTCATGGAGAAACCAAAAATGTCATTACATTTTAGAGACAGAGCACATGCACTGTAGCACTGGTTAGCAGTGAAAAAGCGTACAGAGTCCTAAAGTCAGCAAATACAAGGTTCAACATGAAGTCTAAGCAGGAGTTCAAAAATAAAATAAAAAAAGGTCCGGGGAATGCATTTGAAAAGATGCCAGGTGTAACAGGTGATATGAATATTCAGATTTAGCAGTCCGGCCCAGAATATGTGCTATTTGGTTTATCTCAAGTGTTTGGGGGCATATGCTGAGAGCAATGTGCAATGGTGGAAAGCTCTTGGATCTCACTCTGGTGGTTTCATGTTGTGGATTTGACCGACTAAATAATTGTGGATTTGAGACTATGAATACAATCAATCACTTTCCTAAAAGAAGGTCATTGTGGAAGTACAAACACCCAACACATGCGTAAATGCAACACCAGCCCTAAACAAGAGCAGGTTACAATTCCACCGTACTCGTCCAGGATACTTATTATCTCTTACTGAGCACCAGAGAGACAACAACTGTCCCCTTAACTGGAAATAGACAACATCATTTCTAGAAACTACCTTCACAGAACAGTCAGAACACATTTTACATACCCATATGAAGAACAGTGGTGTAAAACGAGGGGGGGGGGGGGGGTTTGTGAATGTTTCAAATAACCCTATGTTTCCTCTACTCTCATTACACACAACTTTCTGATATTCAACTACAATTCAATGGATAAATATCAATGTGGAAGCATTGCTGATGGTATTTTGTTTTGTCTATGGTATAGAGATTAATGAAAATAATACAAAATATGGGACAAACCAACCTTTATTTGCATGTGTGTGAATGTGGTGGTGTGTGCTTGTTTAGATTGACAGAAAAATAACAATATAAATGTAAGTTCTAGAATTTAGTATATTCTTAGTTTACATTGAAATTCTCGCCCTTTCTTCTAGTCACCAAACTCCTCCGCTTTGGAAGCTCTTCTGGTTCAGAGGAAAAGGTGAAAGACAATAAGACCGACTCCCAGCGCTATATTCCAGTAAGTGCTTCACTAGTTCTCCTGCTCTCCCCTCCCCTGCTGCTGCACATAGAAGTGAGGATGGCATGTGTAGGTTCCCAGGCGACTAGCCCAGGGAGTCCTATGGGTCGAACAGAATTTGGCTAAAAGAAGACATTTCCTTGTCCTGCAGGCCTCCATTTTGTGCTGTGTGTGATGTCATCGCTGGAGGGGTGTCGCAGTGCATGCTGGGTAATGCACAGGTAAAGGAGGCAGGAATATGGCACCCAGCCTACATAATTCTGGCATTGTTTTTTGCTTAATTGTGTCATCCAAGTGGGTTAAATTATTGGGACGTTTTTATTGGAGGAATTGCATGACAAGTGTCAATTTTAGAATTCTCTTAATCCAAAGGTACACAATCTGACAAAGTTGTAGACAAAGTGAGTTGGTGTTACATATCTTTGAGTGTTTACCTACTAGTCATGGAAGACTGGGAGATATCCAAAAAAAGGAAAATGGAGTTATTTCTTTATGGATGGAGTCGACGATCACTACATACTGGCTGCATTACCCAATTAACATACATTTCTGCAGTTGAGATATAGGAAGGCACAAGACATATTGCTGCATACTACCCACCTAACCTTTAACTGAAGAGGGCCCTAATGACCCCTCAAAAAGGACCTGAGCATCAGTGGCACGGGTCCAACGTCAACCTGAAAAATACAAATATTCCACGTATAATTAGTCAGTAAGTGATAATGATAACAGCCACCTCCATGACTAGCCACTGAAGGCAGTTTCCTTGCCTGATGAGCTGGGTCTGCTTTACCGAGTACCCTAGACAAGTGACCACCACTCAGATGGACTGGAACCTGCACCTCCCCTCCTCCACAGCGCCTTGAGACCCTAACGGGTGACTAGTCACACATAACAAACATGTGATTGATTAATTGACTATTACACCCTATTGCCCTAATCCTCTTGGTGGGTGAAGCTTCATCATAATTGTTTGAATCCAAGTGAACTGGGATCAAATAGAAGAAAGAACCACCAGTTTGCTATTCTTCATGGCCATGCAAGCTAGTCTCACATGCCACAACCCAGTTGAATGGAGGTTTCAATAGAAGACACAGAGACTTCACTCTCACCTCCAGATCACCTGATCACCAATATGGAGGGAGCGGGAGACTACATACAACATTGCAATTGCAAATCTGTGAAAATATCACAGCTCAGCAGATGGAAAACACTGATATTGCCATTATCACATATTGCTTCAGGTGAGTGAAAAGTCATTTATTACAGCAGGGTCCTAACTTAAGTTCGACCCACGTGACCACCCGGATCCTGCCCTGTAATTCCAACATATTTTATGCCATAATATATTTTTATCAATGTCCTACACACTTTGATTTATTCCATATTAGTATTCATAGTTACTCCTGGATTTCTCAGTGTACAAGGAAACCTAATTTAGGTAGTTTTTGGAAGGTGTGCCTTCCTATATTTGTTGCTTTTGAATATCCAACACGTGTGTGTTGGGGTTCAAATGGACTCACTCCCTAAGACCCCACAGCTGTGTTTATGAATATATCCGATCTTAGGTAGTATCAGGACATTGGACCCCTATCTCTATCCTTTTGAGGTTTTGGGAACCATGAGCTCAAGGGTCACACTTGAGGAATTAATTTGAGCTTCTTGCTCTTTGATGAAAATCTGATTCTCCTTTAATCTCGGTGTCTTGGTCTTCTTGATACATCTGTGTCTTTCCCAATTAGTGGTCTAACTTTTTTGTGTCATTCCATGCAGCACTTCACTACACCATACAAACCACATCAGATGTCCTAAACCATAATACACATTCAGCATCTCACTGCACCAAACAACCATTGCCAATTTGAGGCCATTCATGGCAAAGCCTAGAGGAGGGCATACACAACAAATGCCACAAGATCATTGAGAATACCTATCCAGAAATACAAGGCCACTGACGCCCACCAAGCACCCAAACAGCAAACCTATTGAAAGGTGGTACACGTGTTCCTGCACTAGTTCACAGTAAATTGTAAAACTACCCCCCACAGGGTATGCCGTCAGCGACAGTAGGTCCAACAAATCCTGCAGAGCAGCATCTTCCAGGCTGAATCAACCCTAGACCATGCTACAAACAGAAACATTGGCCTTACAGTGTAAAATTTGGTGATCACCAGGCTACATACAAACTGTAACACACCATTGTGGTCTTTATCACACATGCTTCTATCTCTTTCCCATGCTGCAGTGTGAATTCTTCCCTTCAGCCTTGACTTCCATTGTGACTGTCCCACGTTGTGTACCACACTCTTTCTACATAGGCCTTCTATCTGTCTTACCCTGGCTTGTTGTCCATTGGTCATAATTATTTCCCCAGACGGTAACGCATTCTCTTCTGTCATTGCAGGATAACTGTACGAAGTAACAATTCACCTGCCCCCCAATACTATGTGGCCAGAACTGCTGCTTTGGGGGGCATGCAGTGAGATTTGGGGGGTCCCTGAGGCACGCCCATGCTGAGGAGACGTTCCACAACTCTTAATGGAAAAAGAGACGACCATCAGGGCATCATGGGAGACAAATCCGCCATCTTGAGTATCTGTGGAACCAGTGCATTTCAAAATGTGTACATCATGTTGTTGGCACAGTTCGAACAAAAGCGCAATTTGCTGAAATCCCACCTTCGTCAAACTCTTCCCGAGTTTGGGTCATTTGTGTGTGCTTCATCAGAAGAAAATATTTCCCCATTTGCCATTGAACCCCTAGGCCCTTACAAACTTTACTCCACTACAAATATATATAAATATGTATTTATTTTCATACCACTAGATGACCATATATATGTGTACTGTTCTCCTATCTTCAAGTCATTTGAGGACCAATGTATTCCTGTAGATCATGGATGCTCAAAACCAAGAAAACTAGTGTATAAATGAAGCCTCCTCAGCAAGTTTTTAACACCCCATGGGGAAGAGGCACTTGAGAATGAGAACCTAATGGTTGGCAATAACAAAAATCTCAACATAATGTATATGTGCTGTTTAGTGAATCTAGTGTAACCAAGCTTTACTGATAGTACAAAGAGGCTCATCCACAAGACTATGGGGCATATTATCAAGGACGTGCAATAATTATTGCAAATCGCGCTTAGCGCGATTTTCATTATAGCTGTCTATCGCTAGAGTACATCGCCGTGTTAGCGACGTATCAGCAACGCTTTGCACGATGGCGATGTACACTCCAGCAATAGACGGCGATAATCGACTTTTGCGTGACAAAAGCAGCGATAATGTTAGTGCGCTATTGAAAACCTTGCTGATAGGGGAGTGTGGACTTAACATGACAATCCACCTCCCATTGTGGATATAGCTTAGTCAAGTTTGAAGCAGATGTTAAATTCCGGCGAAAACTGCGGTTAGCGCGGTGTTTTGTATCACTTGACCCGCATTGATGATAGGGCGATGTTGTGTTGCCGACGGATTCCATGAGGATTAGGTGAAGAACGCCTACTTTGCTTGTCATTAGCAATAAATATCGCTGACATGCAAAGTAGAAAGAAAAAGGCAGCTAACTCAAGGAAACTTGCACTAAAGCTTGTTAGCGAGTCCTTGTAAATAGTGAGTTAAAAAAATCGCCGCTTTTACAGCGCTATGCGCTGAAAAAGCGTCGATATGTCTCTTGATAATATGCCCCCATATCTTTATCCTGCACAAGCAGTCACCTTAACAAACAGGCAGCTATATATCCAGTCAGTTGCACTGAACAGACAGCTCTATACCCTGAACAGGCAGCAGAATTACCTGCACAGGCAGTCAGGTGTAGCCCACAGGCATTGTTCCCTGAAGAAGCAGTCACTTTCAATTAACATGCATTTCATGCTTCACCCTGAACAAGCAGTGTATTTATGTTGTCCAGGTGCTTCTCTAACCTGAAAATACAGGTCTCAACAAGCAATTGTATATCCAACATATGGAGCTCTTTTGGATTATTCTCTCTGTAGAAAAGTCCATTTTCCACCTTTCACAGCTCATTCAGTGTCTTGTGCAGACAGTTTCGTATGCTAAATACTACGTTCCATATCCCGGACAGAGGTTTTGTATGCTGAACTCTACATTATGTAAACTAGAGAGCCATTTCTATGTACTATACAATACGTTCCATAGGCTGGACATCCACTGACATATACTGAATGTTAGGTTCCATATGCTGGACACCCGTTGATGTATACCAGGGGTCTCCAACCTTTTCTGGAGTGAGAGCTACTTCTGAACAGTGAAAATCATTGTGAGCTACTGAAGGCCGAGCCACTGGTGCAATGTTCCCAGACGCCCCCACTCTCAGTTTCATTGAATCTAAGCCTAATGTCAATGAAGCCAAAGAGGAGGGTTTGGACAGAGCACTATGACAGGGCTGCCATGTATGTCAGTGAGAGTGTGGTATTGGGGGAATGTATGAACATGTGTGCTTACGAATGGGATATATGTGTATGGGTGAATGAGAGTCTGTGTTGTATGCACTGGTGGCACAGTATATACCTTTTACCACATGTGGCACTGTTACATGTATAAAACAAATATACACTGATTCGTTAAATTGGGAGAAATTTAAAATGCAGAAAAATGTTCTGCAAAGAAGTTCCTAAAATGGAACATTTTTCTGCACTTTAAATTTCGCCCACTTAAAAAAAAAATCTGAATTTTTCAATCATAAATATGACACCATGTATACCAGCCACTGGGAGCAAGATGCTTGCAGTGTGTAAAGGCAACACTTTGAAATGGAAGACAATTTAACATAAAAGTTAACTTTATGTTTATATGGATTCCATAAAACTCTTAATTTACATATTCTTCCATTTCAAAGTGTGGCCTTTACACACAGCAGGCATTGGATAACCAGTTCTAGACACTGAGCAGCTAGTGTTGTGTATCACGTTCTGTCTATTTAAAATTAAGGCCTCTATGTTAAAAAACAATTCTATACATTATGCAAAAAGTTCTGTATGTTTACAAGCTAGTAATGTGTGATGAAAAGTTCTCTCTATTTACTGAACATCGCGTCCTGTGTGTAGAAGAGCTTGTTATGTGTGCCACATGTCCAGTTTTGCAAAGTGGACAGCCAGCTCGGTATGTTGCAGCAGCATTTCAGTGTGTTGAACAGTTGTGATATATTCCAGGTGGAAGGTTGTGTAGGATTAATACCTTGTTCTGTGGCAGACCAGAAAGGTGTGTATGTTGAAAAGCCAGGTATGGATGTTACACAAGAACTCTATATATTGTCTAGGCAGGTCAGGTCAATATGTTGGGCAGTCAGCTATACATACAGACCGCCACCTATGTCTCCTCAACAGCCAGCTCTGAACCTAAATACGTACATCACTTATGCAAGTTGAACAGTCAACTATCATGTAATTAACAGTCCAATCTGAATGTTAGAGACGCACTTTGTACTTCCAAACCCAATTCCGAAAGCTGCCACTTCCCTGACCTCTGCAGCCATTTCTGTATGTGGAGCTGTCAGAAAGACTTTCTGAACATCCCATTTTTACCTAAACTTTTAGTCCTCTGTCAAGTCTAGTTCTTTTTATAACTTTGCAGTGTTGTACTGTGAACCAGTAACTCTCTTCCCAAGTATGCAGTAATCCATCTCTCATATACATGGTGTTTGCTGAAAATAGCAGCACAATCTAACCGTTCACTACATGTGCGTACAACATACGGAGTTTATGCTTCTAACTTCTGTAAACCATCAGCTCTTGGGAGAGTAATCGAAGTGTTGTCATACAAGTCATATGAGGCGTTTGCGTGTGGCCGAGGTCAAAAACTCCTTGAGAGCACCTCTTCGCATGACCACCTGTTCAATGTTTACACAATGTCCTGCAAGGAGAAAGTAACATGCCAGCTGCAGCATCTGGCTGGTTAGTAGCCATTTTAGCTACATCATCTCTAATAAACAGTGTATATATAGAGTTGTTGGAGCATGAGTGCTGTCCAGAGACGGTCTCTGTCGCATCAAATCTCATGCTACCATCTTTATCTGTGAAGTCAGAGGTTGGGTTGTTGCAGCTTAGCTAAAAGAATGGATAGAACGATGTGAGAAAGACATTTCATGACAGCAACAGATCTTTGTGCTTATGACACATCATTGTCCACTCTCCAGTTTTTGCCGAAATAAAGTATTTTAGAGCCTGATTTAGAGTTTAGCAGAGGAGTTACTTCGTCACAAAGGTGATGGATATCCAATCTGTCTTAATACAAGTTTATTACATCTTAAGGCATAAAGCAGAAGGCATATCCATAATGTTGTATCAGAGTAATCTATCTACAAAACCTTAAATCAGGCCCTTAGATGAATTCTATACAGGTCTACAAGGGATATGGGCTTTTGCCCTTTTTCATTTATCCGCATTTATAGGAAAAACAGAGATGTTGGTTGAACATTCCCCGAGCAGAACACGCCTGACCTCTGAGGGACTCTGTGAATCACCATTGTCAATTGTCAGGCTTCCCAAGTTCCTTTAGGGTTGAGGGGTGCAAATGATGCTGCATGGAAGGGAATTGATCGTAAGTTATCGAAAGGCAACCGATCTTCTGTGTGAAGAAGTAGTCAAGACACTTTGACAGTTTCTGCTCAGACCAACAGAGAGGAATGTCTGATGGTCAGCTGGGATGGAGCTCTGGAGAATGAGCTCTGCTGGACAAAGAGCAGACCTGCTATGGTGGAGAATGGATCCCGCAATGAAAATCAAGTTACATGAGTAGTCAATGTTTAGAATGATCTGAATGATATTAAATGCTTCCATAAAAGGCACTCTGGGGAGACCATAAAAGTCCCATCCTTCCATCTTCATCATTTGGCCCTACCACAACCTCTCCTCCATCTTCATCCTCTTAGAATTATCCACTACTTATATTACAACTGACAAGGCACACTCTTAAAAACTTGCTAGATTCAAAAGCAGAAGGATCGAAATATGTCGTCCTACCTCACACACCAATCAGATTCTCTCTCTGTGCCATTCTCGGATCGGTCACTAGCCACCAACCTGTTTTAAGTATATATGGCCTTTGCCCTGAATTACCATTGCCGCTCCCTCTGCCTCCCTCCAATGGTCACAGCATTTCATTACTTGGCTTCTCAAATCTCCTCTTCGCATACCGCTTCCACATCAGTGTCTCGTTCCCCTTCCCTCAGCACAAATTTAATCCAAGCTTGAATAACAACTGATTCTCTGTCAGGCTGGGTTAATCTCTGTCTAGCATAGATCACAAAATAAGGAGATAAGAACATTATCTTGGTATTGAGATCCTTCCATGACCTTCACCCTTCATGCCTATCACTGATTATCTATTGCTATTTGTTGAGGTTTCATGTCTGTGCCCAAACCCTTCATAAGCCACCATCTCCAAGTCTACCAGGGCTTTGTCTCACCATTGGACAACACATGAGTGCATCCCTAACCCCCTAGTATCACTAACATCTTAAATACAACTCTTAAACACAATCTCCACAAACTGGTAGAATATGCAGCCACTACCATGTTCCACCATTTCCAGCAACTAATGATGTTTCTTTTGATGCAATGCACATCCCACCTGTCCTATGGAAATTAATGAACAATAATTTAAATGATGTCCCTTTTGTCTTGACAAAGTAGGGAAGAACCAGGCACCCTGTAGGTGTCTTGACAGAGTCTCTTGTCCACTATACACGTCATTTGTGTGTACTACTTACAGATTGTGATGCCTTATTTGTTCATTCACAGTAGTCCTGAAAAGGATGCTGGGAACATAAATACAAATATTTCCAATAGCACAAATCTAGATGAGGCAGGAGCTTGTAGACCAGCAGCTATAGGACTAACATTTACAGATGGTGGAGGGGTCAACAGACAACATTCATGATTTGTACTATACGCCCTTAACTGCAGGAACAACTTAAATCCAGCATCAACAGGGGATGCCAGATGGACTGGATAATGAACCTCACCTCAGTAATGAAGTAGCTGCCAGAACCAGTGTTTAGTTTGATGGATACCCACCCCGCAAGCAGCTAAAATGGACATTATAGGAAGACTTACTTATGTAATGGTCTTGCAAGTTTAGAAGGTCCACCCTGAATGCATACTTCTTCCCCCGTTGCCACCATCAACTAATTCTAGGTTGGGTAAGTTTGCCTGCACCACCAGCACAGGAGCTGTCAACACCAGATTCAGGGCTTTAGGACAGCAGTCATTGAGTTGGCTAAATAGCCAAATGTCAGCAGAGGAGCACAAGAAACTAACTAGTACTAACAAATCTAGGTGCCCTTCTTTTATCATGAGAGCCATTGTTATTTGCCATGCACCATTAGTTGAAATGGTGCTTGTAAGTAGAGATTGCAACCTGCATTGCCAAATCTAACTTGGACGAGTACCCACTAATTATCTTAGCCAAAATAGACTGCTTTAAGAGGGACAGCTAAAGAAACTAATCAGTGTTAGTGCGCTTAATAAATGATTTAATAACATAACATAACATAACATAACATAACAGCTGTGAAATGAGTGTAGCTATCCTCCCATTCATCCACGCACTCAAACAACAGTTCATCTGTTAAAGTTCATATCATTCCAATTCAGTAATAGTTACCTGCAGCCCACTATGTATATGCATAACAAATGTTCATGCTTCTACTATGGAAGCCACTCATCATCTCCGTCATTGCCATAGCAGAAGGGTAATCGTCCAAGTCATGTTTAATGCTATTTATTTACCTCTAGCAACATCCGTAAGATGCAGATCACTATCGTCTCGCGGATTCTATATCCTCTATATAAGGCGATGTACCAACTCCTTTTCCACTCTTCTGAGCCTTAACAATGATCCTTTTTTTGTGGTGGTGGTTGCTCTCATCACACCAATGTCTGTGAATACTCAGCACACTGAGCTGCTACGCCATGACCAGTGCACACTCTTTAGCCACCACTGACGGTTGCCACAAAGGAATCAGAGACTCATTTCATCCATTCCCCAGTGACCTCAGGAAGATCTTGTGTAAAAGAGAGATCATTGGCAGGCACAGGGGGCAGAGGCTGTTATACTTAGAGCTATTTCAGCAATGGTCCTCTAAATGAGGTGATTGAGAACATAAAAAGCCATCTCTGGGACCCAAATTGCCAGGTCCCTCCAAAGAGCTATTGTCCAAGACCTCTTACTCTACCATGTTTTAAGCTGCATGTTCAGTGAGGCTAGCTAAAAGCTAAATTGAATTGGGTGGGAAAGGCTTGGTGTGTGACTCCTGGAATGACAGGACAAGACAATAGTACAATGCTTTTGTGAGGAGACAGGAAATGTCTGATGGTGAGTGTGAGAAAAATGAAACAAGAAAAGACTTACCTGGTAAACCGGTAGTGTAGGAGAAAGGAAATCATAAATATGAAACCTGATATTTGAGGGAGGTCATATGTAAGGAGAGAAAGACCTTGAAAGAAGAGTAAATGAACAATAAACATATTCTCCTTGAAATAGGGTTTACTCCATCAGGGAGACAGAGTAAATTACTCTGTCGCGCTGAAGGATTCCCTGCCTGCTAAATTTAGAACAAAAGCATTGGTAGGAACCGCTGTCACAGCAGTTCCTGGCAAGGCTTTTTAAGTATGATGCATGGCTCTGTCAAAGGGGGGACCCATTCCACAAACATATTTATTTTTATTTCCAAAAGAAATACATTTTGGTGGGTGGGGATCCATCAGTGCGATCGAGTAAATTATTCAGTCTCCCTAACAGAGCAAACGTCCTCCGTCAAAATTTTAATCGCCATTGAACATGTGTATGGATCATGGTCCTTTCAGGAGCATCCTGAATTTGCCTTCTGTGGAACCATTCAAACTTAAATGTCCTCACTAGTATCAGTCTGAAAGATGAAGGGGAGCCTGCCAACATGAGACGGTCCCCTCCAAGGAAGAGATAATGTACAAATTAATTGCCTGAAAGATGTCGGTTCCAAAGTCCTGTCACGCCATCCCACTTCAGCAATACCATTTGATTCGATGCAATATTGTTTGTGTGCTTGGACCTATGCAAAGTGTTGTCGTCTGTGAGCTTCTGCTTGCTGTGTCTGTTGGCTTCTGAGGTACTGTCATGTTGAAATAAATCCAGAAATGGTAACCAGCACACATGTTGTTTTCGTTATTTAAGTAATCTTGTTGACTGACTTGTTGTGATGTTCCTCGCCAGTGACATCAGTCAAGGTCACACTTGTCCTGTGAAGCCTCACTTGCCACATGTGAGCTTGTTCTAATCTTCAGCATCTAGCACTACACCACAAGAGGTCAGAACATCTCCTTGTGATGATCTGAAGTCTAGAATCCACTTCTGTACCCTGAATGCATGTTCATGGACACACCCATAGTTTTTGTAAATGGCCAAACAGGTAGGACCACTGTTTGGACATGTTTTGATTGTGCATTTGCTTGGGGTCGGCAGCCCAATCTTTGAAAATACATTTATAATTCGAATGGTTGAAGCTATGTCTTGCTGAATTCTTGTAATAAATAAGTTACAATTAGTGTATACTCCACACCACAGGACACTGCCTTCCACACCTCACACCACAACACTGCATTCCGTAACTCACATCACAGGACACTGCCTTTAATATCTTACACCACAGGACACTGCCTTCCATATCTCGCCCCTCACAGCCTTCCATACCTCACACCACAGGACACTGCCTTCCATATCTCACACCTCACAGCCTTCCATACCTCACACCACAGGACACTGCCTTCCATATCTCACACCTTAAAACACAGCCTTCCATACCTCACACCACAGGACATTGCCTTCCATACCTATTAACCCTGAACACTACCTTCTATACCTCACACTACAGAGCACTGCATTCCATACCTGTCACTGCAGGACATTGGCTTTAATACCTCACACAAAAGGACACTGCCTTCCATACCACTCATCAGAGGACACTGCCTTCCATACCTCTTACTACTGAACACTGCGTTCCATAACTCTTACCACAGGGCACTGCAATCCATACCTGTCACCACAGGACACCGCCTAGAAATACCTTACACCAAAGGACACTGCCTTCCATACCTCTCACCACAGGACACTGCATTCCATATCTCTTACCACAGAACACGGTGTTCCATAACTCTTACCACAGGACACTGCCTTCCATATGTCTCAAGACAGGAGACTGCCTTCCATACCTCTTACCACAGAGCACTGCATTCCATAACTCTTACCATAGGGCACTGCCTTCCATACCTGTCACCATAGGACATTGCCTTCCATACCTCTCACCACAGGACACTGCCTTTAATACCTCATACAACAGGACACTGCCTTCCATACCTCTCACCACAGGACACTGCATTCCATACCTCTTACCACAGAACACTGCATTCCATACCTCTTATCTCAGACACTGCCTTCCATACCAGTCACCATGGAACATTGCCTTCCATACCTCTTACAACAGGACACTGCCTTACATACCAGTCTCCACTGAACATTGCCTTCCATACCTCATACCACAGGACACTGCCTTCCATACCTCTCACCACAGGACACTGCATTCCATACCTCTTACCACAGAACACTGCGTTCCATATCTGTCACCACGGAACATTGCCTTCCATACCTCGTACCACAGGACACTGCCTTCCATACCTCTCACCACAGAACACTGCTTTACATACCTCTTACCACAGACACTGCCTTCCATACCTGTCACCACGGAACATTGCCTTCCATACCTCTTACCTCAGACACTGCCTTCCATACCTGTCACCACGGAACATTGCCTTCCATACCTCTTACCTCAGGACACTGCCTTCCATACTTCTTACAACAGGACACGGCCTTCCATACCTCTTACCACAGAACACTGAATTCCATAATTCTTACCACAGACACTGTGTTCCATACATGTCACCACAGGGCACTGCCTTCCCTACCTGTCACCACAGGACATCCTCTCACAACAGGACAATGCCTTCCATACCTCTCACCACAGGATACTGCCTTTAATTCCTCACACCAAAGAACACTGCCTTCCATACCTCTCACCACAGGACACTGCCTTTCATAACTGTTACCACAGAACACTGCATTGCATAACTCTTACCACAGAACACTGCATTCCATACCTCTCATCATAGGACACTGCCTTCCATACCTCTTACTACTGAACACTGCGTTCCATAACTCTTACCACAGGACACTGCAATCCATACATGTCATCACAGGACACTGCCTTCCATACCTGTCACAACAGTACACTGACTTGCATACCTCTCATCACAGGACACTGCCTTCCATACCTCTTACCAAAGAACACTGCGTTACATACCTCTTGCCACAGACACTGCCTTCCATTTCTCTCACCAATGGACACTGCCTTTTATACCACACACCACAGGACCCTATCTTCCATACTGCTAACTGGCTGCCTCACTAAAGGAGTGCAGGTCTCCTCTTTGCCCATTGTAGGAAACTGCAGGACTCTGAAGGTTTACACAAGATTTTCAGTAAAAACATATACAGTTCCCTTTGAGGGAAATACATAATTGTTCCTGAAACTTTTGTAGACTATCATCTTCCAACTGTGCCTTGATTTCAGTATAACACCCTTTGCTAAAGAGCCACAGGAAAGCTCCCTGGAGTGTAGACAATGATATGAGATATTGTTCCTTCTAGTGCGCACCAGGGCGAGTTGTAGTGCTGTGTCTTCTATTACACATCATGGTGAGTTGTAGTGCTGTGTCTTCTGGTGCACACCAGGGTCAGTTGTAGTACAGTGTCTTATTGTGCACACCAGGGTGAGTTGTATTACTGTGTCTTCTGGTGCACACCAGAGTGAGTTGTAATATTGTGTCTTTATTGCACACCAGGGTGAGTGCTGTCATGTTGCTATGCTGAAATCGTTGAGGTTTTTTGCTACTCGTGATTTGCCATCTGTTTTCCTTGATACCTCAAAGGATCCTCCTTTTAACATTCTGATGATCAGAAGCTAAAAACAAAGAAGGAAGCAAACAGCATATATTAAACAAATCTAATTTTAAGGTAATGAAAAGAGTATATCCTGAGCTAAACAAGTACATCAATAAAAGCAAACAAATTCCAAAAGATGAATAATCTTCATATCTTCTTTTATTAATGTTATTCTTCAAAAGACACACTAGCCGCCGCCAACACACGTTTCGTCTTGGTGTGATTAGCCATAGACTTCTTCAGGGATATAGCTAGGATTCGTACGTTAGGATCACGCAGAGCTCTCCATAGTTCATGAGAGCATGAAAAAATAATTTGTTCTCCGAAGATTCCTAATTCAGTGTAGACATTGAGTTTCCAATCTTTCCTCTGTAATCAGCCCCCGGTGTCCTTAAAGTATAATATCGAGACGTGCATGGAAAGCGAGCTGTGTGAACATTACCCATTTGGGTTGATGGTGGGTGACCATAACCTTATCCTTTGAGCTGCGGATAGATTGTAAACTCTAAATATTGTCACAACCCAACGCAATTAACACTCAGTCACCTTTTCTACTGTATTCCAATTTTAAGGTATTTGGACAAAATATTGAGTTGTAAACATCCGGAGACAGAAATATCAGGATAAAAATACCATGCAAAAAACTGTTCAAAACAACTGTTCGATATTGTCAACCAACAAACGGGGGCGAATAGTGTGAATAAGCACAGCATTAACACAGTGGAAGAATGTGACGTGTTTGCTTCATTTTTCAATGACAAAAATCTTAGAAATCGAAAAGGAAATTGCAACCGATAGTCACAGTTCACAAGACAATAGAGTCAATGATAGCTCCCCCATCTCTGACCCTACAGGCCAGGGGAGGGTGCCATCGTTGAACCACCCTTCCAAGACCAAAAATAGAGCTACATGGAGCGAATTCAAAACACTAACAGAGGACGAGGTCCACAAGGTCTTAATATCTATGAAACCAACTTCACATTTCAATGTACTCATCCCTTCCACAACAGTGAAGGAACTCAGGGGGTCATTAGGATAGCGGAAGGCCCGTTACTGACAGCGTGCAGTGGTGGTCCCTCCGCCATCTGATTGCCAATTTCCCCATGCCACATTATGATGGCGGGGGAATCCTTCCGCAAGCGTGGCGGGCCCAAAGACCGACCACCAAGCTTCCACCACAGGCTTCCGTCCGCCAGAGTACAATGTCAGCCAGCCTCACCATGGCGGTAAAACCGCCGTGGAAAGGCTGGCGGGGTTTGGGGGACCGTAGTGGGCCCCCTTTGTTTTAGGGGCGATTTGTTGCTGCACTACCCCATGCATTTCCCTGCACTGCATGGCAGGCACTGCTTGGTGCCTGCCACGTAGTGCAGGGAAATGCACAGCATGACATTTTGACAGTGCGTACAGTGCTGTAGACAGCAGCACCATCCGCAATGTTAAATACCCGAGATGCGCCCGCCAGTATGGCGGGCGCATCGTAATTGCAGGGGTGGGACTGCCGCAAGACTGGCGGGCAGTTTCATCCACCGCAACGATGGCGGGCAGACTCATGTGCGCCCATCATCGTAATGAGACCCTAAGTCACATCTTCTCACCTGTACTAACGGAAATTGTAAACTCACCGCTAAAACAAAGCAGGGTCCCAGAATGCCTGAAGATCGGTCAAGTGACCCTCTCTTGAAAAAAGCGGGTGCTGACCCTACAATCCTGAGCAACTTTCGGCCGGTGTCAAATATCCCCTTTCTTGCAAAATTGCTGGAAAAATGTATGCACAATCAACTGAGCCAGCACATTGACCAATTCGACCTACTTAACAAATTTCAATCAGGGCTTAGAATAGGACACAACACTGAATTAGCCATCATGCATATAATGAACGACACACTTAAGATACTAGACAACGGGGAGGAGCCACGCGCAAAACCAAGATGGCAGCGTGAGCTCCGGGCTCCCGAGACCCCAGCCACCTCCGGGTTAATCCTAACTTCTATCCTGGGCCCTGTGCCACGTATCCTGTGGCGGAAGAGGAGCGATGGTCAGCGCGGCAACTCCCGACGGAATCAGAGGTCGGTTTCCCAAGATACGCTGCCCATCAAAGTGAGGCCTGTAGCTCCCTCAAGCCGGGACCTGGCGTAGCCCCAGTCCCCGACCGCAAAGTGAATAATAGCGGGAGCCGGAAACCGGAAGTCACCAGTCCGGCCCCGCCCGCGATCCTGAATTGGCCTGGAATTGCGGCGAGTGTCAGAAGTGGGCACCCGACTGTGACACTGGTGGCGCCTGGAGGGGGCCGAAGTATCTCCAATCGGGTCACTTAAGGAATTAGCTGACTGCAGCCGGTGCTAGCAAGACTGGAATCACGCGATGACGGCCCCCCAGAGCACATAGGTTTAAGCAGTGGAGGACATTGATATATGGGGTGCCTGGGACTGTGGCCAAGCAGCAAAGTGTGCATGGTGAAACACGCAGGAGGCATGCTATTGTGGCTTGGGGGATCGGTGCCCTCTGAGAGATAATGGCTGGTCGGGCTGTATGAAGAGCTGCAGAGGACACACTGAACAACCGGCAGGAGACACTCAGTACTGTGGAAGGGTGTGGGCCTGACATGTTGGAGGGCTACAAGTTGCTGGAGTATACTGCGCTGGAGATAAAAAAGTGTGAGGTAACTTTTGTGATGACTCGAGGTCCTGGCGTTGAATGGTGATCGGCGTGGTGGTGGTTCGCATTCCTCGTCCGGTGATCTTGACCTTTGGAGAAGGGGGGTGCCTCAAGAACGCCGGCATGATGCGAACAGAGCGGTCTAAGAGCGGACTGTCCCGCTGACTGTCCCCCTGGTGTACCGGTTTCACACGGTAGTTGGCGTACTATGCTGGCAGATCGGGAGTTAATAAAGTATCGCCCAAGCAGCTGTGCCCATTGTTTAGTGCCACTGTCGCAAGTTCTCAGCCATTGAGTGATTCGCTCCTAACTTGACCTTAAAATGGCGACCAAACATTAAATGGAGAAACAACAATCTAAGGCTGCTAGAGGGGCCAGATACACTCAAGCCAACAAGTTGGATCGCTACACACAACCCAGAGGGTCACCTACCAGGTTTGAGACATCACACAACGGGAGTGTGGCAGCTTCCGCCGCTATAATAGAGCCCACGCTGCAGGATGTGATGGCCGCGATCACCGCGGTGAAAACCTCCCTTGGTCAGAAGATGGAGTCCTTAGATCACAAGCTGGACACGGGCACTATAGAGGTTAACTTAATCGAGCGGACCGTACCAAAACTAGAGAAAAGGTAAAGTCACTGGATATCAAAACGTCCAGTCAAACAGATGATGTGGCACAGCTGCAACAGGAAGTTCGGAATCTTAGGGCCTCTGGGGAAGTCGCAAGTTGGATGAATACGAAGGGAGGGCCCATAGAAACAACGTGCGCATTATAGGAGTACTGGAGAAAACCGAGGGTCAAGCTGCGGACCTTTTTGTTGAGGACATCATACTCAATCATCTGAAACCTAGTGGAAACAGTGGAAAGAGCGCACAGGATTCTGGGAGGGAGACCGCGGCCCGGGGCGCCACCCTGGCCAATGATTGCGAGGGTGCTCAACTTTAGGGACAGAGACGCTATTCTGCAGGCCTCTAGAACTGGGGGCCCCCTGAAGTACGAAAATTCCACCCTCAGTTTTTTTCCGGACTTCACGCATGCGGTACAGAAACAGCGGCAAAGCTTCATGGGAATCAAAAGGAAGCTCCGTGATAAAGGACTTAAATTTTCCATGATGTACCCTGCCAAGTTACGAGTGGAACTTGAGGAACGGGCGTATTTCTTTGACAATCCCGAAATCGCCTCGGACTGGATGGAGAGTCCTTCCTCTCGGAGTGAACAGCGGAGAAGGGGCAGAGATGCAGACGAGGGCTCGCAAGAACAAGAATGATGAGTGATATTGTTGCCGGTGGAGTTGGACCGAGTTCGGGGGGTGGACCTTGGATGAAACGTATCCGCTGACATGTTTTTGTAGATGTGGGTTGAACAGGTACTATAATATCCTTGGGGTCAGACGGGGAATCGGAGGGTCGTACTCCTTCTCAGATACACTTCATGATAGTTACGTAGTTAGATTATGGGGCGACAGGCACTGCTAGTTGGGAGCGGATGAACAGCGTGAGCAGGGGTGCAGGGTGGGGGGTGGTAAGTGGGGATTGTTTGTGGGGTGGGTTTTTTGTTGTTTTTTGTATTGTTTGTTATTGTTCACCAAGGCATCGAATTGGAACGTAGCATGATTATTTTGCAGTGGTCGGAGGGTGGTCACTTCCTTTACATCTTTGATGACGGGGGGTAGGGAACTAAAGGTTTTGATTCGGAAATTGAATAGGTTGGGGGATAAAATCAAATTTAGTGTGGTTCTCCAGTATTTCAAACGACATGCTCCTCATGTGGTTCTACTACAGGAAATGCATTTGGTTGGGAACTCGTGTAAGGCGATGCATAAAATGGGATACAGGTTGGTGGCACATGCAGGCTTCACTTCGGGCTCCAGGGGGGTGGGAATCCTGATCCTGAAGGCGCTCCCATTGGTGGTTGACTCTATCTCTGAAGATGGCAGGGGCAGGTATGTTGGAGTGACGGGTCGCTGCAAGGGACACACCCTCTCCTTGATATTGGTTTATGTGCCCCCGGGCATGCAAGCTACCACTTCTGCCGACTTGGGAAAAGTTCTTCTAGATCTCCCGAGGGGTCTATTGATTTTGGGGGTGACTTTAACACAGTGGCCTCTGGGGTTATGGACAGACATCCTCTGCGGGATATCTGGGGGGTTCAGAGATGGCTTCCTGATTTCCTCGATGCCATGGGTCTGGTTGACGGCTGGATATTGCTCCATCCGGACCAGAAGCAATACACCTTTCACTCCGGGGCCCATGGTAGCCTTTCCCGATTACACTACTGTCTCGTGCCCGCAGCTCACGCATCTTACATCATGGAGGTGACACACCTGGCTAGGGGCATATCTGATCATTCACTGCTCTGGTTCCGATTCGTTGTTGCCTTGAGATCTGAAGGTAGAGTGGCCCCCATAAATCCCTGGCATCTGCGTAATCCTAAAATCAGGAGGGACCCGATTAAGGCTTTAGACCACTATTTCCTAGAATATGTCGGTGTCCTCTTCGATCACACTTAGGGAAGCCTTTAAGACGGTTCTTAGGGGTCAGGCTCTATCGTTGATAACAGGAGTAAAGAGAGACCGAACCAAAGAAATTGTTGAAGTAGAGGCTGAGATAGGTCGCCTGGAGATGGAGCTGGATCAGGATGTTACCCATACTAAGCTGCATGTCCTGAATCTTAAACAGCTCGAGTATAGATCGCTGGTCACTGATAGTGCCAAGGCCCTGAGTAGAGAGCAGCAGGGTCGGCTGTATGACGTTGGTGATAAAGCAGGGAAACTTATCGCTTGGTTGGACAAGAAGGACAGAGCGGTCGTGTTGTCCCGGAGATTGTGACAGAAAGTGGAACACGACTCACAGATCCCCAGAGTATAGTAGACAGTTTTGTGGAATAATTTCACACTGTATACACCTCGGTCTCAGATCTCCCAGAGGAAGACTCCCACTTGATGCTGAGAGACTTGCAGCTTCTGTGCTTGACCAGGGAGGACCGTGATTTTATGGATAGTGCCCTCACCACGGACGAAGTAGCCCAGGTGGTGCGCTCTTTGAATTGGGGTAAGGCATTGGGGCCTAACGGGATCCCAATTGAGCTGTACATGCTTCGACCTGATAAGATTGCTCCCTACCTGAGACGTATGTTCATTGACGCCCGGGAGAAGGGAATATTACCCTATGATCAGACAGTAGCCTCTGTTATGGTTATTCATAAGGACGACAAGCCAAAATCGAGTTGTGCTTCATATATACCTATTTCATTATTAAATGCGGAACCCAAGATCCTCGCCAAGCTTCTTTCCGAAAGACTGATTAAGGTAATCAGCGGACTAATACATCCTGCTCAAGCAGGGTTCATTCCTCATAGGAACACAACCCTAAACTTGCGCAGGTTGCATGGTGTGATAGCCAGGGCTCATACCCTGATGGAGCCTGCCGTAATCGCATCACTTGATGCAACAATGGCTTTTGATACTGTAGAATGGCCGTATCTGTGGGCAGTCCTGGCTAAATTTGGTTTTGGCCCTGATTTTATCCGCTGGGTTCGCTTGTTATATACCGAACCTCTTGCCCAAGCAGTAGTGAATAATCGGGTCTCGTTGGAATTTTGTCTTAGACGGGGCACCCGGCAGGGTTGTCCCCTCTCCCCTCTTCCTCTTCTGAACCTTTAGCCGCCTGGATCCGCTGGGAGCCCTCTATTCGAGGTATCCGGAGGTCACTACAATGAAAGGACTGGATCTCTCTGTACGCGGACGATATTTTACTTTACCTGACCTCGCCAAGAAAATACCTGGATGTTGTCTGCGATGTGTTGACCTACTTTGGTAGGAACTCGGGGCTAGCTATAAATTGGGGTAAATCACTTTTGTTCATTCTCAGTGGGGAGACTCTGCTTCCCCTGCAAAATTGTCCGATTCAGATAGCTACAGACGGGTTCAAGTATTTAGGGATATTTATTTTATTGGACCCCACAGTCCGTTATGCGAAGAATCTCCTCCCCCCTTGGTAAGACTAAGAAGCGACGTGACTGGCTGGAAGAGGCTCCCTCTCTCCCTGTTGGGGCATGCAACCCTCTTTAAAATTATGTCTCTGCCTCGTTTTCTTTATGCCCTTCAAAACACATTAGATGTAGTGCCAGCTAGTTATTTTCGAGAAGTCGAAGGATTACAACATAGTCTGTTATGGAAAGGTAGACCCCGGATCGCATTAGCCAAATTGACACTTCATGGTATGATGGAGGGGTTGCACTCCCTGATGTCAAGCGATACTATTGGGCCTCTCAGCTGGCAGCCATTAAACTCAGTACTTATGGGCCCCCCTCTGATCCTGGATATGCGATGGACAGATGGCTTCTTCCTAGAGGCAATTATACTAGGGCACTCTACACTAAGTCAGCGGGGAGAAGTTTGACGGGCCGACTAAACATGCGGTGCGGATCTGGCGTGATGCCACTAGCTCTTTGGGATGGAGGGACCGATGGATGCAGGCTACCCCACTATGTGATTCCAAAAAGTTGGGCAAGCTTTGGAACAAAAGAGGTTTTGAAAAGTGGGACCTGATTGGGATTTCGACTATCAGTGATGTTTGGGTTAAGGGGAGGATTAAAACATTTGAAGAATTACAAACTGAATTCAAATTGATGAGAACTGAGTATTTTCGCTATGCGCAGGTCAGGCATGCGTTGGTGGCAGCTCTGCCGGTGGCGGCAGACCTGCCGAGGCATCACCTCTTGAAGATAGGATTTTAGATGGCCATTTGCCCGAAAGAACTAGTTCCCTAATTTATAAAAAGTTGATTAATCATAGAGCAGATCTCCTGGTTGAATTGAGGGGAAAATGGTTGCAAGATGGCGTTGAATTAGATGATGAGCACTGGCAATCTGCTGTGTTATCACCGAAGGAAGTCGCAATCCCAGCTCGATTGCGACTTGTAAAAATATTACACAGAGTTTATGTCACAGGACCACCGCCTGGTTTGGATGGGGCTGTCAGATACAGGTTTGTGCAGACGGGGATGTGGTCTTGTGGGTACATTCCTTCATATCATTTGGGAGTGTCACTATGTAGCACAGTATTGGAGTAGGATACATGATATTATGCAAGAGGTTTTGGGAGTGGCGGTGTGGCCGGAAGCAAGGAGATGCCTCCTAAATATTTGGGAACCTATTGATCTTAATACAGCGCAGACTAAATGGGCAACACTGGGTCATATGATAGCGAAAAGGAACATAGCACAGTGATGGGGATCCTAGAGGCTACTCACCATTGAAGATGGGAAAGAGAACATGAATTGATGTATATTCCGCGAAAAAACTGTTTATTTGGCGAGGGGCCGCCCTCGTAAGTGGGCATCGGTATGGGGGCTGTGGAACAGCTACAGAGGGGAAATTTGTGTGTCACCTGTTGATTCTCCCATTGATGCTCCTCCCTCCCCTTGATTGTTCTATAATTGTGTACCCTGTTCCCTGCCTCCCCCCCACCCCTTACTTTTCCTGATGAGATGGTGAGCATTATGGGAGAGTGTCTCCTCCGTACTATACCTTTATTTTTGATGCCTTGTCTTAATAAAAAGAAACATATAAAAAAAAAGATACTAGACAACAATGACTCATGCCTACTCATCCTCCTAGCTCTCTCTTCAGCATTTGACACGGTCAATCACAACATCCTACTAAAAGTACTAGAACACAGAATGGGGTTAACTGGGAAAATGCTTTCTTGGTTTGCTTCCTTCCTAGAGAATTGCTCATAGTGCATCAAACTCGGCAACTCATTCTCTGACTCCTCAGCAATGAGATGTGGAGTCCCCCAAGAGTCGACCATTTCACCCATTTATTTATTTATTTTATTTTGAAGGTTTTATATAGCGCGAACAAGACTCTTGCGAGTATCAGAGCGCTCTACAAGTCATAATGAGAAGGCAATATATAATATACGAAGAACAACATAATAGAAAAAAAGAATAACAACGGATGGACATAGAGATCAAGTGAATTTAGCCATGAGGATGGCTTTCACTTCTCTTTTTAAGGAGGCAGTGGAAGGGTTCATTCTTGTTGCAATGGGTAAGGCGTTCCAAATCCTCGGAGCCATACCGAGAAGGACCGGTTATACGTTTTTTTCTTGGCAAATCGTTGAGGTTGTAGGAGAAGAGTCTTGGCACTCCTGGAGGCTTTGCTGCCCACAGAGAGCACCAGTTTCTGAGCTCTGTATTGTGGGGCGTTGTGGTAGAGGGCCTTGTGTGTCATGCAAGCGACTTTTAGGTGAATTCTGGCTTCAAACGGTAGCCAGTTGAATGCTCTCAGGTCTGGGGAAATGTGAGGGTTTCTCTTAGAACCTGTGATGAGTCTTGCAGCTGAGTTGATCGTAGCTCTTAGAGGAGCAGTCGATGACCTAGGAAGGCCGCATAGTGTTACTGCACCATATTCCACGCAAGGAATTGCTAGGGCTTGAACTGCTTGTTTGAAATCGTGTGCGGGCAGAAAGGGTTTCAGTTTTCACAGGGTCTTAAGGTGGAAGTCGGCTCCTTTTGTTGAGGCACTAATGTGTTTCTGCATCTTTAAGTTCTTGTCTAACGTTATCCCTAGAGATTTCACTGAGTCGACTATGAGCGGTTGTCCATTAAGAGCTGTGAGGTGCTTCATCCAGTCCAGGATCGTGTGAGTTTTGTTTGGGGGGGTGATTAAGAGGAATTCCGCTTTGAGTGAGTTAAGTTTCAGATGGTTTTCGGCCAGCCACGTTTAGGTTTTTTGTAGAGTGGTGTGGAGCGATCTGATGTCCTCTAGTGAGTGTATCTTTATGTAAATTTGGGTGTCGTCTGCATACATGTGGAAGTGTATCTTGGTGAGGCTGAGAAGATCAGTAAGAGGTTCCATGAACAGGTTGAACAAGGTGGGTGATAGGGTTGAGCCTTGTGGGACTCCTAATATGACTGGCATGGGGTTGGACAAGGATTGATTAACCCCTTGCCCGCGGCCGGAATTCCGCTCCTGTGCGGCACATTCCGATCGCGGGCGTGGTCGTGACGGCTCCCGGCCGTCATCAGCACATGAGCACCGTGTGCCATGACGGACGGGAGCCGTCTCCAGCACGCAAGGGGTTAATCTTGAATCTTTGGGATCTATTTCGGAGGAAGGAGGCAAACCAGTTAAATTCATTTCCAGACAATCCCATTCTGTGTTTCAGGAGATCCAGCAGGTTGTCGTGTTTAACGGTGTCGAAAGCTGATGATAGGTTGAGTAGGATTAAAAGGCAGGCTTCATTTTGGTATAGGATTTTGAGAGTGTCATCGTCTTTAAGCTTTATATGGAAATGCTAACTGAAATTCTCAACCAATCGAACATTGCATACCACATGTATGCAGAGGATACACAACTATACTTAAAGATATCCTGCCTAGATGAAGTCATTCAACTGAATAACACTTTATGCAAAACCCAGTCCTGGCTCTCTCAAAACAACCTCAAGCTGAACTCTCTAAAAACCAAATTCCTTCTTTTCTCCCCAACAAACATCTCCTCACTCATCCATGGTTGGCTCAAGCACCTAGACGCACTCAATTGCACACCTACCATCATTGATTCCACGAAATACCTTGGAATAACACTGGAAAAAAGTCTAAATATGAGAGCTCACATCAGTGTGACCACATACAGGTCAACTTTCCAGCTCAGAATACTGAAAAAACTGAAATAATTTCTACCACCTTCAGACTTCAAACAAGCAGTACAAGCACTTGTGGTCTGCAGACTAGAATAAGGTTCAGCAACACTGTCAGGACTACCCAAAACGAGAACAGCTCCACTCAAAACGACTCTTAATGCGGCAGCAAAACTGGGAACTAGGCCATTTGACCACATCACCCCATCGCTTAGGTATCTAAACTGGCTTCCCCTTGAAACAAGAACTCAACTGAAAATTGCCTGCCTCACACACAAAGCATTACATATTAAAGAACCAAGGGGCATATTACCAACAACTAGCGATAGTTATCGCTATGTTGGTTTAGCTGCGATATTTTGATCGCCGAGCTGCGGTGATTTTTATCGCTTAGGAACCTTGCTTTTATCAAGGTATATCTCCTTAGCGATAAAAATCGGCCGAAATGCAGGAATATCGCTGAAAAGTCAGCGATATTCATGCATTACCGAGCTAATGCTCTTAGCCATGTTATCCACCTACCATTGGATAACATGGCTAAGAACTGCTCAGGGGCAGGTGTTAGCTTTTGGAGATATTCGCGCTTAGCGCGAATATCTCCAAAAGTTGGTAATAGGAGATAGCGATGTTAGCGACTGTTTCCAGTCACTAACATCTTGGCACGCCCACTTTGCATGTCATTAGTGATAAATATCACTGACATGCAAAGCGGGGCCCACGATGGTTGCTATCTCCTACTAGTTGTCGCTAACTGGTGTTAGCGACAGCTAGGTAATCGGGAGATAATTTTATCTCCGCTTTCTTGGCTTTTAAAGCCAAAAAAGCGGAGATAAACCCCCTTGATAATATGCCCCCAAGTTACCTGGCAGAAAAGATCTGACTATCCGGTGGTAGCCGCTACCTAAGAAGCGCAACTCTCTCAGGCTGAAACCTCCTAGAAACTGAAAACGAAAAACGTACACACGAGTTTTCTCTGGAGCAGCACCAAGGATCTGGAATTCATTACCACCCAAGGTACGCTCAAATCCATCGATCTACTTCTTCAAAAAAGAGGTAAAAAAGATCTTAATGAAGAGGTTCCTGGCATAGTCTTTCGGAGAGACAGGGCACAAGGGACATCTCAATGCCAGCAACCTCTAGATTGGTAAGAGGCTCGTCGCTTACTGGAGAACCCTCGAACACTGATCTTCTGGGTACGTGGTTCTGAATAGTTTCAGAACAGCAGCAAATACCCACCACAAAGTTGCTAGAGCTACGAAGACTAACGAAATTTTAATAGACTGACGGTTCTATAATTATGATATTTGTTGCAACAGCCCAACGCGGCTCTTTACTCTAGAGGTATCTGTGTCTATACCTTTCTTCTTGTTTTATTTAACCCTATGTATAGTGCTCTGATACCCCTGGGTCATGTGCGCGCTTCATAAACACTCTAAATAAAAATAAAAAATGATGCAAAAATGTGGTTGACAAAAATATAATTTTCTCAGGTAAGTAATATCATTGTTACGAATATCATTGTTAATATTGTTTTCAATGAAATAGGAGTGTTAAATATTGAGAGTAATTTATTTAATTATCATTAAATTAACGGTATTTATAAAATTATTTAAGATATACAATATATATAGGAAGAAACAATAGTTGTGCATGTTCTTTAACAATATTAGTGTAAAACAATATTTTTTTTAATAATTAAGTACTTATCATTATAAGGACAGGAAAACAATATTTTTGACACAACATTTGTGTTATACGATATTGTTGGATTTCATATTCTGTCAGTGATCCCGCTTTTAATGCCTTTTTCTCAAAACATGATCAACATAAATCATTATTCATACTTGTACTCTTTTTTTCATTTAACTGCTATAAATGAACACAAAGGTTCCAACGGTTTTGGAAGTTTTACACATTTTAACCCATATATGCCCTATACGGTGGTAGACCCGATAACAGACCTGTCTACCTCCAATTGTCACTCGACAAGATACTTCAGCCTTAAAATATTGATAAAATCCTTTGTAAATGTAGAAAGGGCATAATATGCTTCTCATTTCCTCAACAGGTTTTCCTGCGCCAGAGACCTTGCATTGCCCTGTTGGGGCGTCTTATTCTGTTGCATCTCCTTTAATCGTGGAAAAATTTGGGCGGTTGCGTGTCTTCCTCTTCCCAGAGTTCCTCCTTTTGCCTCGGATGTTTTCCTGACTCTTGCCCCAGCTCTGATGCTCTCACTCTCTCTCAGTCATAGAGTTCAATCTTTTCCTGGTCTGTGTCTGGACTGGTCATGTGTGGCAATCCTCTCTCATTCTGGCATGCCTCTGTTAGGCCTGACAGTGAACCTCTACCTTGTCTCCCCTCAGGTCAATGTCACCAAACTCCCAGCTCATAAAAGCTCCCCGCACTGCACCTCCCAGTAACCTTGTCTACCTGTCTCTTCTCTCCTTGTATTTCTCTTCACTTCCCAGACACCCAAGTCTCATCACTCTTGGTGCCAGTTTCTTCCTTGAACCATGCCAGGAAATGTAGGGATAACTAAGGTACTCTGCAAGGACCCCTTCAATTAGTCACTGACTGCACCAGGGCTTGTGGTAGGGGCCAATCCCCATATCAGCAGACATATAATGTATGAAAGGACCCGTGGAACCTTGCCGGTATCTGGAGCTCGCAGACATAGGCAATACCATCCCATTCAACGCACCACACAATATTAACCAGACAGGCCTACGAAGACCAGCGAGATCTGCCAGGCGTTGACGGTCTCTGGAGGACTCCGACATTGTCCACTTCGCAGGGTCCAAATATTCAGGTACTCTGAGCGCCCTGTGATGTCAATGATGAAAATCAAGGGCCGTATTTATGACAAAGTAGCATCATACAGTGAAACGCAGCAAGTCACCCTGCTGCACTGCACTGCGATACAGGGAACGGGCTGGAATGCACCGTATTTAAAAGTATATGGGGCATTCCTGCCTTTGTCCCTGCGCTGCTGCCATTTTGGCTGCCTACCGTCAATGAGGCACCCTTGCAACATGATGCAAGGGCGCCTCTGTTGCATGCAGGATTATTTTTGTGCAGGAAGAGGCACCTTCTTTCAAATAAACAATCCTGAGAGGCATTTTCCTCTTTCTATATGTGCTTCAGAAGGCAGCACACATAGAAAGAGGAAGAAACAAGGAGAAATAAAGATATTCTCTCTGTGCACCTCCCCTGGAAAGGTGTATTTTTTTGGGAGCAAGTTGTATTTTATTGGCCGCATTACCAATTTTGGTAAATTTGGAAGTGTGTCAAAAACCATAGGAGTTGCATGGGAACACCAACGCAATGCCCACAGAATTTCTTCCCATGGCAGAGTAACGCAACGCAACAATTTATGCTGTGTTTGAAGTACCGGGTTTTTAAGAACCCAGCGGTGCCAGGGAGAACACCCAAAGACTTTGAGCCCTTCCTGTTTCAGACTACAGAAACACAGAGTCTTCTTGGTAAAGTCAAAGATCGTATTTATTGGCTGCAGCCAGTAACAGGTATCCTAGAAGTACAACAGCATGAACAGCATGTATGTTCTCAGGAGACTGCTCAACATTACAAAGCCAGACTTCTCCTTATATACAAAATAATATGTTTCAGGCAAACATTCCTTATTTTACGGTAAACCATTCACATATTTTCGCCACAAAGGAAAAGCAAAGTCATGATGACAAGCCCACGTTTCAGTTTGCCCAGTCCATAATCAATTGCCCGGCAAGGCCCAGAACTTTCATCAGATATCGACGGACCCTTAATAAAAACGGGCACCTCCTCCTCGTAAAACAGGTCATATAAGGAGAAACAGGGACAGGTGTGTGTGAGATTAGGCATGGTTTGTGTGTGGTGATCGGTTTATGACATGTTGTGCCTTGATTCTGATCTCGCTCGGCCACTTGGAAAGAACCTAGCCGGACAGGTTTGGCTTCAGGCAGTGGAGTCAGCTTGTCCAGGTCACAGCGGAGTCAGCAAAGGTGTACGTGTCCTTCAGGTTGGTTTCAGCCTTTAGTCATTGCCTTATGTGAGGGCAATCACAAAATGGCTGCCGATCACAAAATGGAACCCGTGGGTTCCGGACAAAAATTCAGATTTCAGGGTGATTCCGTAACTTGAACATGACGGAAATGCTTGTGCATAGAATTCAAATTACCGGTCTGCTGATACCAAAATCGTCATGGTACGACGATGTATATGACAGGGGTCCAGAATTTTCAGTACCACAGACCCTCCTTTTGCCCTTACATAGGCAATAACCTATACTCACGCTAATCTGAGTTCAGGTCTATATTCATAAAGTCATTGAGATGTTGCTGTAGCATCATCCTATTACTTAGCTCGTTTCTTGATACAGGTTTCCTTACACACGATGTAGCACAGAGGCCACATATTGCAGGAGCACATTGTATACATAGACAGAACAGGAAACGAATGGCTAAGATCATCCCAATGACTATCAGAATCTTCCATCCCCAGGCAGATATCAGTTCCCAGAACCACCCCATCAAAGACCAGTCTCCTTTGTCCATGTGAATGGATTCGGAGATTTTATGCAGTTTGGAAATGGCCTGGTATACTGTCGGAGCATTGTCTGGGATGAAAATGCAGCAACTTGATTGGATCACTTTACATACCCCACCTCGGTCTGCAAGTATGACCTCTAATGCGACCCTGTTCTGAAGAGTCATAAGGCGATCCGACTGGAGCTCAGCAGTCAAATTGCTAAGGGCACCGGCTGTTTCGATGACAGTGGATTCAACCACTCTTGTCAATTGCCTTATGTTCCTGCTGTTCATCATAGGCCCCGAAAACGGCAGAAAACCTTTTACAAAATCACCAAATTCTTGTCCGGCAGTGTCATCTTTACTGATGACACCTCTAACTATCCTTGTCCTATGGTAATCCGCCGTGGCCGTGTAAGTGGGGGGCAACAAGAACGAAACAAAGCATGTGCCCGAGAAGTCTGGGGGCAACCATGTATAGGCTCTATCATGGCAGATGAAATAGGTACCCTTAGCTGCTAGGAATGAAGGGAAATTTCGAGATGCAAAAACATATGTTTCAGTGCAGACGCTCTTCCCCAACTGAGCTTGTGGATTTTTGCCATTACCTTGCAGACATAGGTGACCCTGATGGGGTACAAAGCAAATCGAGGAGGATCTCTTTGCTCGTTGGTTCTCACTCAAAGCAACTCCATATTTTGTTATGTTCCATCTAACGTAAGCCTGCAACTCATCCCTAGGAATCGTTCTGTACGAGTCAATTGTTCTGCTCATATTTGCAATTCCTACTACCAAAGCTTTGTTGCTTGAGTTACTTTTTGTGGAACGTGGGGTGTATGGTTCGATGGCGAATATGAACATTGTCTTAAATGCCCATAAAGAACCATTGTAGCTAAATGGTAAGACCAAGTATGGGATACCCTTATCTGTTGTACGTGGCATAAGACCACACACCCAGCAGTTAGTTGTGTTTACTACTAATTGGTGTTGGTGTAACAGTTGAACGAAAGAGTTATTTAAAAATTCTAATCTTCTAGAGGACTCATGTTCAGGCAGAGGGTGAAAAGAGTGCGGGGTAACAGTAGGAGGAAGTGTGGGCTGTGTAGTGGGTGTAAATGTCACATGAAAAGTGAATAGAGCATATCCTATTAAAAACATCATTACACCAAGCAACATGAAAGTACAAAATATCATTGATCTTTTCTTCGTCATATATATACACAATTCGTCTTTAAAGTTCGTTTGTTTGGCAGGTCTCTCCATCTTGAAAAACTCCATCCTCTCTAATTTGCTGCCCGCGGTGGTAGGGTGTTCTATGCTAAAGAGTGCTTCTGTCAGTCCAGGGCAACTCCCTTAGACCGACCAGAACTGTCGACCTAACGTCTTCAGCTGCACTCCAGAGACTTGGGCAACCGCGACCCTAGCAGCAGAACCGAATGGCGGTTCGAAAATCAAAAATAAGCAAGTTTCTCAGACGAGAGAGCTGCACAATAAAAAAGTAAAAAGAAATATTTTATTTGTCCGTAGTCATAGTTCTCGGCTTCAAATTGTAACGGTTTCTTCCAGGTGCTGTCTGGTCTTGGAATAAGAGTTCAGGCTCTGTAGTGTTCAATCGAATTGACGGAGGCACGGCCTCTTGCAAAATATCGCTGCTTTCCTGTTCAGAAATTGTTCCTTTTGTACGTGCATCGCTAAAAGGTAGAAAACGAGGCACGGTCTCAGCTTCAGAGTGAGCAATTCCCTCCTGGACCCACCGGTCGTACGGAAGAGGCAGTGGGACCCTCTTACAATGAATGCCGTGGATCCAGTGTTTTTTTCCTTCCACTCGAACAGCTGATCTTGTTGAGAGAAGGACTAGATGAGGGCCGGTCCACCGGGGCTGGTCATTCTTTGTTCGCTGAAAAGTTTTCACCAGCACCCAGGATCCAGGATCGATCGGATGCCCTGGAGCTTCAGAGGCCTGAGGTAGAATGTCGTGGACCTGTTGGTGTAAAACACGCAATTTAGCTGTCGATTCATACAGGTACTCAAGCAACACGGGGTGTTCAAGTTCGCTGAACTTTGTTGGTCTTGGCACGCCCCAAATATTTGCCGGGGGCCCAAACACAACCTCATACGGACTCAAACCCATTCGGGAATGTACAGTCATTCTTGTGGACAGGAGAGCTAGGGGCAAGGCATCTGGCCATTGTAAACCAGAGCTAGCTTGAATTTTGGCCAATTTAAATTTAAGGGTGCTGTTATAGCATTCTACTAAACCAGCTGATTGGTGGTGATTTGCAGCGTGGAACTTTTGTTGAATGCCTAGCCCTTCACACACTTTCTTCATCACTCGACCCACAAATTCATCCCCTTTTTATCACTCCAGACCATTCTCGGCATTCCAAATCTGGGGAAGAATTCCTTGACAAGGGCTTTAGCTGTGGATAATGCAGTGTTATCCTTTAAGGGATATGCTTCTACCCATCTTGAAAAGGCACAAACAATAACGAGTACGTATTTCAAATTGTTGCACCTCTCCATGTGGATGACATCTAGCTGCAAAACCTCGTACGGATATGCTGGAGGCGCAAAATGACCAGCTGGAGTTGAGGTTCCCTTACCAGGATCGTATTTCAGACACACCATACAATTCTTGACCACATTCTCTGCACACTTGGGTATTCCAGCATTTTGCCATACCGGGGCCAATAACTTACAGATCCCTTTCACACTGATATGGGCCATTCCATGAGCCATTGTCATCACTGCAAGCACATACGCATCAGGTAGCAACCATCGCTGGTGCTCTGACAATTCAACCCAACATCCATTTGCATCCAATTTACCCGTACTTTCTCTCCACACACTCAATTCTTTCTCTGTAGCTTCAGCTTGAATAGATTTCACACTCTCAATCGTATCTTCACACATACCAACGTCACCGACCCATCGTGCAGGGCCTGCAACATACATTCGACTCATTACATTCCTTGCAGTTTCTTTCGCAACTCCATCCGCAAACGCATTTCCACGACCAACATCATCAGTAACCTTTTTGTTAGCACTGCATTTCACAATCGCAACTTGTAACGGCAAGGTCAGTGACTCAAGAAGCTCAGTCACCAATTGACCATGCTGGATCTTAGCACCATGCGAAGTCAGGAACCCGCGTTCTTTCCACAATCGTCCAAAACTGTGAGCCACACCAAATGCATACTGGCTGTCCGTGTACACATTCACTTGTTTTCCTTTCGCTAACACACACGCTCTTGTAAGTGCAATCAACTCTGCTGCTTGTGCTGAATTGTGTGGGATGTGTGCAGCTTCAACAATCGTATGTAAAGTCGTCACAGTGTATGCTACAGTCATATCACCATTCGGCAACTTGAAACACGAACCATCAACCCACAAAGTACCATCACATTCTGGAAGTGGAGTATCTTTAAGATCTATCCTCCCTTTCGTTTCTTCTTCTGTCCTGAGACAGCAATCATGCTTTTCAACTTCATCTGTCTCTACTGGAATCGGCAATAGCGTGGCTGGATTCAGAGTATTGCACCTCTTAATGTGCACATGACTCGCTAACAGTGTCAGCTCATAACCCGACAATCGAGCACTAGTTAAGTGCTGTGTCTTTGTTCTGTTTAACAGAGTGTCCACTGCATGCGGTACCATCACAATAAACATGTTATTCATCACTAACCCAGCAGACTGTCGAATAGAAACAGCTGCTGCCACAGTGGCTCTCAAGCAACTCGGCAACGCCTTAGCTACCGGATCTAAAGTCGATGAAAAATACCCGCATGGACGTTGCTTGTCCCTAAAAGACTGTGTCAACACTGACAATGCACAACCTTCCTTCTCATGGACATACAATGTAAAGGGCTTACTGTAGTCGGGGGTACCCAACACAGGAGCCGAATACAATGCATCACGCAATTCGGAAAAACTTTTCTGACACTCTTCAGACCATGGAATGGGATTCGGTGTGTCTTTACAAGTTAATGCCACCAAAGGTTTGGCCAATAAGGAAAAATTCGGTATTCATTGTATGCAATATGATGTAATACCCAAGAAAGCACGCACTTCTCTCTGTGTCCTAGGTACACTCAATTTCGTAATTGCCTGAATTCTTTCTGGGGTCAGTTTCCTTCCCTCCTTCGATAAGAGGTGACCTAAGTAGGTCACTTCTTGTTGACAATATTGTAACTTTGATAGAGACACTTTGTGATATAGATCACACAAATGACGCAACAACGACAATGTGGCTTCCTTACAAATCTCCTCAGTATCTGCAGTGATTAGTAAATTGTCAACGTACTGAATAAGAGTAGCGCCGTCAGGTAAAACAATTGTGTCAAGCTGTGTTTTTAATGCCTGACTGTATATCGATAGACTTTCACATTAGCCTTGAGGAGCGCGTTTGAAGCGGAAGCTTCGGCCTCCTAGACTGAAGCCAAAAATATCCCTACTCTCCTCGGCAATCGGGATGCTGAAGAAAGCATTCTTCAAGTCAATCACTGAGAACCAAGTTGCAGAGGCTGGAATCATAGTCAATAGGACAGTGATATCGGGGACAACTGTAAATTGTGGCACGACTATTTTATTGACCTCCCTAAGATCAATCACAAACCTGTAAACAGGTGGCTGGGAAGGATCAGTACGCTTCAAAACAGGCAGAACAGGACTATTACAAACGTTGCCCCTTGTCTCTTCAATTACATCCTTTTCAATCAGATCGTAAATTATCGCCAACAACGCCTTTTCACCTTTGCTAGAGATCTTGTATTGGGGAATGCGCTGCATTCTAACATTGGCTTTCAATGTCACAACATATGGTGGTATTTCCAAGAGACCTACATCATTAGGACCAGTAGCCCAAAGAATATCCGGGAGAGAAGACAATTCTGTTGGAAGTTTATCCTTCGACAAATACATCGGAGAAACCACTTTCTTACCCAGTGTAAGTTGTACTCCCAAAGGAGAACAGTACAAAGTTGCATACAATCTTTTCAACAGATCCAATCCCAACAAGTTTTCACCCCAACCTGTTGTAAGGATGAGGGGTGCTTCAAATTCACAAGGCCCAACAGAAAGAGACATAGGACAAGAAATTGGGTTCCTAACCGGGGCGCCAGAAAAACCTACTGAAATATTCATTTCGCCAGACAAAGGTGCGCCAGGGAGCTTTGAGTGAATTATAGAACTCTTTGTAGCACCAGTATCCAACAGAAAAGGTTCTGACACACCTGATGTAATCACCTCAACATAAGGTCCACTCTGATCTACTGGAACTGAAACAACTCCCTCTTTTTGTCCAAGCCTGTCCTAGCAATCATTACCTCCCATATTCTCATCTTCTGCATAGTAGTCATCAGCATAGTATTATTATTATTATTATTATTATTAATGAGTTTTATACCGCCCCTGGTTACCCTTGGGCATCCCCGCGCTCATCCAGAGAGAAACGCCAAAACAAGAGACACAGGAATTAGGCAGGGAACAGATGAGTTTTTTAAAGTTTGCGGAAACCTAAGAAGCTCGTTTCCGAGCGCAAGTACAGAGGAAGAGAGTTCCACAGTGTGGCCACATTTATGGAAAATCTTCTGCCACCGGTTCTTGCCTTCCTTACCCAGGTAACTTGCAGCAGATGTTGATGATCTGAGCGGAGGGCGCGGGAGGCCTTATAGGATTGAACCATATCCCGTAGGATAGGTGGGCCTTTCCCCTGCAGAATTTTGTGGGCCATACAGAGTGCTTTGAATTTCACCCTCTCTCTGACAGGGAGCCAATGTAGCGCCTTCAGCGCAGGGCGAGCCGACTGACGCCTGGGAAGGTCCATCAGGAGCCTGGCGGCCGCATTCTGCACTTGCTGCAGTTTGTTTAGAGTGGATTCTGGGGACCCCAGAAACAGTGCGTTACTGAAATCCAGCCGTGAGATGATGAGCCCCTGGATGAGTAACCTCCTAGAGGCCACTGGGAGGAGTGGTAAGATCTTCCGGGCTGACCGGAGCAGACCGAAGCACACGCCTGCAGTCTTTTTAGCGTGTGTCTTGAAGGAAAGGTCCTGCTCCAACCACACCCCCAAGCTCTTGATCTCCTGTTTGGGGGTGGGTGCCGCTCCCAGACAGCTGGGCCAGCTGCTAGGTGATAAGGAGGGAGGGGAGTTCCCCAACATCATCAGTTCCGTTTTTGAGCCGTTAAGCTTGAGTGCTGAGCTACACATCCATGTAAAGATCTTAGCCAAACACGTGTGCAGCCGGTCGGGATAGTAAGCCGACTGGGGAAGCCCTACCACCTACTGAGTATCATCAGCGTAGCTGATGATCTTGATACCCAGAGGCAGTACCACACTCTCCAGTGGGGCCATGTAAATGTTAAATAAAGTAGGGCTCAGCGATGAGCCCTGTGGCACACCACACTGGAGAGGGACCGATGATGACTTCTCGTGGCCTTCCCACACCTCAAACGTCCGGCCTTCCAAAAAGGAAGCGAACCACTTCAGGGCCATCCCGGAGACCCCCACCCCCGATAGCCGTTGGAGAAGCACCTGATGGTCTACGGTGTCAAATGCCGCACTGAGGTCCAGGAGGATCACTGCCACCGACCCCCCTGAATCCAAAATGCTCCTGGCATTCTCCACGACTGCCAGCAGGGCAGTATCGGTCCCCTGACCGGGGCGAAAGCCCGTTTGGGAATCACCCAGAAGGGAGTTGGACTCCAGAAAGCCCGATAGGCGGCTATTCACCAGCTTCTCCACCACCTTGCTAAGGCCGGGGAGCAGGGAAATGGGCCTAAAGTTGGCAAGGTCGGCGGGGTCCAGGTTAGGCTTCTTCAAGAGAGCCTTGACAACCGCTCCCTTCCAACTGGGGGGGCCCCACTCCTTGGGTGAAAGATAGATTTATAAGGTCCGTCACTGGGCCGCCGATGGTGGAGGCTACCTGCTTAAGATATTTCATTGGTGCAGGGTCTTTCGGAGAAACAATTTTCATGGACGGCAGGACTGCGAGAACTTCTTCCACAGTGACAGGGCCGGAAGAAGCCAACTCCGCTGACCGCACCCTGGGCTGAGACCCTAGGTTACCACCGGAGGGGGTCTCCTGGGCTAGCCGGGGGAGAGATGCCAAGGTGTTATCTATTTTGGTTTTAAAGAAGGAGGCAAGTTCTGAACATTTTTCACGTGGATTGTCGTGAATGACCTGAGGTTCGGGAGCTTTCAAGAGTTCTTTGATGACCCTAAATGATTCTTTCGAGGAATTGGCAGAAGAGCCTATTCTCTCCTCAAAGAACACAGATTTCGCTACCCGAATAGCGGATTTGTAGGTACTAAGAGCCGCCCGATATTCTCTCCGGCTCGTTTCGCTCCAATCTTTCCTCCAGGTCCGCTCCAGCCTCTTGCAGCCCTTCCTCAGTGTTCTCAGCTCAGTTGTATACCAGGGCGCAGATCCCACTCTCTTACCCCTGGTGAGTTGTTTCTCCTTGGGGAGGAGAGCATCAAGCGAGTTAGTGAGCCAGATGTTTAAGTTCTCATCAGCAACTAACGAATTAGACCCAGGGGGAGGCCGAGGCGCCTCCAGATGTACCGCCCAGGTGTCCACTGGGAGCCTGGACCAGGCTCTTTCCACGGTGTATACCCTGGGAGCCGATGCCACTGGGACATCAAACTGCCACTGGGCAGGCACCATAAAATGGTCTGTCCAAGGCAGAGCCAATGTAGGTAGTACTTTAAGGCAATCTGAGTTTGAAAATATAGGGTCCAGCAAGTGACCCTTCCCATGTGTGGCACCCAAGTTAGCCAAGTTGATCCCAAATGCTTTAAGATCGCCTTGCAAATCTATTCCCAGAGAGTTGGAGGGGTCATCGAAATGGATATTAAAATCACCCAAAGCTACAAAGTTACCAGTAGAGGAGGCAAGGAGCGCGGCTGTTTCTAAGAAAGAATTAAGAAAATTCCCCAAAGTCCCAGGAGGACGATAGATCAGATGGCCCGCCAAGGACGCAGTGGGTGACAAGCGAAGAGAGAACTGACAGCTCTCGCAATCGCTCATCCCTCCGTCCTGAACCTTACACACTAGCGAATCCCTATAAAGGATGGCGATTCCTCCTCCCCGCCCCACAGGTCTGTCCAGATGTGATATAAGAAAACCTGGAGGAAGTGCTCTCACCATGTCAGGGCCTGAGCAGGAGGAAATCCAGGTCTCTGTTAAAAATAACACATCCAACTTGTGGTCCAGAATGAGGGAGTTAATTTCAGTGGCATGACTGGGTAAAGACCGGTAGTTCAACAAAGCTATTGAGAGCACCGATTTGTCAGGGGCCCTATCCTGACCCGCAATACAGGCCTCGCAAGGCAGGAACGGTTGTCCTCCCCCGTGGGCGAATCTGCATGTGGTGAGTTTCAAAGACCGCCAAGACATGAGTTCCTCCCTCCCATACCCAATACGAATGTGAGGTGGCTCCAGTGGATCGGGCATAAGGACCAGCCCTGAGCCCGTCTGGGCCCGGACGGGCACAGACGGGCTGAACTCTGGCGCAACTCCGGCGTCAGTCCGGCGTCCCCGCAGTACTGAGCTGTTCTACCAGACGCGTTATTCTGCTGGTCGAAACTATTCATTGAATTCTGAGGCGGGAAGGAACGTGTGTTCTGGGGGAAATTTCCACGCCCCCTACCTCTAGGGGCTTGTTGAACACCTCGACCTCTCGCACCAGAAGTACCGTTCGTGCGCTGTAACAAAACCGTACAACTACTCTTGAAATGACCCTCTTCTTTACAATACGCACACTGATTGGGTCCATACGGTAAACGTTGTTGAGGAAACTCGTTTCTTTGCGAGTTCCTTGAATACTGCTGGGGTTGCCGATAATCGCGCTGACTATTAGTACGGGGTGGATAAGCTTGCTGCAGGAGGACTTTAGTCTTCAATTCCTTATTTTTCTTATCCGCTTTCTCTAACTCATCTTTGCGCCCATTCTCATAGTACTGGGCCATAGCTAAAATCTGCGATGACGTGGAAACTGCCCAAGCACTCTCGGAATCCTTCAACTTATTGCACAATTCAGGAAGCAAATTATGCACAAATTTGTCGACAAACAATCTCTGGCTACCATCGGTAGCCATATCCTGACCACTATGATCTACAAAAGTCTCTTCAAACCGTGTGAAGAAATCGGACACAGTCTCATCTTTCTTCTGCTTACATGCAGACAACTTGTCCCAATTAACACGCAATTCGGGTATTAAAGTCTTCATATACGTAATAATCCTACCAGGAAGTTCTGCAATCAAATCATCAGGCTTAGCACCGCCTACATGCCGGTTGTCGGCATTTCTAAAATTAACCCATGTTTCACCCAATTCCTGCGCATGAACTGTGTGACGAATCTTACTCCAAATAGGTTGTGGAACAACATTTCCAAACAACATGTCGATGTCCGCCAAATTCATAATACATGAACCCACAGTCTGAGTCAACTCTTTATAGTACCCTGCTGGATTTTTGCGCGGGTCAGGCAATGACTGCTTAATAGCTAAGACTTCAGCGCGTTTCCAGGGGACATGCACCCATACACGCTGGAAATGAGCCGGTACAGCTGGTGGATTATTGCCTGCACCAGCGACAACCGCTTCTTTCCACACCGGAGGGACCTCTCTCATTGGATATTGTCGTGCTTTTCTCCTAGCTGAAGCGTCAGGCTCAAACATCGGCTGAGGAGTGTCGCTACGAAACGACAAAATATTAGCAACTGCTCTCCCAATATGCTGAGGACCCACAACGGTCCCTTTTGCAAACTCAGAACGCACACGATACAACTCATCGGGAGCTTTACCTACTTCTGCATCCCACTGTTCATGGAGAAATCCACACATCGTCTCATAAACGTACCGTGGCTTTGGTTCTTCCCATTGAAGGAAGACATCTATAACACCTTCCAGATCATACTGAGAAGCACACGTAATCCACTTACGCGCCAAATGATCCAAAACCGTACGTTCATCTGTGTCAGGCAACTGACTACGTGACTGTCTACGCTCACTAACTGGAGACATACTCAAATGTCCCCATAAAGGGGAAAGAAGACCGGACAAGGCAGCAGTCATTTTCTGTCTTGTAGAAGGAGAGGATGAAAGAATAAGAGAAGACAGAAGAATAGTAGTAGGATCCAAGGTCGAAACAGGAGTAGTGTGAATAGGCGTAGGAGTAGCAGACGAAGTAGGAGGCGTAGGAGGCAAAGTTGGCGACTCTTGAGAAGGTTGCGCCAAAGGAACAGTAGCCAACGGAAGAGGAGCTGGCTGTGGAGGAATCGCAGGTGGTACAACAACTGGATGTTGCACAGCTAAAGGTGGTGGTGGTACCGTAGCACTCTGTTCATAAGGGGGTGGCGAACTCAATAGATGTGACATTTAAGGATCTTTTTCAAGATCTTTCCTCATTTCCTGTTCTTTTGTTGGCAAAACTGGGTAGCATTTATCTATCGCTAACTTCCTAATCCTATGCATTTGTTCACTCTCTTGCTCTTCCTCATTATCCCTAAACGCTACAGCAGCTTGCACCATTGACATGCCTCGTTTATTTTTCTTCGCTAATTTTATTTCTTTCTGTTTGGCTTCCTTGCGCCATATGCGAAAAGAGTCAAACATTGCCGGCCGGGCTTTCTTCTTAAAAAGTTTAACCTCAAGATTATCCAAAATTTCTGTGTCAAAACTACTGTTTTGGGGCCATTTTAAAACACCATCTTTTCTGGTGTAACGGGTCCATATATCATTAAATGCAATGGGGCCTACGCCGTGTTTCACATATAGTTCGTAGGTTGGAGTTCCAATCGGAGTAACCAGACACAAGTCTTCAAATCGGGAATCCCTATTACAACCAAGACAAAACAAATTTCGAAGTCTGCTAAGACCAGGCATCTTCGCTCTCTAGTCTAGCTTCAAACTTCAAAGGATTATCGAATACGAAAGTCTCGTGAATACACGAGTCCTTTGGTTTTGGCACTTGCAAGTTCCAAACAAACCGATCCTCGCAGGGATACCAAACAAAACTAAGGACTGGGAGACGCTCCACTTATACTAAACTGAGGTATCGATGACGTCACCAGAAGATTCGTCTATCGTTTCGCTCTACCAATCATCAAGGGTCCAAAACAGGGCGATAGTCAGGGCAGCAGTCCTTCGTAGCCGTCGGGACGCGGGGAACCTCGCAGCAAAGACTTTCGGACCACGTCGACATGCAGGGGTTGATGAAGTGGCGGCCTTCCTCCAGAGTTTTCACACGAAGCTCCTCACCAACCTCTGACTTGGACCGGTACCGCTGATACCGCCCAACGTTGGGCACCAACTGAAGTACCGGGTTTTTAAGAACCCAGCGGTGCCAGGGAGAACACCCAAAGACTTCGAGTCCTTCCTGTTTCAGACTTCAGAAACACAGAGTCTTCTTGGTGAAGTCAAAGATCGTATTTATTGGCTGCAGCCAGTAACAGGTATCCTAGAAGTACAACAGCATGAACAGCATGTATGTTCTCGGGAGACTGCTCAACATTACAAAGCCAGACTTCTCCTTATATACAAAATAATATGCTTCAGGCAAACATTCCTTATTTTATGGTAAACCATTCACATATTTTCGCCACAAAGGAAAAGCAAAGTCATGATGACAAGCCCACGTTTCAGTTTGTCCAGTCCATAATCAATTGCCCGGCAAGGCCCAGAACTTTCATCAGATATCGACGGACCCCTAATAAAAACGGGCACCTCCTCCTCGTAAAACAGGTCATATAAGGAGAAACAGGGACAGGTGTGTGTGAGATTAGGCATAGTTTGTATGTGGTGATCGGATTTTGACATGTTGTGCCTTGATTCTGATCTCGCTCGGCCACTGGGAAAGAACCTGGCCGGACAGGTTTGGCTTCAGGCAGTGGAGTCAGCTTGTCCAGGTCACAGCGGAGTAAGCAAAGGTGTACGTGTCCTTCAGGTTGGTTTCAGCCTTTAGTCATTGCCTTATGTGAGGGCAATCACAAAATGGCTGCTGATCACAAAATGGAACCCGTGGGTTCCGGACAAAAACTCCGATTTCAGGGTGATTCCGTCACTTGAACATGACGGAAATGCTTGTGCATAGAATTCAAACCATTACCGGTCTGCTGATACCAAAATCGTCATGGTACGACGATGTATATGACACGGGTCCAGAATTTTCAGTACCACATGTTGCGTTACTGCAGATTAATGCAGCCACTCGGCCACGTAAGGTGGTCTTGCATGGCTTCATAAATCTAATTTTGGACTTGCGTTCTGCTCACAACCATGATGCAACTCCCTTTATAAATATAGACCAAGATTGTAATGAAATAATAATACATATTGGCAAATCTCCTTATTTTATATCTGATAATGGCAATATGGACTATTCTACAGTCTATCCAGGCAGATCTCGGATTCTCCTAATGTCCATCCCTCATAATTCCACATCCATCTCATCTCTGAATGCTGCATCCCATAACATAATGATCACACTTTGGTGGTCATCACACATTACATGGAAACACTTGCAACAAATGGTCAAGGAAAAGACAATTCACTTCTAACCATGCACCACACAGTGCCGCGTGCCACCCAAGAAGCAAATGCCACTGCGCCCCACACAGGGGTAGTAAGTGCTATACAAATGCTGCAATACAATAGAATACAATGAAAGGGTGTCATCAGCACATTTGTGAAAACCACCATTGAACAATGAACACGTACAGCATGGGATGCAGCAATGCCACCTTCCTCTCAACACACGGCAGCAGAATTGCAAGCTTCCCTCACACACTGAACAGGTACAGCATGGGAGACAGCACTGCCACCTCACTCTCAAAGCACAGCATCAGCACTGCAAGCTTCCCGCACACACACTGAACAGGTACAGCATGGGAGGCAGCAATGCCACCGTACTCTCAAAGCACAGTAACAGCACTGCAAGCTTTGCTCACACACTGAACAGGTACAGTATGGGAGGCAGCAATGCCACCTCATTCCCAAAGCACAGTAACAGCACTGCAAGCTTTGCTCACACACTGAACAGGTACAGTATGGGAGGCAGCAATGCCACCTCATTCCCAAAGCACAGTAACAGCACTGCAAGCTTTGCTCACACACTGAACAGGTACAGTATGCAAGTCAGCAATGCCACCTTACTAAAAGCACAGTAACAGCACTGCAAGCTTCGCTCACACACTGAACAGGTACAGTATGCAAGTCAGCAATGCCACCTTACTAAAAGCACAGTAGCAGCACTGCAAGCTTCGCTCACACACTGAACAGGTACAGCATGCAAGTTACCACCTTACTCAAAGCACGGCAGCAGCACTGCAAGCTTCGCTCACACACTGAACAGGTACAGTATGCAAGGCAGCAATGCCACCTCACTAAAAGCACAGTAGCAGCACTGCAAGCTTCGCTCACACACTAAACAGGTACAGTATGCAAGTTACCACCTTACTCAAAGCACAGCAGCAGCACTGCAAGCTTCCCTCACAAACTGAACAGGTACAGCATGGGAGGCAGCAATGTCACCTCAATCCCAAAGCACAGTAACAGCACTGCAGGCTTCGCTCACACACTGAACAGGTACAGTATGCAAGTCAGCAATGCCACCTTACTAAAAGCACAGTAGCAGCACTGCAAGCTTCGCTCACACACTGAACAGGTAGAGTATGCAAGTTACCACCTTACTCACAGCACGGCAGCAGCACTGCAAGCTTCACTCACACACTGAACAGCTACAGTATGTGAGTCAGCAATGCCACCTTACTCAAAGCACAGCAGCAGCACTGCAGGCTTCGCTCACACATTGAACAAGTTCAGCATGGGAGGCAGCAAAACCACCTCACTCTTAAAGCACAGTAACAGCACTGCAAGCTTCCCTCACACACTGAACAAGTTCAGCATGGAAGGCACCAATGCCACCTTACTCTCAAAGCACAGCAGCAGAAGGGAAAGCTTCCCTCACACACACATTGACCAGTAAAGCATGCCACCTCACTCTCAAATCACGGCATCATCAGCACAGACGTGAAGTGGATCCTCAAAACACAGAAAAAATAACTGCAGTATTAGAAGCAGTGTGAGGTTCCATCATTTATACAGATCAGGTAAAGCTAACCTCACATAAAGAACAGCTATAGCATACCTGCAGAAAGCCAAGCTTGGAGACTGGAGACTACTGTGGGGCCTCCTCACCACAACCAAGTATTGAGTGTGGGGACTTCAGGCTGCTGCAAATCTTTTCTACCCCTGACAGAATGGGCTGTAGAGAGAGCGGGCACAAGATCCTATTCCGGGACCCTTCTTCCCCCTGCAGTTTATGCAGAGGCATGGTGTAGTAGGAGCCTGCTTGGCATGGTGAGGTAGAGCCTGCTGCTGGGGTCTCTGTTAACCTAGATAGGATAAGACGCGCACCGTTCAGTAAACCAAAAGTTGAAGAGGTAAAGAATTGTTGCGTGCAAACCAGGGCTTCGCTGTCTGAACCAATCAGCGTTGAGATAAATACCAAGTAGCAATCTCCCAGTGGGAGTTGTCCCCCAGTGCACCGCGTTGTGTAATACCCGTAGGTATGATAAAGTTCAAACAAACACCAAGTTCATTCCAAATTAATTTGTAATTTGTAGTATTCCAGTTTTCATTCCAAATTCATTTTTTATTCCATGTGATACAAGTATTCCTTAAATACCAGTGAATACATCCACAATTTTCCTTTCTACATCCCTATGCATTTCGTGCTTATCCAGCCTTTCATCAGGGGAATAGTCTGTAAATAAAAATGAAAACGAACTTTTTTCAGAGATGATATCTCATTTGTATCAAAAAATAAACAACTAATTACCAGTAGTGCTCTAATCATCTCCGTGATTTTTAAACATGCATGATGTGCCAGAAAGCTCGGCATGTACACGCGAGCAGGAATTTGTGGCGAACATTGTGAGGAAACCTCCGGTGTCAGTGCGCTTTATAAATGCAGCCTAACATTAACATTAACATTGCGTGAATACAACTTCTCTATTAAGTCTCCACTCGGGGTGTTGTTTAATCCTCACCGGCACATACGAACCATAATCAGTGATACTCAGCGAGTGAATATCACGTATTTAACGAGTATCCGTTCTGGGTGTTTGTTCTAGGGTTATCGGCATTTTTAGTTTGGTACTCTTGGTCACCACGGTGTTTACTACTTCAAAGTGCACTCTATACATAACGGGTTTTGTTTTAGTAGCATTTCACTACAATCTCGATTTTTTTCTCTCTTATTTGTCACACTATTTGTAGTGCATCCTTGATACTTTAACAACTGTCTCTTTCTGGCACATCATGGCACATTCTTTCATCTCTCAGTCTTGCAGCCCCTTCAACTGAACCTCAGCTTTCCTGAAGACACATTCAAACTTCCTTCCGACCACCATAAGTCAACCACTGCTGGTCCTCAGAAACTCAACCGAGACCTCTATCTAACCCTCAGTAGTCCTTAGCCAGCCTTCAGATTCCCTCAGCCATCCCTTTCAGACCCTCAGCTGTTCCTCACAGATTCTCATCCTTACCTTGCCAGCAACCAGACCCATTCCCACGTCCTCACTAGCTCTTGGTGCCTACCACCCGTCACTGAAAGGCATCTTGGTTCACCCTCAGAACCTCTATGCTGCCTATCACGCATGCTCAGAGCACATTTGCTAGCCCCCAGATGCTAGCTATGAGCAGTAGGAGATGCTTATCCCCCGCACACTGTTTTATTTTTATGTGTGTCATGTTTTACCAGGATCTTTCAGTTTAGTTGCAATGTTAATATGCCTTGTGCATGACACAGCATGTACTCTGCAGGTCACCGGTTCAAATCCTAGTAAGATAGCTCAGTGGGTTTATATGTTTGTTACAAACCTTTTAAAGTAGACAGCAGTTGACACCTGTTGATCTTCGGAGATAGCTTAGCTCATTGTGTTATATACAAACTAACACCTTTAGGACCCTGACAAAATGCCATTAATCAGACAGTGCTATTAGCTGTCAAAAAACAATTCAATTTGTAATGTGCGCTGTGTCAATTGTGTTTATCAATGTAACTCAACATGTACAACTGCAAGCATGCTATATTACAAAATATTGGATTGATGTGCTCTTTTTCATGACTCTCATGAAGATGGGAGACCACAATCTCCACTCTCTTCCTTCCTTAGTTTTACCACATGCATCAATTGAATTTGAATTTGAATTTAAAAATATTTATATAGCGCTCTTCTACCAAGCGGTTTCTTGGCGCTTAAGGGCATCGATTCCTCTTTGTAACTCCCTCAAATGGACTGCTGAGGGTTACGGCCTTTACAACATGGGCAGAGCGGAAGCACGCTTGCCTTCATCATGCATATGTGTGGTTAAGGCAGTGCGTAGTCTAGATGTGAGGATGGGGGGGCACAGGAAGAGGAAGGATTGGGGCAGGAAGCAGTCTGGTAAGTGGGGTCGGGGTTGTTTTTAGGGCAGGGTCCAGGTTTTAGGGCTCAGGACAGGGGGTTAACGTACTTTTCAGGGGTGGGGGCAGTTTTTAGGGCTCAGGACAGGTAGAGGAATGGACAGTTTTCAAGGTTGGAGGCAGTTTTAGGGCTCAGTGTGGGAGGGCTGCATCGGGGAGGTTTTTAGGACATGGGGCTGAGCTTTAGGGCTCACGCGGGAAGGGACAGTTTTCAGTGCTGGGGGCAGTTTTAAGGGCTTACGGACAGTTCTCGGTTGGGGTGGTTTTTAGTATGTGGGGTCGGGTTTTTGGGCTCAGGGCAGAGGGGCTGGGGTGTGATCTTTACCACGCATATCCCTCTACCAATCATGCATGTACCATGAAATTGCATGGTAAAGGCATGCGTGGTAAAGGAGTGAGTTGTTAAGACGCATTCGTTGTTGGGGCAGCGTTGTAGAGGCCCGGTGGTTTAGCCATGCGTGCTTTTGTTATAAAACCGACTGCTGATCTTTACAGTAGAATACTTTCATCTCAACACTGATCTGTTGGCCAACCTACAAGGAGACCAAGCAGGGTTTATCCTTGTTTCCCCTGATGGCCTGCTGAGTCTGAGGGCCAGGTGTGAGTGTGGTGCTGTGCTGCCTATGATTGCTGATACCTACTCCAGCTGTTCAAGCATCGCAGGCAGATGGTTGAAGTGAAACACCCTGGACCCGATTCACAAAGGTAAGGTTTGTCCAAAAGTCTAAGTTTAGACCAAAAGTCTAGCTTTACTACTTTCTGGTATTCAGTAAGATAAGTAACGAGTAGTATCTATACAATTGTGGAGTTTCTGCACTCAGGCGGAGATTCCGCACTCGGGCGGAGACTCCGCACTCGGGCGGAGGTTTCAGACATGAGGCGAAATCTCTGTACTTGCAGTCGTAAAGATGATACTCAAACCGAAAAGTAGTAAAGTTAGACTTTTGATCTACCTTTGCCTTTGTTAATCGAGTGCCCTATATTTTGAAGCCCGCTGCCCAAATCAAATTCTAAGCCTGAACCTATGGGTAAGATCTATGAGTGTGAGCCGATGAAGGTGTTGGCATTCAATGAAGCAAAGCACTTTTTGGAAGCTGAAGATGAAATCGGGAGCTATGTTGCACCTCTCGGTCACTAGTGAAATTTATGTTGAAAGTAAGTGCTATTCATCATTAAGGGATGTTGTATTGTACTCATTAAATTCTAATTAACACCTCTCGTATGGGAAAACCAGTTAATTATCCGAATACAGAAACAAATTTGTGATATTAGCATTGGATCCTAAATTGGACAACAAACCAGCCACTCCCTTAGTTTCATGAGAGTAAATAACCCCAGTGGATTTAATCTAACAACACAACACCGCAGACAGACTCCTCGCGGGGAAAGCAGGAGACTGCCTGGCGGCACCGCCTGCCCCAAGTCCCTGAGGAGCATCTCCCAAGGCTTCCACCCTTCCAGAGCCTCAAGACCTAGCATGTGTCCAGGTCTCCAGAGAAGAGCCCTCTGGGGAGCCTCAGGAAGTCTTTTTAAGCTCTGCTACCATAGGCATCCTCCTTCAATGGATGGCTCTTCGGCCCTTCCTCTCGGCTGCCCCCAGGTCCTGTGCTGGAGCTTCAGGTAGCGGCGATAGTGCATGGATGTGCTCTGTACTTCATCCCAGCCCCGCTTGTGTGGTGCACCTAGTGCAAAACATGGGATCAGCCACCCACAGCCCTGCCTTTGCATCAAGGTCTTCTACAAGGGCCAGAATTCCTAGACAGCACCAGGGTGGGGGATTTAGAGCAATGTTGCACTAATGTTAGGCAATTTGGCTGTGGCATTGGCAAGAATATAAGATTTTTTTTCCACTCATAAGGTAAAAATGCTGGTCCAACAGCAGTGTCTAATTACCCACCACTGGTGCAAATTTTGCAATCATATTCCAATAGGTTCAAAAGTGACCTAGTTGTCCAAACTTTTCAAAGTTTTTCTGGTCATAGAGGATCACCCTGTTTTTTTTATTTCAAAGTATTTTATTAAGAATTTTACACATACATTTTAACATCGCTTTCCCTTCACAGGGTACCATCCCCAACTGGCCGTACCTGATTGTGGTACACTATATTGTTTACATGATCGGCTGTCCCCCTTAATACTGTCCTACTATAGGAGTGAAGGTGAGTGAAAAGTTGGAAAAGAAAAAGTGCGTATAGGGAAGGAAAAGAGGGGTGTGCGCGGAGGTAATTTGCTCGCACTTCTATCTTCGTGTGTGGAAAAGGCCTTCTTGGTAGATCCCTCTCTGATCCTGGTGCTTATTTCTGTGGTAATGCTTAAAAAAAGGGGGAAAACCTACTCAATGTGAAATCTAGCCATATGGTTTATGTATTAAAAATATTTTACAATTATATTTAGTAAATTTTTAAAATTGTAACCTACTTTTTCATGGTGCAAACGGTTGAACACTTTTCTGATTTGCATAGAAAACAACTTGTTAAAACATTATTTAGCAAATAAAATGTGTTATTGCCATTTAGTCTCATTTATGTTATGAATATACCTGGAAAATTGTGGAGTTAAATTAAATCTTTGTGCTTGGGGTTAGCGACCCCCTGCCAAGCGGGTTCCACTGCTTGCCGTGCTTGCAATACTGGGCAGGTGGGACAACATTTCACAGGTCTGCTTTTAGCTCCGAATTCAGCCTTGGACATTGGATATTTGAAGTTAGAAGCACTTAGGGTCAGATTTACCACTTACGCACGCAGTGCAGTGCAGCAGCCGCAAATACCGTGTGAAAAGAGAGAGCGGAGGAGAGCACCATATTTACAGAAATAAGGCACCCTCCTCCCTTTTTACGAGCGCCGGCGCTAAAATCAGCTGCTGTGGGCCAGACACACACCTTTACGCCGTAGTGCAAGGGTGTCTTCTGAGTCTAGCATAGGTTTTAAACAGGAAGGGTACCCTTCCAATGCACAATACTATGCTTAGACTGACTTAAACCTTTTTCCCTCTTTGTATGTGTGCTGTACAGCGTAGCACATGTACAAAGTTGGAAAAGGAAGGAGAAACGAAAGCAATTCTTCTTCCTTGTGCCTACTTCAAAAAGGTGCAGTTTTCTGATGCTAAACCCTTTCTACTTTATTTAATAAATAGGGTTTAGTGTCAGAAACGATTGGTGGTTGCATAGGGAGGCCCATGCTCCGCCTATGGTACGTCCTCCCTTGGCGCTAAGTAATGCAAAACAATGCATAGCGCTGCTTTGCATTACATTCACATTATTTCCAGCGCTAAACAAGTTTAATGCTCGAAAGTAAATCTGAAAAAAAAAAGATTTTGTGTCGATGTGCGTCACTTTTGTCCATTAGTGAATGTGTTAAAAGAAACAGCACTACATGCTTCATTTGCAGCTGGAAGGACAGGAAAGCACCAGCAGGACATATCACGAGACCCCGTGGGTGGGTGGGGCACCGCTGCCAGGAAAGCAAGAGGCAGAAGACACCTACAAGGATGTACACATTGTGAGCAGAAAGGATGTAGCCTTCCGACCATCCATGACTAATGTGGTACAAATCCTTAACACCTTCAAATGCAAATTGTCTCCTTGAGGACTGTAACACGGCCTGCTATTTGAAAAAGACAACACTAAAAACAAGCACTGGCAAAGTCAATAGATCTTTCTGTTTTAGACAGGAAGTGTGTGGTACTCGTTGGGCGTTTGTTCGTGTTGCGCTCACCTCTCCCAGAAGGAAAGTCCCATAATGGAGTAGCATCTTGGCTACAAAACAATGGAGCTGGGAAGAGAGCCTTTCTGGTGAACAGACCGGATTAGTAGAGGTAAGCTGTATCCTTGAAGGAGGGTGTTATGAAAAGAAGTGGGACGATTCATTTAGTCTAGTTAATTGGAAACATAAAAAGTTAAAGACACCAAAATATTGCCTAAAAGCCTTGTGCATTTCTTTATTTTTAAACAAAAAGCTGTACATCCAACAATACGTTTTCATGACAGCAACCTGTAAGGCAAGAGAGTGTAGTGGCCATTAGTGAATATCCCTGTGGGTATAAGACAGGATAGGGGCACAAACAGCAACATAAAACCATACATTAGCTGTAAAGATGTCATTGAGTCAGGAGGACAAACACGCAGTGTCCCTCCATGACAGGCTACATGTTGCATCCGCAGTCTAACAAAGGTTCTGCCTGAGCCCCATCATCACAGCCTTCATGGAGGCACAAACGGGTCACTACAACCATCCTCGAAAAGCCATAGCCTTGATGGACAGCCCTTTCAAGCAATGGTCAACCAAGGAGAACAATGAACACCAATGGCTGAGGGGGGCGGACCCAAAGCCCACTCTTTCACTCTGGACTTCATATTCTACCAGTTTGAACTATTGATAACATGAGGACAAACATGTCTCAAGCTATCTTTGACCAAACCTAAATATAAAAGACGTTTGGGCAGTCCCTAGGGGCATATTATCAAGGACGGAGTTAAGATTATCGGCGCTTTAGTGGCAGGAAACTGCGCTAAAGAAGCTAATGGGCTTGATAATAGGCCGTAGAGAATTCCAATATAAGCCCATGTTCACACCAGAACATGAGCTTCTATGGGAATTCACAAGGGCATATTATCAAGCTAGTTATTGCCGCTTTAGCGGCAGGAAACTGCCACTAAAGTGGCGATAATTTTAACGCTGTTTCTTGATAATATGCTCCTTAGTTTGGCCGACCTAAAACTTTAATGAATTTGGCGCTGCCGTAGCAATCGCAATGTGTTGGGATTTAATTGTAGTTTGGTGTGGTGTTAAAGCTCAGGTGTCCAGTGAGGAGGGCTGGAAGCGAGGTTAGAGTTAGAGTGAACAATTGTGTTGAAAACCTTTTTGCTGCATTAGTTACTTTTTTCTGGTCTTGAATATTATATAATTAACCAAAAACTGCAAAACTGCAGCTAGGCATCTCACCCAAACAGATCCAATTTCTCAGTGAGTATGTTTTCTTTCTTAACCAATTAGCCCAGTGATTTTCAAAGTGTGGGGAGCCCCCCTCCCTCCATAGGGGGGTATAAAGACAGGGGCATAGCTACCAATGTTGCAGCAGGTGCAGTTGCACCAGGACTGCAGCATATAAGAAGTCTACGTCACTTTGATTAGTGGCTGTTTTTTACTACAACACCAGCGAAGGGGGGGGGGGGGCAACTTCCCTGTTTACATCCTATAACATGTTACACATGCATTTTTTCAAATTTCGTTTTTGAAAGGGATAATTGAATATCATTTCACCGTTTGAAAGGTGAAAACGTAGGAGAGAAAAGTATATAATTAAAGGCTTCAACTTCAATCAAAATGCCCGGGAAGATATATAATACGAACCCTTGCCCTGCAAATTACATCATAATTTCGAATACTGGAGCAACTGCAATAAACAAACGCAGCAGATAATTGAGAGTTTTCTCCTAAAATACACCCGCTGTGATTTCACTTAGAATAGGATTACTGTGCAGTGATTTAAATGTATGCCTTGATTGTGGTACATTGAAACTGATTAGTGAATGACTGTCAGTTTTGTCTCCATTATTTGAGAGACGTCCACAACCCCCCCCCCCCCCTCCACATCTCCCCCCTCTTGACAAAGGTTTAGCTTGTGTGCAATATTTAACCCGTTGGTGGGTCCAACTACGGAACTTCATGCAGGAGGGGATGGGGTGACACCCAAACATAATAGCTTGAAGAACGCTCCCCTAATGTCATCTTTGGTGGAGTCTTCTTTTACTCAGTTAACTACAGTAACATAGCACAACATTGTGTAGCAAGCATTTGGCTTTATCAAGAGTTCTTTGGTTTTGCCATTTCTTTGCAAAATGCTATTGTTGGGGGAGTTGCTGGATCCTGACAAAATGTACATTACAAACATTGGCTAAAAGCTAAAATATGTTTTCCCCTCGAAGGGCTCATATTGCCTAAGTAGTCCATTGCTCTGAAGGGAAGTACTTTGCCGGGGGTCTTCTCGAAAGATCAGAAATCCATCACACATGGTGAAGTTAGCCAATAGCTAAAGTGGGCGGACCCTTTGCCCCATGCTGTATGCTGTAGTGAATGGAAGAAAACAAGAATAGCAAGCAGCAGATCAATGGATGAATAGGGCTGGGTGAAGGTATATATATCTATAAAAAAGGTTGTTGTTATCTTTATTGTGCTGTCAAACAAATTTGATAAGACACTAGGGGGTCGATTTACTAAGTAGTCATGCAAAGCAGCAAAAAAACTCGCAGAGCTGCGCTGCGTGACAGGGCGAGAGCAGAATTGTGCCGTGTGCACTGAGATATGAACCATTTTCTTTCCTCTCTCTCTGCGGCGGCGCACTTTGTGCTGCGTAGCGCCAACACAGACACCTTTGCGCCATGGTGTAATGGTGCCTGCATTACATGCAGGATTGTTTTTGGGCAGGAAGGAACACCTTCCTGCACAAAAATAATCTTTAGAGGCACTTTCCTCTTTCTATGGGGCAGATTTACAACAGAATATGGAGTATGGGGTTAAGCAAAAATGGCTAATGCCATGCTGTGTCATTCTGAAAACGCAGGGATGCGCTGTATTTACAAAGATACAGTGAACCCCTGCGTTTACCCTAGCGCTGGCGCTTAATTAAGCTGCATAGCGGCAACGCAGGCACCCTTGCACCATCGTGCAAGGGTGCCTGCATTGGGGGGAATGATTGTTTATGTGTTTTTGCTGTTTCTATGTGTGCTGCAGAATGGAGGACACGTGCAAAGAGGAAATAATGAGAAGAAATAAAGATAGCTCTCCTTGTAATGCCTCTGTTGGACAGCAGTAGCAATTGACGCAATTCCAGGTTTACTGACCTCAGGGAGAAGTGTGGCTCACTGGTTAGAGGAGGCAGACCTGGAAGCAGAGGTCAGCCCGGGGCCAGGGTTCAATTCCAGGCTCGGCGGGGTCTTGAGTCCTAAAATGTCCATGGACTCGACAATTCTCGCTGCTGTGCCTACTCGATTCACGGGTTCACACTCTGCGACTCTGGGCAATAGCTTGCTTAATCTCCACAACGGCCTCGCGGCGGGATGCCTGGCTTTCACCTTGCGGATACCCTGCCGGGGTTATCTCACAGGGGAATACCAGGACGGGTTCCCTAAGCAAGCGCTTAGAAACCGCTTGGTGATTTGCGCTATATAAATTCCTGTACATATATCTGAGATTGCGTAAAAATCCATGGCTGGATGCATTGGAACACCCACGCTCCACCCACTGAACGCCTTCTCAAGGTAGAGTAACCAAAGTCAGCGATTTGCGCAGCCTTCAGCTATACCAGATTTACTAGGCCACACGAGGTGGCTCTGCGTGGTTTAGTAGATTCCATTTAGGGGCTTGGGGTGCCGTGCGTGGCGTAAGGACAACGCAAGCCCTTATTAAATCTGGGCCCAGATTTGTTTCCTTTTACACAGTGTTAAATTCAACATAGTTTCATTTAAACTTAATTGTAATGTTGTATTTTGGCCTGATCAGTGTTTTAAAACGTAATTAAAGACTACCCTGTAGATCCAGAGGAATTTGGTTAATTATGTATGTCAGAAAATAGCTGTAACTACGTATTGTTGCATTACGATAGTTTAAATATCCGCATAAAACATTTTACGTTGTATATTAAAATGTACCTGATTACAAACAATGTGAATGAAAGATTGCTTAGAAAACTTTACACAACTGCTGCTTTATTTTTTCAGAAATTATTAGTTAAATGCACAAAATACTAAAACAATGTATGAGATTATATTAAACGCATACTTGATCTCCTGATTTTTAGGGAGATAGCAATATGGTAAATGACATCTCCAAAAGCACACTGGTGACGCACTGGCTCCGCAGGGGTGAGCGGCGCGAGACGTCTCCCCCTGCGGATTTCGCGCATAATGGTAGGGTCCAGGAGCGCGTTAGAGGGAGCGTCAGGGCAGTTAGCATTGCGTAGTTGCTGAGGAGATTAGGCGCAGGGAGTTCAAATGCCAAATTTACATGTTTGATGATCTGTTGGGAAATTTATGAATTACATATCCTGAATAAAGTGGCCTTTTCTGCTATGAGAAAGCGAGTGGTCTCAATTTGTGTACGATGTTCGTTGAAAGCAAGGTAAAGTGGCGGCCGCAAGAGCGGCGCTGTGCAGGAGCTGCCCCCGCTTTTAGAAAGTAATGTTGGTGGGCCAGCATTCATTAAATAAGTAGCCAGCTGGGTATCAGCAATGCACAAGGGCGGGTGCAGAATGAAATCCAAATATACATGTCAGGATATAAAGCTAGTCTTAGCATCGGCCGTCATTCCTCACGCTGCACTCCCACCTCAAGATGGCGGCTGAATACTGATGGGCCAAATAATGATAACCTTGAAGGAACATGTACAGTGGTTCATTACTTTTAATTTTCAAAAATGTGTACGGGAAACAGTGTGAGCACCACAGTATTAACCCTGCGCAGTCCGACTATGCAAGCTCAACCACGCTTGCCTTAACCACGCATATGCCTTAACCACGCATCTGTGTAGTTAAGGCACTGCGCGGTCTAGCTACTGGCTGCTGCTGCTATGGTGAAGGCGGAAGCAGGAAGATGGCAGGAGGAGACGCAGCGAGGTAAGTGGAGCTGAGGGGCTGGTTTTCAGGGCTGGTCGGTGTAGTTTTAGGGACAGTAAGGGTTGGGTTTGGGTGGGGTAGTGTATGTAAAGGGGCAGGGTTTTAGGTCCTAGGGCAGGGAGAGAGGAATGGGTACCTGTGGTAGTTTTTAGGGCTGAGGGGTTGGGGTAGGCTGCAGTTCAGTGGAAGGGGTTGGTGTGGTTTTAGTGACAGCGTGGTGTGGGGAGGTCGGGGTAGTATATGTAAACGGTCAGGGTTTTAGGCCTTAGGGTAGGGGGAGGGAAATGGGCAGTTGAGGTATTTTTTGACCGGGGGTCGGTGTATGTCCCAGGGTAGTGGAAGGGGTTGGTGTCGCTTAAGGGACATAGCAGGGGGTGGGGTGGTCAGGGTGGTGTAAGCAAATAGCAGGGTTTTAGGCCTTAGGACAGAGGAGGGGAATGGGTATATGGGGTAGTTTAGTGACAACGTGGGGGGTCGTGGTAGTGTTTGTAAAGGGCAGGGTTTTAGGGACAGCATAGGGGGTGGGTGGATGGTCAGGGTAGTGGCACCCTTAGCCACACATACCCCATTACCATTCATGCCTATACCACGAAATTGCGTGGTAGGGGCATACATGGTGAAGGGATGCATGGTTAAGACGCATTTGTGGTTTGGACTGCATAGTAGAAGCATGCATGGTTTAACCATGCGCGCCTCTATCATACAACCAGTTGTACATTTGTGAGTCTCCGGTAACACAGTAAAACCCTATTCAGGGCAGGCTTTAGCATGGTGGTGTTGGGTGCGATAATGTTTGTTGGCGCACCCCCCTCCATGGTGGAGGTGATGACCACCTCCACCATGGACTCCCCCCTTTTAACAGTACCTCTCAAGTCTCCATAACCACTCTCTCTTTCTTTCAGATGCATTTAATTAGTAACATAGCGTAACTCTTACCAGTGCCAGGTGTCAGAGCACTTTGCACCCCACACACATTACACAGAGACAATTAATGATATGTGTGTATATGAGAGTATAGCCAGAGGACTACAAGATGCAGGAGTGACATGTGATCCATAATGGTAGGCAGTCTAGTTTAAGAGTGCTTGAGTGGAGAGGCACAAACTCAGAATTGAAAACGGAGCACCATAGTTGAGGCAATGGGGTTTTTCTTCAATAATAATAATCGATTTCTACCCCAGTGACCCCGTTTTGCAACATCAATCTATGCTTTAATCTATACTTTGCAGTGTGCATTCAGTTCCTTCATGACAGTTAATAGTTCACTGTTCTATATTAGTATTTTAACTTATAAACTACAAGTAACAACATGATGTCTCTTAGAAAAGCAGCAACCCACTGACCTATTTACATTATATGCACGTTGTGGTCTGCATGGTGCACGTTCTTTGCAGCAGGCATGTTAACCCTCTGTGCTTTTATTAGCAGTCAAAACCTTAACTAGACAAAATTCTGATCTCTCTTCTGGAAGAACATTAATCTTCCAGAAGAGGCATTTTTACTGTAGTCTGGAAATTGCTGGAGGCAAGGAAGAGTTTCAAAGGGGCGACCTACCACACATTCATTGCTGAGGTCAGAAACGCATTGCATACACCACTGAATCCTTTCCCTGCTCCTTCTATACGGGGTAGCTGATATATTTTGTCATCTTCTTGTGCATTTATGCATATGTGTATATTTGCCACTTGCCACTCAGAAGTGTATTTTTCCTGAATGGAGTTGGAGACTAGGGAATTGTTTTGCATTGGAAGTGCTGAATATGATGATTTGATTCAAAATGTGGTTCAGTTCGAGTTAGCTTTCTGGTGCTCTGGGGGGGGGTTTTGTAGTAGGCAATGTGTTAATGTGTTGCGATGGTCTCTAGTTGTAGGTAGCCTTTTTGGTTAGGAATAAGGGGGTGTCTGAGTAGAATCTGGAGCAGGGAAGCTGAATCAAGGGTTTTGGAGATCTGAAGCACCCACAGATAACAAAGAAAAAGTTCAGATTGATACAATTAAGAGGTGTGTTTTTTTTGTCCTTGGACTTTTTGCTGCCCTTTTATTTACATTTGTAAAGTAACATTCTGAAAAATGCCAACAATAATTTTAATCAGCCATTTCCTTTTCCTTTCTGGACTGCTAACTGAAGACATTTTGTAAGAGTGTGAGAAAAAGCATCAATACGTCAAAGGATTCCTAAAGCTGGTGAATAAAGGGATTTGCTTGCTTTACATACTCAACTAACAACATTTGTGAATACCAGCAGCATTGTTGCAAAGGTCCCACTTCTGTTTAGTAGTTGCACCGCACTAGAGGGGTGGAAACTCTGCACCTATGCACACTGGTACAGTGCACTAACACCTCACCAGCACCATATAGTTACAAGTTAGTTTCCACAATAAGGGAACTAACAATGCAGACCCAATTTGTCCAAGTCAAACTACTGAACAGATTAAGGCTCAAATTCATCTGAGATGCTGCTAGATGGAAGTGGGAGTGGTTAGTGAGGATGGTCATGGGTAGGGTGGGCAATGGGTTGGCCAACGAGCAGCAAGTCGCTCAGGAGCCCAAATCCAGCTGGCACGGTCCACGCGTCATTTTACTGGCCAGATGTATGTCTGGTAAATTCAGGCCTGGTGTTCATGCCACGAGAAACTCCAGGTGCAGGAATGCCTCTTGTATTAAGGAGGAGCGGTGTTCAAACCAGGAATACTGCTGCATCCAACATGTAACCGAGGACTTAATCCTGAAGTGTAATGGCAACAAAGATTTTATTAGAGACAAAACAAGCCAAAACACAATAATTTCTTTAATATGCATATAGGGTGAAACCACTCACTTCCCAAATTCTCAGTTTTATATTAAAGAAATGACAACTGGAACACCTTACTGGTAGGTCCACCAAAAATGCATTACAACTTAGGAGGTAAGGAGCCTCCATGGTAGTAAGTGGCGGGTGCCATTGCTCTCACCACTAAGTCCCGCTCTCGCTTATATACTCATCTTGCTTCTGCTTCGTAAGGGTTTTACACTCCAAGGATCCACCCAGCAATGCTTCCCCTATGATAGGGATGGCAGATTTTTTCTGCAGGAGATGGTGAGGGATATTTACAAGGAAACTGTTGGAGAGCGGTGTTAAGACAAAATTGCTAATGCTGCACTCCAACAGTTTAAAAAAGCAGGGATGCGCCGTATTTACAAGAATGCAGCACACCCCTGTGTTTCTCCTAGTGCTCGCGCTAAATTTAGCTGCCTAGCACCAACGCAAGTACCCTTGCACCATAGTGCAGGGGTGCCTGCATTGCAGGGAATGATTGTTCATATGAAAGATGGTTTGCCTTCCTCCACATAAACAATCAATGATGGTTATTTGCTGTTTATATGTGTGCTGCATTCTGCAGCACACATAGAAACAGAAAACAATTTCTCCTCGTTGCGCCTGTTTAAGACCAGGTTTTTCCTGGTTTTATTTTTGGTGCTGCCCCACATTTGCACCACCCTTGTAAATAGGGTGGTGCCAAAGAGCAATGGGTGTTGCAGTGGAACGTCCACAGCAACACCTATAGCCCCCCACTTTGCTGCGGTGGACTGCTGCGGTAAGGGGCATATTTACATGGTGGTGTTAAACCATGTTAACTGGCCTAATGACAGCTTGTAAATTTGGAGCAGGGCATTTCGCCACAGGAACATCATAAAAAATTATGTTTCTGTGGCGCAATGCCCTTGTAAATATGCATAGTTTTCACAGTCCTGAACTTGGTTTGAACATTGGTGCATTCGGTGTTGCATTTTCCATTTGCTTTTTGATCAAACCAAACGGACTCACACTCTTGACAATAATATGTTAAGTGGTTTCCTGTGACAATAAGTGATCTGACCATCTTGTTAGAACCCAGAGGAGCATAGGAAACACATCTCTCTGCTTGGCCTGATATGCAGAGAAGTGCAATCCAACTTCAGAGATTGTACTTACTCTGCCCCAACCTGTTAGTGTCCTTCACCCTTTAAAACCTTCCGGCAACCCCTCCGGGAGTTGGGTCATCGAATGCCCTGTACCTGCATCATGCATCCTGTCCCAAGGACACCTAACATCCTTACAGCACCCTATTTGTCTAACGTCTCCAATAGCTGGCGTACACCCTGATTATCAAACTCACAGTATCAGTGGGACAGAAGACCAAGGACAAAATATAAAAATAAATATTGGCTGGTAAGTCTAGATTTTCCATACCTAACCACATACAGATCTGTACCTAAGCAGTATCTTCAAAGTACGTAGATGTGGAGTTAGCAACAGTGAATCTATAGATCCCTATAAGCACTTCCCTTTCGATACTTTTCCCCTCGCTATTCTGTCCTCGATATTCTTTTACCACAATATTTAAATGTTGATGTTCAATAGCACAACTGAGGATAATGAAATGCATAACATGTACTCTGCTGTAAGCAGGCATCGGAGGGGTACTAAGTAGGCATTTTTAGGTCTCGCCTCTCAATGCGCATGCGCATTGAGCGAGACTATAGGGGCTTAAATAAGGTTTACCTAGACTGGCGATTTGATGCTGTGCCCTTGCGCTTTTAGGTCAATGCGCAAGCGCATTGACCTAAAATGCGTGTGCACATCATCAAATCGCCATCTGTTCCCCAGCAGCACTCCTCCCACACCTTTGAAGTGAAGCTTAGCTTCACTTCAAAGGCCCCTGCTGCTTCACACTATTCACGGCCGTAAGGCCGTGTCTCTCCCCCATCGCCGCTCTCCCCGCTCCGCCCCCTGCTGCGGCTGTGTCGCATTTCTCCTCCCCCCTCCCCACATCAATTAAGGTGCTTTTAAATCCGGCATTTTTTTCCCCTTCAGAACCGATTTACAGCTCGCTGCCCTCGGTGGCTGGGGACATTTCTTTCTCACATCATCCGACTCACACTCCTTAGTAATCTCGCCGTTTCTCATCACACCACTTGACCACAGTTGTTTACTTTCTTTCCATCGTTATGACATATATTTTCCTCTTGCGTATTACGGGGATGCTTTGGTGTTTATTCTTTTACTTTTTCTTAACCTATTATCCGTTTAAAGTCTGGTATTACTCTTCACAATAGCCTCAGCGTCGCTGTTGGGCCGCAACCATGAGGGCCCAGCTGTCTATCGAGCTTTCCTGACGTCACTTACGCGCAGGATTGGAAGCAGAACTGGAGTACATCATGTTGGCTTGATGCCAACTAAGTCTTTCTTTGCGCATGGCTAATTGACGGTTTTCGCTACATTTACTCTTTATATACGGGCTTCTTGGCTCACAAGGGTTATATGCTGTTCCGTGAGCCGAGACGCCATGATTGACTTTGCAGGTATATTTACAACAAGGGGTGGTGAGGGACAGAGTCTCTGAATTAAGCAGAAAGCTCTCACCCAGTCAAGAGATCAGGGCTAGATCCAACACCGTTTTTTAGCTCACTGCACCATCCGAGTTTCAGAACCTGGCTGTATGCAAATTAGTCTGTTCCTGTCCCAGTGCATGATGGGAACAGGGCAAACCAAACTACCAAAGCCAATTCTTACACTGGGAAGGTTCATCCCAGTTTCAGAACCTGGCTGTATGCAAATTAGTCTGTTCCTGTCTCAGAAACTCTGTTCATCACCACCCCCTTTTCTGAGTCGTTTTTGGCCACTATTGGTGTGGCAGGGTATACTCAGACATGAGTCCCTTTCTCACTGCACCATCAGGATTCAAGCAAGCCGGGCCGACGACGGCTGAAATGCCAGAAACCGGTCCCCGGTAGCTTGTCTCCTTTCTGGTGAAGAATTGGCTTGGTAGTTTAGTCTGCCCTGTTCCCATGATGCACTGGGCCAGGGACAGACTGATTTGCATATAGCCAGGTTCTGAACTGGGATGGTGCAGTGAGATAAATAACGGTGATGGATCAAGCCCTGATCTTTGGACTCGGTAAGAGTGGTCTGCTTAATTCAGACACTCTGTTCATCACCACCCCCTTTTCTGAGTCGTTTTTGGCCACTATAGGTGTGGCAGGGTATACTCAGACATGAGTCCCTTTCTCACTGCACCATCAGGATTCAAACAAGCCGGGCCGACGACGGCTGAAATGCCAGAAACCGGTCCCCGGTAGCTTGTCTCCTTTCTGGTGATGAATTGGCTAGGTAGTTTAGTCTGCCCTGTTCCCATGATGCACTGGGCCAGGGACAGACTGATTTGCATATAGCCAGGTTCTGAACTGGGATGGTGCAGTGAGATAAATAACGGTGATGGATCAAGCCCTGATCTTTGGACTGGGTAAGAGTGGTCTGCTTAATTCAGACACTCTGTTCATCACCACCCCCTTTTCTGAGTCGTTTTTGGCCACTATAGGTGTGGCAGGGTATACTCAGACATGAGTCCCTTTCTCACTGCACCATCAGGATTCAAGCAAGCCGGGCCGACGACGGCTGAAATGCCAGAAACCGGTCCCCGGTAGCTTGTCTCCTTTCTGGTGAAGAATTGGCTTGGTAGTTTAGTCTGCCCTGTTCCCATGATGCACTGGGCCAGGGACAGACTGATTTGCATATAGCCAGGTTCTGAACTGGGATTGTGCAGTGAGATAAATAACGGTGATGGATCAAGCCCTGATTTTTGGACTGGGTAAGAGTGGTCTGCTTAATTCAGACACTCTGTTCATCACCACCCCCTTTTCTGAGTCGTTTTTGGCCACTATAGGTGTGGCAGGGTATACTCAGACATGAGTCCCTTTCTCACTGCACCATCAGGATTCAAGCAAGCCGGGCCGACGACGGCTGAAATGCCAGAAACCGGTCCCCGGTAGCTTGTCTCCTTTCTGGTGAAGAATTGGCTTGGTAGTTTAGTCTGCCCTGTTCCCATGATGCACTGGGCCAGGGACAGACTAATTTGCATATAGCCAGGTTCTGAACTGGGATGGTGCAGTGAGATAAATAACGGTGATGGATCAAGCCCTGATCTTTGGACTGGGTAAGAGTGGTCTGCTTAATTCAGACACTCTGTTCATCACCGCCCCCTTTTCTGAGTCGTTTTTGGCCACTATAGGTGTGGCAGGGTATACTCAGACATGAGTCCCTTTCTCACTGCACCATCAGGATTCAAGCAAGCCGGGCCGACGACGGCTGAAATGCCAGAAACCGGTCCCTGGTAGCTTGTCTCCTTTCTGGTGAAGAATTGGCTTGGTAGTTTAGTCTGCCCTGTTCCCATGATGCACTGGGCCAGGGACAGACTGATTTGCATATAGCCAGGTTCTGAACTGGGATGGTGCAGTGAGATAAATAACGGTGATGGATCAAGCCCTGATCTTTGGACTGGGTAAGAGTGGTCTGCTTAATTCAGACACTCTGTTCATCACCACCCCCTTTTCTGAGTTGACTTTGCAGGTAAGCGCGTTAGCACAGTGGAAGTTTTGGTGCCATTACATCTCTCTTTGGAGTATGTTATCGTCCTGATTCAGCCCTTGTTCCCCGCTCGATCTCTGTGTTTTACTCTTAAAGCCAGAACCAGGGGTTTTCTTTTAAATAACTATGCCCTATCGGCCGTGTTTCTCCCACATCGCCGCTCTCCCCGCTCCGCCCCCTGCTGCAGCCGTGTCGCATTTCTCCTCCCCTCCCCACATCAATTAAGGTGCTTTTAAATCCGGCATTTTTTTCCCCTTCAGAACCGATTTACAGCTCGCTGCCCTCGGTGGCTGGGTACATTTCTTTCTCACATCATCCGATTCACACTCCTTAGTAATCTCGCCGTTTCTCATCACACCACTTGACCACAGTTGTTTACTTTCTTTCCATCGTTATGCCATATACTTTCCTCTCGCGTATTAAGGGGACGCTTTGGTGTTTTTTCTTTTACTTTTTCTTAACCTATTATCCGTTTAAAGTCTGGTATTACTCTTCACAATAGACTCAGCGTCGCTGTTGCGCCGCAACCGCGAGGGCCCAGCTGTCTATCGAGCTTTCCTGACGTCACTTACTCTTTATATACGGGCTTCTTGGCTCACAAGGGTTATATGCTGTTCCGTGACCCGAGACACCATGATTGACTTTGCAGGTAAGCGCGTTAGCACAGTGGAAGTTTTGGTGCCACTACATCTCTCTTTGGAGTATGTTATCGTCCTGATTCAGCCCTTGTTCCTCGCTCGATCTCTGTGTTTTACTCTTAAAGCCAGAACCAGGGGTTTTCTTTTAAATAACTATGCCCTATCGATCACTTCACTCGCCGCATTTACCCGCATTTCTCACCCAGCGAAGGAGATGGCTTTGCCTTGATTGTAATGGGCATTATGCCTAGCTCCAGATACTTTGTCTCAAGGGACAAATCAAGTGATATGGGACTTTGGTTGCCCAAGTGCGTTCTTCATGCCCACTTGGTGTCATCGTGAGCCATGAGTTGTTTAGGTATTTTAAGCAACATGTCTCCATTCTTGAAGTGGTTCCTTTTACAGTCCCTTACGGAGAGTTAACTTTGACCTATTCTACACTGCCTGGAATGTCAAGCCTATGCACATGGTGTTCATTCATTCACAGTTGTTTCTTTAACATTATTTCCTCTGTGCGCATATACTGAAGAAGGATCATTTTATTACCCCATAGCCAACAGGCAGGTTCAGAGTGTCTGGTTGGACTGTTTTTGGTGCCATTATTGTCTCTCTTCAAGGCACACATTTCTCGTGTACCAAACATAGCATACTGTCACTGGCTAGATACTACACCTCTTGATTTTGGATTCTTACTCTCCCTAGGAATACTCCATTGGCCCTTATCAAGGAGGCCTACACTACTTCTTGCAGCTATCTGACTGAGTACCACTGATATCATTTCGGAAGAGGGTCCTGACCAGTTTGGGCACGTTGAACACCCCTTTTTAGGTCTCGCCTCTCAATGCGCATGCGCATTGAGCGAGACTATAGGGGCTTAAAAAAGGTTTACATAGACTGGCGATTTGATGCTGTGCCCGTGCGCTTTTAGGTCAATGGGCAAGCGCATTGACCTAAAATGCACGTGCACATCATCAAATCGCCATCTGTTCCCCAGCAGCACTCCTCCCACACCTTTGAAGTGAAGCTTAGCTTCACTTCAAAGGCCCCTGCCGCTTCACACTATTCACGGCCGTAATGCCGTGTCTCTCCCCCATCGCTGCTCTCCCCGCTCCGCCCCCTGCTGCGGCCGTGTCGCATTTCTCCTCCCCCCTCCCCACAGCAATGCCCTCCGTCTTGTTTGTTATATGTTTTAATGGTGAGGAATTGTTTCCATTCTACTGTGTCTACTATTTTCTTGAACGTTAAGTAGCAACAGTTCCATGCCTTCCCCTGAGAAGCGTGTGTGCTTCGTGTTCCCAGTGGACCCTGCATGAATGTTTAATGTGCCTCCGAGGACCCATCAATTAAGGTGCTTTTAAATCCGGCATTTTTTTCCCCTTCAGAACACCGTCTCCTATATGGCTTTGTTGTTTACGTGTTTCGCATTCCCGGCCTCTCCCAGTCAACTGACTGAGTGGTTAATCCCACATTAATCGCTGCACTGCGCATGCACTGGAGTCAAGGGTTTTAACGGGAGCTTTGAAGTTTCAACACGTCCTGGGGCGTTTTTACTTGCAGTTTTATTTCTTTAAACCTGCAGATGTGGATTGATTTTCACAACGGATTCCTGCTCTTTTATGACCTCTGGTTGAAGATTGGGTTAGTTGAGTGAATTTGGACGCCTTTTCGCTCAGTAAACATGCCGGCGCTTTTTGAGAACGTGTGCGGTACATAAAACGGTAAACCAAAGCTGAAATACCAAGTTTTCTATCGGAGCTAGTGGTTTTAAAAGCGGTAGTTTTTCCACCTAACGTAAACTTTACTTTAACTGTAGGAGTAGCAACATTCAAAATCTACATAAAAATGTGAACATAAAGTGAATTTTTCTCAAATGTCTGTGTAGATATTTTGTACGAGCTGCCTGGCAAAAATTGAGGTGAAAATGTACATTATATTTATCATGTTTCTATAAATAACCTAGCAATGTTAAACTGCACTCTTGGTATGTCACTCTCCCCTGTCCTCACTCTCCCCTCTCCTCACTATCTATTTGAATAACCAGCACTAAGTCCTTGAAAACAAACGCACATTTGTCAGACCATTCCTAGCAGCCATTTCCTAAAATTATTTGAAAAAAGTCACACTATTCCAAGAGCTACTTTTGCGACCTTCCTCACACACCCACTCACCCTCACACCCCCTCACCCTCACACCCCTCACCCTCACACCACTCAGTGCTACAACACATATTGTGTTACAATAGGTGTCACATTTGCGAAAGATAAAACTATTGCATTGTAAATAACAAAGCTATTAATTTCGCTATTTTCAAAACAAGCACATAAATAAAAAATGTGTCCTTTACAATACCAATAGCTCAACCTTTCCTAATGCGAGACCTATTGCATTGTGTGCTTCTCTCCCCTGCTGCACTCTCCTGCTCTCTAGAGATGTGGCCTAACGACCAGAGCTGCCATCTAAATCACGTAAATACAAAACATGTTGCATTCCAAATGCTATAGGTGTCACATTCTCGAAAATTATAACTATTGGCATTGTAAATGACAAAGCTATCAATTTAGCTATTTTAAAAACCAACAAATAAATAAAATATTTGTCATTTACAAGACCAATAGCTCCAACTTTTCTAATTCGAGACCTATTGCATTTCCAATGCTTGTTGAACAGGCGTTTTGACTTCAAGGGTGATCCAAATCCAGGAGATCTGAATCGATGCAATTTTCATCAAGAACAAATCCTGGGGATTCAGAGATCTCAACAATGTGGAGGCAGATGCTAAACACAGAGGGTTGTAAGCAAAAAGGAACAGGATTGTTAGAGGTGGCAGATGAGAATATGAGTTTGAGGAGGTGTTGTGACATCTGTTTAGGAGGTATGATAAATGCTGAATAACCCAATCTAAGGTTACATTTAAGTATATCTGTGTGTCATCAGCATATGAGTCATGAAACAATTTACAAAGTGGAGGCTGGGTACAGTAAAGGCAAGGATGAAGACAGAGTGTCCTTCCCCTGCACTTGTTTAGCGTGACTTTCAGAAAAACAGAAGAACCAATTCAAGACTTGTTCTTCAATGTTCATATTGAACAGCAACTTGTATTACGTCACTGTCAGTAATAAATACTAAGGGCCCGATTCACAGAACTAACTTAAGACAAAATCCTAAACTTACTACCAATTTGTTATTCACAGAAGGCACTTACTCATTTTGGTATTCACAGAAGGCACCTACTCATTTTGGTATTCACAGAAGTTAGGAGTCCTAACTTTACTACTTCTAAACTGAGAAAAATCCTAACTTTAAGACTTTCAGTATTCACAGAAGGCATTTAGGAGTCCTAAAGTTAGGACTCCTAACTTCTGTGAATACGGAAATGAGTAAGTGCCTTCTGTGAATAACAAAATGGTAGTAAGTTTAGGATTTTGTCTTAGTTAGTTCTTTGAATCGGGCCCGTAACGTGTAATGAGCAAATAGGCAAAAAGCACTTTACTCATTCACATGCTTACATGGTCCAGTTATAACAGGGGTTCTGCATCGAATCTCTAATGAGGTTTAGTTGCACAAATATCCCATTTTGATGGAGAATGACTTCTACAAATGTCGATGCACAATCACACACATTTAGCCATATATTTGTGAAATAAACATTCAAAAATGTACCACAGGAGCTAAGGGCCCTTTTGTTCTAAAATAAATAGCTGAATTTGATTTATATTGTTAATATTTCCGAGCAGTGCTTTAATGCTATTACCCACTGAACAATCTATGAAAGGGGTCCATTTTGAAGCTTTAGGAGAAGAGTTCTGAGCATAAATGACACTCAACAAGCAGCCGATGTTTCATCTTTTTGTGGTTAATCTTTTTTATTTATTTAACAGAATTATGCAGGGCGTCTGTACAGCAGATCGAATTAGGGCGCTTTATGTAATATATTTGTGAGACTTTGCAAATGGCAAGAGTAGCATTGAAGAAAGAGGCAAAATAACACTAACATAGTAAGAACAGGTTTGAGCACAGTAAAAACCAGGAAGCTTGGAAGACAACCGCAAAAAGAGAGCACAGGGTGAGGGAGAAGGATAAGGATCTTAGTTAGAAACTGTGGGGCTTATTTACAAGCACCTTGCGCCGCAGGTAGGTTACTCTTTCCCATCGTAAAAGTGACGCACTGGCAGAGCTAGGGGCTTGTAAATAAGCCACAGTGTATTTTTGGACATTTCCTGAACGTGGGAAACAGGCAAGAAGTATTACAATAATGAACAATCGTAAACTTGTGCTTCTTCACCCATGTTACAGAGTCCTCCCCCTCTACCTTAACCCCTTTCCCCCTGTGGTCTGCCATTGATGATCAGTGCTTCCGGTCTGACGTCAGTGATAGAGCAGGGCGGGAATCGTGGTTCATGCTGCTCTTCTGGGGGCCAGAGGGTTCACGGCACGTGCGTCTGAGAATTGTATTGTTGCGGTGTTGGGTGTCCCAGCACAACTCTTCCTGCACTGTTACTGTCTCTTGTTTTATTCTTTATTTAATTAGCTGCAGTCCTTCCATTCACTGCACTGTACAGTAAAGACAGCTCACTGTTTCAAATGTTACTGGAAAAATGCGGTACACAGTCAAAATATCGAGTTGTAAATATCGACCTACCATAATATCGAGTCTGAAATATCGAAGGTGCATAATATCGAAGGCAAGAATATCGTAGGACAGAATATCGACCCAAGGTAAGTAATATCGAAATACTTAATATCGATGTAAGTAATATCGAAGTAAGTAATATCGATAGCATATATATCGATGTTACTAATTTCGATGACACTAATATCGATATTTGTATTATTGTATAGTTTTTTATTATGTATGTGTTATATGTTTAATTTAACTATTTAAAATAATTACTATTATATGTGTATAAATTTTATTTAATAATAAATAATTTTATAAGTAACTTTTATATTTTTGTACCGGAGCGGGTTGTGGGTTTATAGGGGAATAGGGTGGGAAGTAATTTAATTATGGTAAATTGTTTTGTAATTAGTAGGATTTATTAATAAATTATAATTAATTGGTAATTATGTGAAAATAATAGGAAAATAATTTTAATTAATTTATTAATTGATATATGTGTTCTGTAGCGGGTTGTGGGTTTATAGGGGAATAGGGTGGGAAGTAATTTAATTATGGTAAGTTGATTAATAATTAGTAGGATTAATTAATAATTATAATTAATTGCTAATTAATATTGATTAATTGGGAAAAAAATTAATTGATTAATTGATATATATTTTCTGTAGCGGGATGTGGGTTTATAGGGGAATGGGGTGGGGAGTATATTAATAATAATTAATTAATTAATATATGTTTTTATAAATTTATATTTAATTTATTGGAAAATAATTATTATTAATTAGTTAATTAATTATTATTATTTTGTACATATTTAACATTATTAATTAATTGGTAATTAAATAATATTAATACGTTACATTAATTAGAGTTATTTATTGGTATATAATTTTTAATTACTGTTAATTAATTAATTGGGGAAAAAATATTAATTATTAAATTATAATAATTACAGCTAATGTGATAATATATTTACTTTATATGTTATTGTTCATTATTAATTAATTGCTAATTAAATAATAATCATTAATTTTGGGTAAAGGAGTATTTTTAGTGTTTAGGGTCAGTTTTCAGTTTTTGGGTAAGGGGGTATTTTTTGGTTCAGGGTCAGTTTTCAGTTCTTGGGTAAAGGGGTATTTTTTGGTTTCAGGGTCAGTTTTCTGTTTATGGGTAAAGGGGTATTTTTAGTGTTCAGGGTCAGTTTTCAGTTTATGGGTAAGGGGGTATTTTTTGGTTCAGTGTCAGTTTTCAGTTCGTGGGTAAAGGGGTATTTTTTTGGGTTCAGGGTCAGTTTTCAGTTCTTGGGTAAAGGGGTATTTTTAGGGTTCAGGGTCAGTTTTCAGTTTATGGGTAAAGGGGTATTTTTAGGGTTCAGGGTCAGTTTTCAGTTTATGGGTAAGGGGGTATTTTTTGGTTCAGTGTCAGTTTTCAGTTCGTGGGTAAAGGGGTATTTTTTGGGTTCAGGGTCAGTTTTCAGTTCTTGGGTAAAGGGGTATTTTTAGGGTTCAGGGTCAGTTTTCAGTTTATGGGTAAAGGGGTATTTTTAGGGTTCAGGGTCAGTTTTCAGTTTATGGGTAAGGGGGTATTTTTGGGTTCAGTATCAGTTTTCAGTTCGTGGGTAAAGGGGTATTTTTTGGGTTTAGGGTCAGTTTTCAGTTCTTGGGTAAAGGGGTATTTTTAGGGTTCAGGGTCAGTTTTCAGTTTTTGGGTATGGGGGTATTTTTTGGTTCAGTGTCAGTTTTCAGTTCGTGGGTAAATGGGTATTTTTAGGGTTCAGGGTCAGTTTTCAGTTTTTGGGTAAGGGGGTATTTTTTGGGTTCAGGGTCAGTTTTCAGTTCTTGGGTAAAGGGGTATTTTTGGAGTTCAGGGTCAGTTTTCAGTTTTTGGGTAAAGGGGTATTTTTAGGGTTCAGGGTCAGTTTCAGTTCTTGGGTAAAGGGGTGTTTTTTGAGTTCAGGGTCAGTTTTCCCTACTGTTGTACTCTCTGGAGTAGGAATAGAAATTTTTACCCTTACGCTATGCAACGTTTTATTTAATTAATTGTTAATATATCAAATATTTATTTTATTTTTTATATTACTTACATTTTATTTATGTTACTTTTTTATGTTTGTAAATGTGTTAGTAAATTACAATATATTTAATTAATTTATAAATTCGTAAAATAATTATTAATACTTATTGTTCAATGTATATATATTACATATTTACTGTATATATTTAATTAATGTATTCTTAATATATGTTTTATTTATTACTTTTAAATATTATTAGATACTTTTAAATATGTTTCTTTTATTTATTAGTCTTATAGACTTAATTTTACATTTATATATATTAAAAAAAAAACGATATATTTAACATCGATATTTTTAACATCGATATTTTTTTTTCGATATTTTTGTACTTACCATGTTGTAGATAGGATGTCGATATTTTTGCCCTCGATATTGTTGACTCGATATTCTTGTAGGTCGATATTTTTGAAGTCGAAATTCTGTCAGTGATTCGAAAAATGCATCTCTGTTCATGTAAATCCTTTAAAAACTCTTTAATACAAAGTGACATCTTACATGCTAAGATAGTTCATTAAACCATCCTATCCGAATGATAGAAAATATAAAAGTTCTATTTATAGCGAAAATAAAATCAGTATATTTACCAGGTTGGATTCTGTGTCTTTTTCATGTGTTAAATATTTAATATTGTAATACTACATACAGGCACTGTGGCAGGGTATACGATGCTGCCAATGTTTCTTTCAATATAAGTCATAAAGAGTTAAATAACACTCCATACAGTTGTTAACAAACAATGCCCACCTCCCGAAACCAGCCACCCACTATGGTTTCAAATACAGCACAAGAACACAAGAATTGAGAGAGGCAAGTTTGCAACAGCAAACAATCATAGGGTTCTAATCCCATAGGGGATCGATGACAGCGATGATAGTAATGATTCTTTCACTAGAAGATGTTGTAGATCCTTTTTATTACATTTTGTATACACAACAGCAAACGTGTGAGAGGATATCCCTGGATGGCCACGTGATTAGGCCAGCGATTGAGCTCGGGACACTTTACACATTCTGGGTTCTGACTGAGACAGTGACCGAGGATCTCTATATGAAAAGATATCCTGTTTTAGACCTCTGATCGGGAACAATACTTATGAAATGCCCTTAAGAAGTCCGCAAGGGTGAAACGTGTTGGCTGTTGTGTATAAAAAATTAAATAAAAAGGATCTAGGTAGTTTCATCCATAGGAAGTGTGAATGAAAACCTCTCTAAATATATTGATCATTTTCTCAGAGAATATGTTTGCCTCTTACCTTCATATACCAGAGATACAGCTGACTTTCTTAATAAGGTGAATAACATACAGTGGGAAGAGGGATCTCTACTCATCACAATGGACGTGAGTTTGTTGTATACCATCATCGACCACGTCCAAGGCATGGAGGAAAGTTACCACTTCCTTAAGAATAGGGAAATAGTTTTCTTGAGCCATACAAGCATGCTCATGGAAATAATGAAAATCTGCTTGAGAAATAACATCTTTATGTTTGATGGTGACATCTTTAAACAGGTAAAAGGTACGGCCATGGGATCGTGCTTCGCACCAAGTTTTACGAATCCTTTCCTAGGGAAGTGGGAGGAGGAAATCAGAAGTGATGTTAATCTTTCCATTGACTTTGAAAAGGTGGATACCTGGATTAGATACATAGATGACTTGTTTCTTATCTGGCGTGGCACAGAAACAGAAGCTGAAAACTTTATCTACAAGCTCAATAGAAATAACTATAACATATGTTTGACATACAACATTGATAAAGAAAGTGTTGAGTTTCTAGATACTGAAATCAAAGTGATTAATAACAACTTGATATCTAATCTTCATAGGAAAGAAACTGCCCGCAATAGCCTTTTGCATGCCTCAGTGCTCATCCGGATCCACTTAAGTGGAGTATACCATTTGGAGAACTACTGAGGGCAAAGAGAAATTGCAGTAGCCAGGAAGGTTTTCTCCTCGAACAAAAGGTCATGCTGGAAAGATTTAATAAACAAGGTTATCCGGATTGTGTGTTAAATATGGCGGTCAAAAAGCTGCCAGGAATCGACAGATCTGAGACACTCACTCCCAAAGCCAATAAAGAGGTAGAGGAGGGGGCCACTAGAATTATCACAACCTTTAATCAGGGATCTGTTAAGGTGAGGAAGATTCTATCAGACAACTGGAGAATCTTAGAAACCAACAATATAGTCGGACCTAAACTAGGGCCTAGACCTAAGATAACATACAGAAGAGGAATTAACCTAAGGGACATCTTGGTGAGAGGGGACATCTCTGATAAGAAAAAACAACATATACAGGGGCTCAAAGGTTTCTATCCCTGTGGACACTGTAGAGCTTGTAAATATAGCTACATGGTAAAAGAAGTAGAGATTCCAGGCAATCCACAACGGAAAATAATCAAACAGTTCCTTACCTGCAATACCATCTTTGTAGTTTACATTCTAGAATGTCCCTGTAAACTCAAATATGTGGGGATTACCATCTGTGTGGCTAAAAAACGTATACAGGAAAATCTGAGGGCCATAACCAATTTAGACTCACATTATCCCATAGCACGTCACTTCCAGGAAGTGCCCCTATCTAACAATGCCCTTCTTCAATTTTTTGTAGTTGAACAACTCAACTTAGGGAGAAGAGGGGGTAACCATGAACTTGCTCAAAGAAAAAAAGAATCCAGATGGATTATGGAGCTAGAAACCAGATTCCCGGGGGGGCAAAATCTTGACGAAGAGCTAGCAACTCACCTTCAAGAGGATTAATTTTACACTGGGTCCTTCCTTTCAATTTCGTAGGAAAACTAGATAGTAACAAGAGTGTAGAGAATAATGTGTACCACTAGTTTAACCTATATAATAATTGCCTACAGTACTGTTTTGATGTTATTGATGTTTCTTCGATAATTTTAAATCACTGTTGATTTTAATCTTGTTTTATGTTTCTTGTAGGAGGAAAGGAAGGGACAATTCACTTTTAGTCACTTTACTGGGTCCCTACCCTTTTCTTCGTTTGGACGGAAGTCACTTCTGCACCTGTGTCAGATAAAGAAACATCACTTTTCGGCACTTTTTAAAAATTTGTAATGGGCAATAAGTAGACAATTTTGTTAGTCGATTAGAGGACTCTATTGAATTTCATTTTTTGGGGGGAATTATTTTACCCCTGTTAAAATGGTAGGCCATAATAAAGAACTTTTTTCATGGTTTCCATAGGCACTAGACCGAATGTAAAGTTGGGAACTATCATATTAAGTACATTTAGCAGTAATAAGTCAGTAAAAAGTCTGTTGGAATTTCAGTTTAATAAGGCACTAGACCGAAAGCAAAGTGGAATTCTTACTTGGTTCTGGCCAGACGCTGTACAAAGCACCTTGGTTTTGTACAAGTGATGGTGTACGTTTGCCATCTAAATATGGCGGATGCGCTTACAGAGAGCTATGTAAGAGATTTTATCAGCTCTAGACTGTCTCAACTTGGGGGCCATTTCGCTCGTATTTTCAGTGGTTTTTCGGTATGTTATCTAATTTTTTGATTGAACTACAAACATGATAGTAATTAAGTGGTAGTTTTACATGATTTAAATTTATGAAATACGTGTAATTGTTTGTACGTTTACCACTCAATCATGGCTGCTATGTCCAGTTGTCACATGACGCGTGATATGCAAGTACCCCTTCAATGTCTACTTAAATGTTCTGGTACTGTTGTTTTGGTTATTGTGTGATCAAACCTATTGGCGAGACGCGTAGCGTTACCTTAGGATAAAAACTTTTTCCAAAGATCGTAACCCCTGAGTGCGCGCTTGCTTTGAAGCAAACTGTGAAATGTAAATATAATTTAATATATAAGTAATTAAAACAATTAAAATAATACACATCCCTCCCTGATACCCATAAAAACAAAACCAACAAATACATTAATTAGCTACAAAATGTAAATGAAGCATTAATAATATTAACTAAAACTATGTCTATATTTATAACTAAATAAACGGATGACCAATTTAGCAATTAATAAAAAAATTAAAATAACATTTAATCAACTAAATATTGACATAAATAATAATCACTGAAAAGTTTAATTAACATAACATATTAATTAAAAGTTAAAAATAATATTTTATATTTAAATTTAAAATAATTTCCCATCGTAATCCCATTGAACTCAACAACGCTTTACTAAAGAACATTTTTGTACATTTTTGTAATTCAATTCAAATGACATATTAAACTACAAACTATACCAAGGTAACTGAAATAATAGGTAATCAGTTAATTCAATGACATCATTTATTAGCAATTGGTTATTTAATTAACTTAAAAAATAATTTAAAAAACGTTAGTTTATATTTTGAATATTTTTCGGCCCAAATCCCCTAAAGACCCACCAATCCACTACTAAATAAAAATTACAATAAAATGTTGAATAATTCAAATTTCACATTAAAATTACTAACTATACAAAATCTAAAAAAAATCATCATAATACTATCAAATAATATTATAATAACTACATGATATCAACTTCATTTAAAAAAAATCACAATGTGTTAAAGACAACAATATTATTCACAATGATTTAAAAAAACAAGGTTATTACATACTTGAAAAAACAATAATCTTACCTTCCATATTTTTCCCCGCAATTTACTGTGAGTTGATAATATTTTTGACATGATATTCTTGCATCGCAATATTTTTTCTTTGGTATTTTGGCAGAATACCTCTCCACAGATTTATGCAGTAGAGGTCAAGGCATGGATATCAATCAGCAATGGACGGGTTTCCCCGAATAGTTTAACCATACATTCAAGAATCTGTCTCCATCTAGAAAAAGTATAACATTTTGATAAGTCCCAGGTCTAAGTATCATGCTTACATCCTGTTGTCAGATAGTGATTATGCTTGGTTACGCTAGCCACGTCTCCTTCATATAGAACATGAAGTAGATTTGAAGCTAGACATATTTGCACTTAAAACATATGTGGTATTAACTTGTCGACCGGTGGGAAAAAAAGGCAGAGGAAAGGCTTTGGAAACTGGCTGTGACTCAGTAATTTTGAAGCATGCAGCCACATAAATCAAGCCAGCACAATATAGGATAGAAAAGTAGATGCATTAAAGGGGTATGGCAGGACTAGGCATAGCCGCACTTAGGGAATCATCAGTGCTGTCATCTGGCACTGCCCCACACAATTTGGCCTGTAAGATTGAGGCAAAAATGTGTTCTTTGAATACAGCCAAAAAGTACTGATGAGTTGCAGAGTGTCCTAGCATTAGGTTGTGGGCAATCCTAACTAAGAAAAGACACACAATAAAGTGTCTAGATCCTTCTGGCTCAGGTCACTATTACCCTTACTGTAGTCAAGCAGACGTTGTTGGAAATCATACAACATTTCTGTGAGATTAGAAAAATCCCCAAAAATCCAAAATCTCAAACAAAATCATGCCTTATTAAAGAACAAAACACCCACATTTCTAAAATTTGCTTGGCAATCAATTTAGTTCTCAGAAATTTGCTCTTAAGTGCATTCCTCAGAATCCAGTTTGGATTCTAGCAGAAAACTTCAGCAGAGATTGTGTGTGTGTGTGTCTTATATATTTTGGCTAGGTTTCTAAGAATCAAATATCTTCACACCGTGAAGTAGATAGGATTAGCCTGAAAGTAAGACAAAGAACATACAAATATGTGGCACACCATTCTTTTGACTGAAACTGTTATCCACTTCCATTGTTAAGTCATGTGGTATTTAGTGTTAACGTGATGAAGAGGGGATAACAAAAATTTGAATTGAGTCTCACCAAAGGACTACAGGGTCTAGTGTGGAATTGTTCCTTTAACTTCAATGAATGTCTTTCAACAAATATCAATCTAATGAGTATTGAGCAAAACTGAAATTACTCCAATAAAAGGAACATGGGCTAATATGTAAGCCAATCCAATCCAATCCAAAAATTCTTTATTTCGGTCTATAAGATCATAAAAGATACATGATATATTACATTTTAGCAAACATTTAAAAAGGGATTACAATTATAAAAACACATTACATAAAATGATTAGCGCGTCGTTCCAGAGATGATGAGGGAAAAAAGGAACATTTCATAATCAGGGAAAAAACATACATGAATTAATTAAAAAGCACAGTCCATGATTGTAAGAACAAATGTAATATGTAAGCACTAAGCATAATTACAATATTATTGTGTGCTATTTGTTTGTAGTAGTAAGTACAATGTGTTGTGAGGCTGATTAGTCCCTTTATTTCACTAGATCACAGGTATCAGTAAATCAGGCAAGATATACAAGAGACAGAAAAAAGAATAATCCTTTCCTAGTTGACCTGGTCTTTTTCTTCTTACCCCGGTTGGCCACCTCCTGGATCTGTTTGATATCAGAGCCTGGAGAGGGCTAACGAGGGTACTGGTGAACAGAGCAACACAATATCATGAGAGAAACTACTGCCCCTGCGCTGGACAACAGGTATGCCTGACCAAGTCTTTAAGTAAGAAACACTAAATTTAATAATAGAAACTTTACACCCAATGGGACCATAATTTTGAAAACGATATTTAGAACATGATATGTATATTAAACAAAATATTAAACAATATTTCATAGTATGACATTTCAACATAAATATTCTCCATCCATTATTGGCGTAGCTTCAATTATTTTGTCCCAAGCGTATGAAGAATATAAGCAGAGATGCCTCCTAAGTTGTACTGTTATGTGTCAATAAAGAGGTGAGCAAAATTTAAATTTACCTGAAAATTGTTGTAACACTTTCGCACTTGGTAAACTGCATGGACCTTCACTTGCATCTAAAATTTCTGTAAAAATGTTTTTATGGAAGAATATTCTGAAATGAATAGTTATTTATTACACAAAACTTTACCTTGAAGGACTTTTACAGACAATTCAGTTGAAGAATACTTTCCAAAGTTCGGAGAAAACTTGCAAATTCACATAAACCAGATGTCTCTGAGGAAAACCCTTGACTAAATGATATAATTGTATTTGATCAATTTATGAAGCATGCACCTGTACACCTTTGCACTGACTGGCACCGAGCTAAGGAAGTAAAGAACATTTGCAATAGCTGAATATCAGAACTCTTTGATATATATCATAGTTTCAATCAATAGAACAAGTGACTAGTCATGCTTTTAATAATAATTTTATGAATTTAAAATGATTGGGTTAGATTAGATTAGGAATTCATTACAATTGATTAACATCATTATGAAAAATTAATTCATACTTAATATACAAAACTGTGAATGATAAGATTGTGGTAGTCAGGGGTGAGTGTTTAGCTTTACAAAACAAGCTTTTACTTTGAAATCCTGAGGAAAATAGACGTAGATGATTTGCAAAAATACTTAAGCCTCTCAAATCAGAAAATTCAAATACAAAAGTATTTGATATAAGGATTTTTGGCTAGTGATGGTCAGTTTATTAACTCAAGAATCTATACAGTTTTCTCAAAGCGAACTGGGAATTGCGATGGTCAGATAAAAAAACCCTAAACGGTGAATATTTCTTGCTAGATGATACATACATTGCAGACAATTAACTGAGAGGATCCTGTTAATGGTTCACCCCAAAAACCACGTAGATTATTTGGGACTTCATGGAGGTGGATCAGGAGATAGCAATGTTAAACATCCTGTTCTGGTGGGATGGGGTCAGGGATTTCTGTTTCAAAGCTATTGTAAGGCTGGATACGAGCCTTCAAATGTCAACCCTAACTGGGCTTTGTCTTTAGCCCACTTATGATCTCTTCGTTTATTGAGACACAAGCATCCCTTGGATCCTGTTCTCTGCTGGTCTTGTAACTTCGACTTACATGTTGAGTCTAATGTGGCGGATGATGCTGGTACTTGATGGAAAATGCCATTGTTCACCACTTGTGAGGGGACATTTTATTTTCCTTTTGAAAATTGACATGTCTTTTTAAGTCCTGAAAAGAAGTGTGAGATCACTCCTGATGTAATGACTTGATTTTGTTAATTTAGTAAATCTCAGATGTCTTTATTTGCACTTTATTTGTTCAGACGTTTCAATATCTAGTCTGTAGAATTTCTGTGGAAGACTCCGTATTTTTGCTTTGGTTTTTCAGCCACACATTATCATTTCTGTTACCAGAGTTTCACACATGTTTCTTTAGCCTAAGGTGTTATTGAAGCTCCGTATATACCGGTTTATGAATCACTGCCTGCTCTGGGAAATGTCATGACTAACTATCTCGTTTCTCCTACTGCTATCATGGAGGCTGAAGTCACGCCCTTTCTGCTGCCCTTTCTCTTTTTCTCCCAGTTCCCTTCTCTAGCCTCTCAGTGTGTTAGCTCCTCAGGGGTGCGGGCGAAGCCAGAGGGAGTTAAGTGTATTTGTTTTGTTAGTTAATTTTCTAAAGTTAGACAATGTTCCCCCTTCCACTAAATACAGGAACACAAATTACTGTTAATTTCTCATGAAATGTGTAAAAGTCTTCGAATAGAGCTAGCCACATCCACTGTCCACACGCCCAGACTTCTAGGCAAGCAGAAAGACTAAGTGACACTCTATATCAGAGGAATGAGTCTCATACACCTCAATAATAGAGATGGCTTTCAACAGTTCTCTGTGGGTGTCATTACGCTCAACTGTCCCTACGCACATCATGTGCATTACCTTTCATTGCAGATCTCCACTACCAACATACACAGAGTGAACAACTCCACAAAGAGCATCACAGACAGAATGATAAACAATGTGTTCATCTAACCAAACTCAATCAAGAATAGGAAAAAGATGGATCGAGGTACATGCCAAAGAGCAGCATTCATACATCAGGAAACTGCATATGGTGACAATCACAAATCAAAGTTCATGAAGAAATAGAAAAGCTACCTCCTAAATAAGCTGCCCTATTTGTGGTTCAAAAGTTGATCTTTCCAAGTAACTGTTTGTCTCATCAAATACAGGCTACAATAAATCCATCCAGACTCCTATAATTCACTGAGGATACCAGGGCACATGTGTACTGGTGGAATGTATACAAAGCTTTTAATTTGAGGCCAGTAAGAATGTGAAATGTATAGGATGTATAATGTGTGTAAATGAGAAAAGCCTTCAGTACTTGAACTTTTGAAAATGTTGTTCTCCTCAACATCAAATTCTAGGAGGATGCTGATCATAGACACGCAGATGCACTATTTTGTATGTTGTAACATCTGTATTTGCCAGGATTATGCTGCCTGGTCTCTCTTCTTTTTGGTGGAGGCAGCAAGGGAAGCCACTGTTGCACTTGGCTTCCTTAGGAAGGAAAATGGATGGATGTCAACTCCTTGACTTACGGTGAGACTGTTTGTGCATTCTTAATTGGCCTCCAATGGGGAGACTATAAGGAAAATGTGGTACTGGGGTGGAGCTAAGCCAGAATGCTGATGTAACCACACACAACAGATGCAGCTATTTGCAGAGACATATATATAGAGCCAAGACAATGGTCTCATGTAAGGGAAGAAGCCATGACGAATTTACAGAGGTTTATTTCTGGATATAGATTGTCTCAATATTGTTGAAACATTGCAAATGTTAATCAAATAACAAATACAAATAAAAGAAAGTGTTAAAAAAAAAAAAACGAATGGGCCTCTGATAGATCTCCCAGGTTTGTGCCAAAGAACAGTGTCAACCCATTATACAAGTACCGGATTTCACATTGTACCACAATGTGGCGCTGCACTTTCCAGGAGGATCTAACCCATGGAGTAAAGCACTTTTTCCATGACACCCTCTTTAAAGTGGAGCAGTGTCAGAAAGGGTACTTTTCGACTAAGCTAGAACCAGTTCAACGAAGTTTAGTCTTCTGTTCCTTCTGGCTTCAATTTACTCCCATTATGCTCTGTCCTGTCCATTCCTTATCCCTTTCTTCTTTCCACCTGATACAATCCCGTCACCCTAGAAAGTCCTAATAGCTCTGCTGCATAGTTTATGAATGCCTCGAATTGGTCTACCATCTAAGTGGTCATCTGTCTCTGCCCTCGAAAGACCAATGTGCCTTCCCAAGCTCCAGGGGCTTGCTGGCTTGCCTCCTGTTGGCTAAATCTCAGGGACCCAAAAGACTTAGAACAATATTATTGTAACAGGCTCCCAAAGTAGATTTTCTATCTCAATAGAAAATGTCTCCAAAACTCATAAGCTGCATGGGTCTCTGCCATGGAGGCAAAGGGTTCTTAGTGGCCACAATCACAATCACATTTTCCATATCTCCTATAATTCTATGCTATTGGCATCTGATGTTTTGAAAAGAAACAAGCCAACCTGATGGATGCCTTCTCTGGCTTAGGTTAAGTCTCATGCCTGTGTTAAGAAATGTTTGACTCCACACCAAAGACTGGAGGGTTGCGAAGAGTTTCATTTGATGACTGCTTTAGGTCCTATAAGCATTAGGATGCCATGTTTCCTCTTCTGTCCTTCATTGAAGCCGCATCCAAGTGCTCCCCTCTAACTGATAGTCTCAAAGCCTGAGGCAGGAATGTGGTGTGACTACAATTCACACGTGCCATCTATAAAAAGGCTGCCTCAACTGATATGGAGAGCTCCAGGCAGCCAACCTGCAAGGTAGTGTTTGTCAAAAGGCTGTCAAGTAATGGGCGTTTTCATTACTGATCTTGTGTGGTGGTGGCATGCGCGTGCAGAGCTATTCTTGTTTATCACGTGAAGTCACGCGGGACCCAGTGCACTATGATGAGTAACATAATTATTTGGCGGTGTGACATGGAGCCACCCTTGTCCCCACTGCTAGCTACACTTACCTCTATTCAGAAGTACATAAGAGGTGCAGCAATGGGGCAGATAGTGGTCACGCGATTGAGACATCAATCTAGTGGATCAGTCACCTGGAACAAGTTTTGTCAGCTCATCACTCCTTACCTCAGGAGGACTACTTGTGCTTGAGACGTGGATTTGGGTGTGCTATGCAGACAGATGGAAAGACAGTGACAATGGGAAGTAGACTCCTATGAACCAAAACATAGCCACATCTAAGCTGCTTGCATGTCTCCTGTCTGTCTTGAGTCTTTGCAGTTCTAATTCCTTCACTTGATTTAGTCCAATTTACCCCCACTCAGAAATCATAGGGTGAATTGTAGCAATCTGATCTCCTTTTCAATAACAAACACAGTCAACCCTAAAGCCAAGATGGAAGTGAATGAAGTGTTTGTTTCTTCTAGTCTTCAAGGTGGGCTGATTCCTCCTTTGGAACGGTAGCAGAAGACACATCTCTTGTTGTCCTCAGAAAAGCACAGGCATTTTGGAGGCAGGAATGAAGCAGACTTTTACAATGCATTTGATTTATTAAAAATATTTATTATTTTTAGGAAGTTGGTGCAGTTCAACAACATTTGCAAAAACATATATTACACCATTACTCATGGTTTATCAGATATAAAATGTACTGGGTACAAACTAGCAAGATTGTACGACATATCTCTGAATGACACCTGTTCAGTTACTTATAATAGCATCACCACTGATGAACTCTAATAAGAAATGTTTAGGATTGTTTACAGTAGGCATTCATTGATGCTCATATAGAAAACCTGCCAATAGAATATACAGTGAATCACATAATGGTCTTTATAATGCCACTGATCTGGGCGCTTAGAGCCTGTGTGTGTTTAGTCCTGTGACTAGTGATGTGTATGTGGCAATGGTGTAGGCTAAGAGGCGCGTGCATTGACCATGACTCTTGATGGATGATGGCCCTTCTTCTGCTCCTTTTGCAGGATGTGATTCTCCAGTGGATCCAGATGTGCGGAGCGAAGTGGAAGTAACTTACGCCAGAACAGGTAACTATAGTTATAGAGCTGCCAGAGTACAGCAGCTGGGGCATGATACTGAGGGGGTCAGGAGCTCACAAAGCAAGAACGGTCACCAGAAAGGTTGCACGTCAAATACGGAGCTCAACCCAAGAGGGCTGACAAGATCTTATGGCAGGGAAGATATTTGCCAATACGCAGCGAGCTTTGACATATCTGGATATTCATCAGAGGGTCCCATGAATGCTGTATCATGTACTAAGCGGGGGATCCCATGCCCATGAACAGTACAAATATACATACTAATGCACAAGCACTGGAAGGTCTGAGTGGGACACAAATTCTGCCATGTTGTGCGAAGCAGGTTGTGTGACCACTACTCCAGGAGTGTACGAAGATGCCGGTATCAGGACCATAGAGCCTTTTTTATTTTTATTAATATTGCAGAGCAAGCATATTTCATTTATTATTCTTTGAACTGCTAGCTCCACTGAGCCTCACCCACCTGCACATACTGCCAGCAAATGAAGACTGGGGCAACTTGCAAATTTGGGCAGAATAGGGTTTGGTATTTACTACATGTGGTAAATTCCATTAGCCCAGGAGGATGTATTTATCATGTGTGGTAAATACCTCCTGGTAATGAGGGATGATGTGCAGTTTTGATCTGTGAGAATCTATCAGGGCAAAACTACGAGAGTGTGGTAAGAAACACACAACTCCTTATCCAAAATCCTGTGTAGTTTGGACCTTAACTAGTATTATGCTCCTATAAGCCTGATTATGAGACACCAATTAAATTGCAATTGTGCAGGCATTGCAGTTATAAGTGGGTCAACCTTTATTGCATCCATAGTTACCAGGTACGATACAGTTAACACCATCTTAAATTTCAGCAGGTCAAACCTTTTTGAATTAACAGAGGAAGAGGCCCATGTGACTTGCAAATTTCCTTGAGGTAAGAATCATAATCTGTATGTTAGTCCATAAAACATAGGAATGGGCGATAATTATCATATCCAACAAATTCCAAATACCATGGTATCAGATTTAATCGGATAATCAAGTCTTATATGGCCATTTCATTCAAGTCAAACAAAGGTGGTGTTGGTTGGGTGGTGGATGGAGTTTTTTGTTGTGAGGTTGTGTTGTCCTCTATTGTCTTATTTTTATGTATGCTATTGATTGTTGTGTTGTGCTTTTATGCTGCATATATGTTTTGTATGTGTTTGTTGTGTTATTCTTTGTGGGGTTGTTGCAATATCCTGTTGTATGTTGTTATGTTTTGTTGGTTAGTAATGGAGTAATTGTGTTCTGGTTGAGCTCCGTTGTACCTGTTGTGTTGTGTGCTATTTTACTCACTTTCTTCTGTGGAAATGTTTAATTTGTGCTGTGTCATGTGGTATTGTGATTATGTGGTTAGTATAATGTTGTATTGTTGTTGCATTTGTGAAGCACTTCATATTCCTTAGGAGGCAAGGAGGTGCTGTTTAGATGAGCAGCGTGTTGCACCATAGATTGTGTTTTGCTGCATGGGTGTGGGTTAGTAATGTGCCCAAAGTGGGCAGTGTTTCGTGCCATACATGATGTGTCCTTATTGAGTTACAAGTTGCTTTGACTTGACAGAAAGTGGTGCAAAAAGCAGTGGGATAGAATGTTTGAGCATCTATAGCACTTTCCTATCCCTTGACAGAGTGCCAAAGTTCCTTAATGTTGACTAAATAGCTACTCCTTTTGGGGGAGCATGCGTAGAAGAAATTGTAGGTAGAGGTGTTGACTAACAGTGGTGAATTTGAATGGTAAGCTTGATGCCCAGAGACGTGCTCGAGACTTGATACAGCATTGTGTATTGTAGCCTTATGCGTGAAGTAGTATGCAAATAAAGGGGCCGATTAGGATGGCGGACGGATCGCCACCGCCATGCAGGCAGTGGCGCCTGCCAGCAATTTACCCCTTTGGGCTGAAGACGGCTGGAATGCCAGAAACCGGTTCTCGGAAGCTTGTTTCCGGTCCAGGGAAGGCATGGCTTGGCAGTTCGGGCTGGACTGTTAAGAACCTGGGCGTGAAAATTGACAAGGGTCTCACTTTTAAACCTCAGATCCTCACCTTAGTTGGCCAATGTTTTGGGCTACTACGCACGCTTAGGAAATTCCTTCCTCTACTGTCGCATTGCCACAGGAGAATCACTGTGCAAGCAATGATCGGATCTAGGCTTGACTACGCCAACGTACTATACTTAGGACTTCCAGAGTACCTCTTGGCTCGCCTTCAGACTGTACAGAATTCTGCCGCGAGGGCCATTTTTGGTCTGAGTCGTAGAGCTCATACTTCATCCCTGCTCAATTCACTCCATTGGCTCCCGGTTAGGAAACGTATCATCTTCAAGACCTTGACCATGACTTTTAAATCTTTGCATGGCATCGGTGCAGTCTACGTAAGGAAACATGTCCAGTTTTATCAGCCTTCTAGATCACTACGCTCGGCCACACAATCTCTGGCTGTTGTTCCAGCAATAAAGCGTGCTCGCATTGGAGGTCGGTCATACAGGGCGTGCGCTCCGCAGCTCTGGAACAAACTCCCACTTTCTCTGAGGAAGGCAGACAATCTCCTAACTTTCAGAAAGGATCTCAAGACGTGGCTTTTCGGTCTCTAGGACGTCATGTTGTGTTCAGACCTCACTACTGCTCTGTAAAAGCGCCGGGACACTCTGATCGAGTAGCCGTGCGCTATACAAACCTACGTTTAACATAACATAACATAACTGTTCCCATGAGGCACAGGGTCAGACTGATTTGCATATAGACATGTCTGAACTGGGGTGGCAGAGTGGGCTAAAGAACAGTGATGGATTAAACTAAGCATGGGCGAATTTTGCGAATTCGCGAATTTGCAAATCAGCAAATTCGCGAATTTGCGGATGTTTTTATTTTTGCATGTTCGCGGGTGTTCGCTGGGAGCTTTGCATGTTCGTGGGCGTTCGCGGGGCGCGTTGCGTGTTCGCAGGTTTTTTTTTTGCCTGGTTAATCACTGCCACTCTCTCGTTTTTTATGCCCTTCTGCCCTCTGTACCACTCGTTTCTGTGCCCTTCTGCCCTCTGCCCCACTCATTTTTTGTCCCCTTCTGCCCTCTGTCCCACTTTTGTCCCCTTCTGCCCTCAGCCCCACTTAGAATGGCGCCGGCAAGCTGCCAGCGCCATTCTAAAATAGCTACAAAGAGCTTCAACAGGAAGCACTAATAGATAGGTCAAATTAAGTTACACAATCATTAATCACCCCAAGTTTGGGGTGATTAATGATTGTGTAACTGAATTTGAGCTTCAACTCGAGCACCTGCTTTACTTTATCTATTAGAGCTTCCTGTTGAAGCTGACTTTTGTAACTATTTTAGAATGGCTCCGGCAGCTTGCCGGCGCCATTCTAAAAGAGTTACAAAAGTCAGCTTGAACTTTTGACCCAATCCGTTCCGCTCGCGGATTTTGCGGGAAATTACAGAAAATCCGCAAAATCCGCGAGCGGAACGGATTTTCCGCCCATGCTTAGATTAAACCCAGATCTTTGACTGGGTGTGAGTGTTTGATTGGTTCAGATGCTCCGTCCATTACCACTCCCTTTTGTACCGCTTTTGGCCGCCATAAGTGTGGCAGGGTATGTTCAGACGTGAGTCCCTTGCTCACTTTGCCACTGGATTCAAGCAAGCCGTGCTGAAGACGGCTGGAATGCCAGAAACCGGTCCTCGGAAGCTTGTTTCCGGTCCAGGGAAGGCATGGCTTGGCAGTTCGGTCTGGACTGTTCCCATGAGGCACAGGGTCAGACTGATTTGCATATAGACATGTCTGAACTGGGGTGGCAGAGTGGGCTAAAGAACGGTGATGGATTAAACCCAGATCTTTTGACTGGGTGTGAGTGTTTGATTGGTTCAGATGCTCCATCCATTACCACCCCCTTTTGTACAGCAATTTACCAACCACCATATTACAATGGCGGGGGGACCGCGGCCGACGGAAAGACTGTCCGCCGCTTTTCCGCCGTGGTCACCTTGCGACCGCGTCGGAAAAGGTCTAATATGGTGGCGGTGTCAATCAGACACCGCCAGTCATATTAGGATGGGCTTCGGGGTATGCCTTTCCGTGGCGGAAATGCCATCACGGAAAGGCATACGGTCTTTGCTTTGAGGGCCCGTTGCGGGCCCCCATGGTGAAGGGGGGTGAAGGGTGCACATGGGTGGTACCTATGGTACCCCCCAGCATTTCAATGTACAACATGACAGGTAGCTGTCTGCACAGTCTTTCATTTGCAAGTTTGTTAAATCATGATTTTGGGAAAAGCCAAGTATTTAACGTCTTTCTGAATTCTAGGTAGGTGGTGATCTTTATTCTCCTTGTGAGCTTGTTCTAGAGATTTCATACTTGTGAACAGAAGACACTACCTCCAGTGATTGTGAAAATGCTGTGTAATGAGTATTTTGGTGTGTGTTATTGTCAGAGACTATTCATGTTACCTTATACCGCCCCAAGAAATGCCTTAGTTCGGCTAATCTTAACCTTGCAATCGTTCCCATAATCAAGAGGGTAACATGCGGAGGAAGATCTTTTTCTTACAATGTAGCTAGACAATGAAAACCCTGCCCCTACACCTTCAATCAGAATCCTGTCATCTACCCTTTCTAAAATTTCTTAAAACTTGGTTTTTCCAACATTTTCCCTATAATCTCTCATTCTCACCTCTGTTCGGTCGCTAGCGCTGGGATGCCTTAGGGTAGTTAGGCACTTAATAAATTATGAATAATAATATTAATCCCCTGTGAGTAAAGTAGCTATTACCATTTCCTTACAGTAATCAAGAAAATACATGTCTAGTTATATTTAAAAGCCATTTAACGCCCATCATCCCAATGTAGAAAATCCTAATCCCTATTTCCTACCCTGAGCAATCCTAATACAGTCCTAAATATATTCAATGGCCATGTATCAACCATAATCCCCTATGCAGAACACAGCTATGCCCATTTACCTTCATTTACTAAATAACAGCACAGTATATGTACCAGCCATTTAACCTCCATCATGCCCATTAAAAAATATATTTATGCCCATGTATTCAATACACGTCACTACACTACATTGGCAGGTGTATGTAACGGCCATTTAACACCCACTATCCCCCATGTGGAAATCATTATGGCCATTATCCCTAGAGGGCTATGTAAAATACCATGCCCAGAGTAAGTATAAGCCATTTACCCCCCATAATCACAAATTTAACATTTTCTAATTCCATTCTCCCTACAGGATAATCATAAAATAGAGAAAAATATGTTCAACAGTTGTTTAAAGCCCATAATCACCTGTAAATAAAGTAGGAATTACCATTTCCTTATAGTAATCATGGACATACAGTATTTGGTACATGTCAAAGCCATTTAATCGGACAACAAAAAGGAGACTGGGCTGTTCCTAAAGGAAGGAGAAGAAGGTCACCAGGTGTGAAGGGCAGTACTCAGTGGAGAGCTAACCCTGGGTATCTATTGTGTTGGATATAATGGCCTCACACACCCTTGCGAGTGTCATGCTTCATCATAGGCAATGCTCCTCGTTGGGTAGGCGGTGCAATACCAAACGGGCACACCTTAAAGAGGGGCTCTTTATCGGAGATCTTTTATCCAACTGCCTATGGGTGAAGTGTGGGTGAGGGGCCTGGATAGAGTAGATGGTGTGGGTGAGGATAAAATGAGGCACAAGGTACCGGAAAACAATTTTATTCTGGTGGTCCTCTGCCGCAATTAAAATACAGATTAGTCTGTCCTCGCTGGAACTTAAGTTTCCAAATACGAGACAGTACTAAGAAGTGAAAGGTGTGGTCAACATGTTTCTCGCTTAAAGTACACTGACATGCGATTCTTCAGGACCTATTATATATCAAAACTACTATCTACAAAAACATGACCTACAAAAGTGTCAGTTTACAAAAAGCACACAAATTGTACCACCTGTTTAACACCTGCTCTTGCCTAAATTGGGAGACAAAAGAGACCATTACCAAAGGTAGGTGACAAAATGCATTCCCTGTAGTGACCGTGAGCACAAAGTGACATTGTGACATACTAGTGAAAGGTTCAGCTAGTATGTGGCTAAAATCCAATGTGTAGCTTCTTTGGACTCTTTATCCCTGTCAAGCAAGTACAATGGTTGGAATTGGGAAGAAGCGCTCTGCTGAGTTGGGGTGGCAGGCAGTTCTAAGTCCGTTTAGCAGGGAGGCAGGGTGGGAGGGAGGGACAGAGGGGGGGAATGTTCAGAATTTTTGTAGTTATGTTCTAATTTGTGATGATACTGACGGTACGGCAGAGACTCAAAAGGTCGGCGGATCTTTAACTGTGAGGGTTAGGCAGCAATTCCCGATGTTTACATACGACATCCATGCCAAGAGGTTCACAATCTGACTATATCCAGACAGTACTTCAGGACACCCGAGTCACTGCATTAAAGGTAGTAACGTGGAACGTCCGAGGTCTGGGCGATAGGATAAAGAGGGGTTTAGTACTACAGGCACTGAAACGCGACTGCCCCATGTTGGCGTTACTGCAGGAGACACACCTTATGGGGACGTCATGTAAAGCATTGGACAGATGGGGGTAAAAAATGGCAGTACATTCCGAGTTCTCGTCGGGATCCAGAGGGACATGCATATTAGTGAAGAAAATCTGTTCTTTTATGGTGCTCCAAACTAAAACAGATGATCAGGGGCGGTTTGCAGCAGTGCAGGGACAATGGGAAGGCAGACTCCTTAATGTGGTATCAGTTTGCATCCCACCAGCACTCAGTGAATTCCTCCTGGCCCTGCCGGAGGGTGACCTTATTGTCTGAGGGGACTTCAACGCTATACTGGATGCCACCATTGACAAATACCCACCCAAAACCCCACACTTAGTACCTCTGGACTCCAGGGTTTCACGGAGGCAATGGGTCTCATAGACGTCTGGAGGCACGCACACCCCACAACATACCAATACACATATCACTCAGCCGTGCATATTAGTCTATCCAGGATAGATTATTTTCTGTTGTCAGACGCAAACCTACCAAACGTCAAAGAGGTAAACATTAAACCCAGGGGTATCTCGGATCACTCCCTGGTCATACTGACTTTCTCCTATCATCGAACAGTGAACCGGAGGACTTACCCTATCTACCCCTGGTATCTTCACATTCCCCGCATAAAGAAGGATCTCCGTGCAGACACAAAGTATTTCTTTGAAGAAAATATAGCATCAGTTAGTTCGCCATCAATAGTATGGGAAGCATATAAGACCGTCCTTAGGGGGCAAGCCATAGCTTCCATTACAGGACATAAGTGAGAACAGCAGAAAGAACTCAGTACAGGCAGCAGACACCAAACACTCAGCAATTCAGACACAGACACAGCACAAGCCCTACATCTCAGGCAACAACAACATAGAGAGCACCCAGGAGGCAAGACAGAGGCAGGTATAGCAGCGACTAGACACAAAATATACGATGTAGGGGATAAAGCGGGAAAACTATTGGCGTGGCTAGAAAAGCGAGTGACTATAAAAAAAAAATATATATATATATATATATATTTTCCTAACAGGACCATTATAACATAATTGAAAATGTGTTCAACAGCTGTTTAAAGCCCACATTCCCTTGTGAGTAAAGAAGCTATTATAATTTCCTTACAGTAATCATGAAAATACAGTGGTAGGTATATGCCAAAGCCATTTAATGCCCATCATCTCCAACGTAGAAAATCATTATCCCCTTTTCCTACCTGGAACAATCATAATACAATCCCAAATATATTCAGTGACTACATAGCCCCATAGTCCCCAATGCAGATCACAGATAGTCCGAAATAACAGTACCAGGTATATGGAATAGCTTTTAATGCCCATCATCCTCCATTTATAAAATCCCTATCCCAATTTCCTAGATGGAACAATACTAATGCATTCCTAAGTAGATTCAATGTCAGTGGAACACCCAAATATATGCCCATTTTCCTTCTACATTACTAATTAACAGTACCAGGTGCATATAATACCATTTAACCCACATATTCTCATATGTAAACAATAAGTGTTGCTGAAGAGAGTTAACTTTCACTTTGCCCATGTAGGCTAAAACACATCCCAATAGTAAACAATAGCAATAGCTGAAGAGTTCACTTTGCACATGTAAGCATTAAACTACACTGTCACTGGTGGACATTTAAGAGAATCCAGCCCAACATCCCCAATTACCCTTTTAGTACGTCCCAATAAAATCTGCCCAGTGGGAATTGACAGGTAGGGCCTTATTATGACGTTGGGTGGTGACACTGTTGCGGAATCTGGACCTGACGACCACCGGTCCGCGGTCCCGACCGCAGCATTACAATGCGACTGCACATAGTGCAGTCACATATTCCCATTTCTCTAGGGGAGCTTCTCTATGTTCCCATAGAGAAGTGGGAGAATCTGTTCATCCCTTCACCGCGTGGCGTGGTCTGCCACACTGTGCAGGGATTTACGGGGGGCACCATAGGTGCCCAATTGGCCACCAACCCGAGGCCTCAGGGTTCAGCAGGGCCTCCAAAATCGTTTTCGGACAGGCTTTCCAAAGCCGGACATGGAAAACCGGTCGGAATCCAACATTGTAATCCCTACGGCGGAAACGCTGTCCATAGAGATTTTGGCCATGCCCTCCGACTGGCTGATGGGCTCCTTGAATGACGACTGTCTGGTTTCACTTTCGGTCGCCTGCATCTTAATGAGGCGGTCAAAAGTGAGAGCTGCGATTAGATTTGGAAAGCATCCATAAATATATTATATGACTATCTGATAATTATAATCTTATCTGGACAGATTAATTGTTATTGACCCAGTTACATGGCCATATTACATTCAATCTATCATAGCTTAAAAAACACGGATAGTAGTTAATTCATATATTATCACATAACAATACTGTTTTCAATTACATTTGAAGTGTTGCATTGTTAATATGTACAAATGTAATGCATATTCAATATACTTCACCCTTGGAATTACATTCATCTAACAGTTTTAGTGTGCATAGATATGATCTTGTATTCTGAATTGGAGTGTTGTCCTTTTAAACCAAACATTGCTCTCAATTTTTTGATAATTGGGGTCTAGTTGTCACAAATGCCAACCCTATCAACTCCTGTTTGATTTTATCTAACCACATATATATCCAATACTATTTCAAACTTGTCAAATCATCTTTGTGTTTTCTGTTGTAATGTTTGACCATAGCAGCATGAATGTGTTCTATAATATGTTTTTGAAAAGGACAGCTCCATATATTTCAGGCCTTGGGTACATTCTAGTATGTATACAGCAAACTGTGTGGTAAGAGTGATTTTCTTACTGATAAAGATTGCTTTATTATCTCCGTCATCAATCTTTTGTGTTGATACCTATTTTTGTAAGTTTGTATGTATTGCATTAAAAAAAACATTTTTGCCTATTTGTTACCTAGCTTTAATTTTTTTCCAAATTTTCAAAATGACTTAAGAATTAATGGTTATTCTGTAGGTGACTGAGTGGATTGCAGAAGTTTCCCAATTTCTTGATCCTGCATTGTTATATTCCAATGCTTTTGTAGGATCTTTTTTAACTGATTGCACTCTTCTGGCTAAATTAAAATAAATCTGATTTTATTGCTCCACAGTGATCAATGTTTTTAGGCGTTCTATGTATGTGCTTTCCTAAGACGGCTTGTGACCTCTTTATCTGGATGCTCTCTAGTTGGAAAACTCAATTTAGTTTCTAAAATATTTTTCTTCAAATTCTGTATCTTCTAAACAGCTCTTCGTCAAAGTCACTATATGACATTCTTTTTTTAGTGATGGTTAATGACCACTTGCCATGTGCAATACCATTTGTTACTATTTCCTAGCAGTAGAGTGTTTTCTCTTGTGAGCTATTACTTATTATGAAAAGATCATCAGTGTATCTTGACCGTCTTGTTATATTTTCTAGATCTTCTTTTCACATTCATGTTGCAGTGCATTTAGGGTCATTAAAGAAGACATATCCTTTATTCCTGAACTTAAATGTGTATCTTAAGTATTTGGTTTGTGGGTTCTTTTCCTGCTTTTATTATCCATTGTTTAGTGTATTTTTAGCAGTTTACATTTTTGTACAAGCTTGTAGGTGTCGACAAATGTCTCAGTATAGCCAAAGTGTTGTTCAGAACTAATTGAGAGACCTTTACTTAAAAAAGTAATTTCCACACTGTTAGTTTGTGATATGATGGATTGAATAACATAACAAGTTGTGGATATTTTCTTCCTATTGCTCCTCATGGTTTATCGGTCTTTGCTGAGACATATTTTCTCCCCCTTTCCATTGAATTTTGACTATACTCATGAGGTGCATTGCATATAAAATATATGCTCTCTGCGTGTTCTCATACCTGTTAATTTGAGGTGCCTTCAACCCCACTCAAATCTGTGTCACATTTATTCCCAAATTCCATAGAAGGCCCTTCTACTACATTTTTGTCTTATACATTTTTTCTCTTAAGGCTGGAAAGCAGTTTTGCAAGTGTAAAGTATATACTCAACAAATAATATTTTCTACCCTTTTGAAATTTTCATTGCTTTTCCATTTTGATCTGATTTCATATTTCCATATTCCATGTCTTCCCTAGATTCTGCCATAGACACTTTGTCAGTTCATGTGACAAATCTTCCTCAAATCCTTTGATTAACCCATTTACTGCGGCCGTTATTTTGGCACATTGCTGGGCGTTCTACAGAGTGGGCGGGGCCGCGTCGGCCGTTGAACGTTCGCAGCACCAGCCAGATAGTGCTCCGAACGTTCAGCAGACGACGACAGCATCAATGGGGTTAATACTTTGAGTTGTTTGCAATCTCATGTGTTGCACTTTATTAGTATCTCCTCAATTGTCTTGTGAATAACATATTGTCCTTCACACCTAATTCTTGGAATACGTCAGGGCTGGTATCTGACTTGTTGGGTATTACAAAACTTCTTAGATGGTTACATTTATAATTGATATCCATCTCTGTAACATCCTATTACATTGTTGTTGTTGGATTTATTTTTGCATCTGTGCTTAAAACAATGTATTTACCTCTAATTAACACTTAGCTACCTGTGACCTCATAGTGGGTTTTAGTTTACCTGTTAATTACTGCTTTTACTATATTTCTATTACTCAAATTTCATCTAGTTTACACACACATGTGCATCTTCTCATCCTTTCACATTCTCACTGTATCCTTACTTTCACGCAATGCTGGTCTGTTGTGCGTGCTCTTAACATGGGTGACAGATTTCTAATATGCCCAGAACAAATTCATACATATATCGTGGCACAAGAACAGGTGATAAACTTCCCTCTTATTAATCAATAGATGAGGTGAGAAAAACACAGATGCTATTCAACCCAAACAGGTTTTGATCACGGACAGGCTCAAAGGAAATGACTGGTCATAAACAACATGTAAATGAGGGCAACACACAGAGTTATTTTGTTTTTTTATTTCATTTCCCAGAATTCCACATAATGGAATAAGGAAAAAACAAATATATGTAAGAAATTTTAAATGGTCAAAAATTTTGCCATTATCACAATCTGTAAGGTAGAAACATGCAGACTTTTTTCTCACCACTTTCATGGATTATTTTTTAAAAGAGAAGTTTATCACATCTTCTTGTGCCACAGTATCTTAATGAAATGTAATGAATATATATATTCTTATACATGCCATTAGGCACAGCACTATAAGCATTGTAAAAATATATTGATGTCAAATAAAATTGAACCATAGCAGGTGAGTTAGCATGCGCTTTTATTTAGTCTGTCTTTGAAAATATGAATTTGTCTACTAGTCTTTTAGATACAGCTTTCAATTGTCTTTACTTTTGTGCATCTCATTCCATCTCTTATAGCCTGTGTTTATGAAGGATATTAATTTATAAAGAGCTTGCTGATGTTCTATATGTCCTTCTGCCACAAGTTCAAATGCATGCATACTCACATTTATATTAATCTCAACTTCCAGGAGAATGGGAGAGATGCACAGTTCAAACCAAACCTCAGCATCAGAGTTCATCATCCTTGGCTTTTCAGAGTATCCTCATGTTAACTTTGTCCTTTTCCCCATCTTCCTGCTCATCTACCTCATCTCGCTTCTCGGAAACCTAACTCTTGTCCTTCTTGTCTGGGTGGATCCCCGTCTTCACTGCCCCATGTACTTCTTCCTCTCTCAGCTGTCTGTGGTGGACATCAGTTACACCTCTGTCATCTTCCCCAGCGTGTTGTTGCAGATGATCACCAGGAAGAATGCCATCCCCTTCTCAGCCTGCATGTCCCAGCTATATTTCTTCTTTACGTTTGCCGGCATTGAGTGCCTCATCCTAACTGTTATGGCTATTGACCGCTACTTCGCTATTTGCCACCCGCTACGGTACACCTCCCTCATGACCAGGAAAATGTGTTTTTGGATGACTGCAATCGCCTGGATTCTTGGCTTTTTGGACCCTATTGTCCACACTGTTTTAATAGCCCGCCTAGCCTTCTGTGCTTCTAACCGTATCAATCATTTCTTCTGCGATGTTACTGTACTGCTCAAGCTTGCTTGCAGCGACACCCACCCGATTACTTTGGCCACCTTCCTGCTTGGCAGCCTGCTAGGATTCACTTACTTTATGTTAACACTAGCTTCCTATTTGTGCATCATCTCTGCCATTTTAAAGATCCCTTCGAAGGATGGAAGGCGTCAGGCATTCTCCACATGTGCCTCTCATCTCACCGTCCTGATTCTATACTACATGAGCATGATATGTGTGTACTTGAGACCCACATCTGCCTATGCCCCCAAACGAGACAGATTTCTTGCAGTGCTCTATACGGCCATTATACCCATGTGCAACCCACTGATATATAGCTTGCGCAATGCCGATGTACAAAGAGCAATGCAGAGAGCCATTGGGAAAAATAGTTTCTTCAATTCCAACACCTCAAAAACTTCCTTATTGTCAGTGATAGGGAAGGTTTAATTGGGGTCTTCAATATGAATATACCTGGGTTCTGTCTGTTTTCTTTTACATATTTTCACCAGACTTAGCAGGATCACTGAACTGCATTAAGAGAATGCGGAACTCAGGTATGATTTGAGAAGCAAATTAATACAAGTCACTGCAGAGCTGGCAATTATATAAATTTGCATTTCAGACGAGGGATAACACTATTGACGTCTTATGAAACACTGCTCAGTTTTAAACTTTATATTGGCACAGTCAATTAAGCATTCAGCCTGTGTGTTAGCACTGGAAATGGACCTGAGAAACAGTTTGCTACCTACAATAAAAAAATGCCCATTGTATCTTGTGAGTTGATGCCTCTTCAATTCTTTAGATATTTTTCACACTAAAACCTCTTGTAATGTGGAAGTGATTTTCCTGGATGTTTGCACCTAATGTAAGCCTCAATTATATATGTTGGAGGTTTTCACATAACTGTTGTTAGTTGGTTTCCTTAATAATAGGTTAATGTGCCATTGTACAGCACTTTGAATCCCTCCTTCGTCGGAGAAGTACATCTGAGTATTTTAATTAAAGATAAGACTTGAGGACTTTTTTTTAGAGTTTGGTGAGCAAGGTACTGTATAACAAATGTGGAGGCTATCGTGCCCGCTACATTTCAAGTGCATTATGGGCTATGGTACCAAATTCTAAATGAGCCCTTTGGATTCTAAAGACCTAATTTCAATGTTCTATTTATTGCTGAGGAATGAAGAGGGATAAATAGTATAAATGGCTGTACATGGATTTTGCGGAAGCGCTATTGGGCACTTTGGGGCTGATTATGATACCCGTCTGTCATCGTCTCAGGGAGTGGAACTGCCCGCCAATGAGGCGGCAGTCCCACAAGGTATTAGGATGAGACCATCATGGTGGCGGTCGCACTTGCCATAATTTGCATTGCGGTGGGTGCTGCTAGTTGCATCACTTGCCGCAATGCAAAAAATGCCACTGTTTACATTTCTCTGAACTACGTGGCAGGCACCACGCCGTGCCTGCCACATAGTGCAGGGAGAAAAAGTGCCCGGGATGAAGGGGGCCCATTACAACCCCCAAAGTCCATCCCCGCCAGTCTTTCCATGGTGGGTGAATGGCCATGGAAAGTCTTGTGGGGATGGACCATCGTAATCCCAATGGCAGTTCATGGTAAGCACCGTTGCCATTTATGGGGATACGAGGGCCTGCGCAGCACCGGCAGACTCAAGGAGCCCGTCAGATGTGTGGCAGGCGGAGTTTCCGACCTCCACAGTACTGCCTGTCTTTATAATATGGCGGGTGGAAAATAGCCTCACGATGGCTGTGAACCCGCCACCGACAGCCTTTCAGTGGCAGGTTCACCGCCATTGTAATCAGCCCCATAGTTATATTTAAGTCACCCTAATGCAGAGTTCTTCAATCTGTGTGGCGCGCCCACCTGGGGGGGGCGCTACCACATCCCAGGGGGCGCGCGCACCTCACTGTAAAATCCTACCTTTGTTTAACTTGTACTGCGCTACGATCGCTAGACGTCACCCAGTTCTAATGGCGATTTTTGATAGGAGACCTCCGGAGCAGCAGCAGCTAATCAGCAGGTAGGAACGTCACCACTGACGTTCTACCAACGATGGGACAGCAGCAGAGATTGCAGGAAGTGCCGCGAAATTCGCGTGCTTAAAGTTCCTGCATTCCCCTGCTTGCTGCCTTTTCTTCTTTGTTCCTGAGTTTTTCCGTCGCCTGGCTATGACGGGCTTTGCTGAAATAAAATGTACATCAGATAAGAGGGCTTTTTGGAAGGGGATGGGGGCGGGTTGGGGAGGAATTGGCTGGGGCTTCATCTGTAATGGAGGCTTGAGTACAGGGTTTGAGGGAGGGTGAGGGAGGTGTAATCGATGGGGCAGAACGTACTCATTCTTTTTTAATTCCACGAGCTAACCGTTTTAAAACAGTCTGATCTTCTTCCAGATCTTATTACTTAGACTAGCAAAGTAACACAGTAAAACTTCAGAACATGGGAGCACAACCAAAGCAATCACGGCACTGAATGTACACCCATAAGTAATTTCAAACACCAGATATGTGTAACTGATACACAGCTGCCAAGGTTTCAGATTGCCATGTGTGACATTTGAATAATTTCAGTGTTATTATGAGTGACAGCGAGCAAAATGAGGGAATGAAGACAAGGGAAACACATAAATATCAGAAATTACAACCATTTGCGCAACACGAATCTCTACTACAACTTAATGCAGACAGGGTAGAAAGGCAAGGGGAACCCACACCAAAGTGTAGGGACACATACATGGGGCATAAAGGTATGGATGAATTGCTACTGACAATTATAAACACAGGGCAGAAAGATAGAAACTGGAACTCAGAGAGACCAAAAACGGGGTGAAATGCTTAAAAAATGAATTTGACCTTGTGTAATGTAACTTGTGTTTATGTCGCATGCACAAAGACTCAATGCAAATGCACTGCTATAATTAAAGGCAGAGTTTACCTTCAAAGACCTACGGCATTTCAGTAACGGCTTCGACTTGAGCTCTCACTCATGTGCTCACTACACGCTCAGCATGCAAGACACCGTTTAGTGTAGTGTTCACACAACACATTTCCTTCTCATTTGTCCTGTGTTCAGCGACGCATACCACGTCAAGGCGCAACAACAAAGAGCGTAAAACTGGAGGCTTTCAGATACACAGGATATATGCGCATCAAGTGCTCTAGATTACCAGGACTTTTTAAGGGCGCCTCACTCACCCTGCAGTCACTCCTTTCACCTTACTCTCACACTGATGCATCGCTCACTGTGCACTCACATGGGCACTCCTGCCACCCAAACAGCGCAGAGGGATAATGTGCCTGCTACAAAGAACGGGTACCATGCAGATCAAAGAACTGAGTTTGAGTAAACTATGAGTAGTGCTATAAAAAAATGAAATGTTTGTCAGAAAGGTGCTATAGAGAATGAGGTGCCCGGTTGGTGAGTGGTAGTGAGGGGATTCATGGATAAGGAGGAAATGGGGGAAGGGGTGCCAAAAATACTGTTGCACTGTAAGCCACCAGTGCAATGGCCATCCTTGGCTGAGCGTGTTAGCCCCCCCCACCGAAGTTTGGGTCTAGTTGCGCCCCTGTACACAAGTATGGGCATGTCGTGCCCCATCAAGTTTTCGTCCTAAAGTACAAAGTTCAGGTGGCTCCTTGATAGATCTGTTGTTTTTGCCCTGATGGCCTGGAATAATTTCCAAACAGATTCTTGTGAATACTGTTTTTTATCATTTCTTTTGAATGTGATTGGTGTGGGAGAGTCTATTACTATTTGCAGAGAAATGTGTTTGTTTCATGCAACAACCATAAAAAAGTTATTTTAGATCAAAACGAGCCCTCACAAATGAGAAAGTGGAGCGTTTCACAGATATTATTTGTTGTAATTTTAGTGAATGTGGAGAACAGCCTGAGGATGGCAGTAGAAAAAATCCATACACAGATTGACCGTCTCTGTAGTGAAAAATAGGCACACCTTTCACATTAATGTTGGGGGTGTTATTATCAATCTATGTCTTGTGTAAAATAAAGCAGCCTAGTAAAAACAATGTGCACACGTTTTAGCTTGGAAAATTGTTTTTGAGCTGTTAAAAAAGCCTCTATCATTTAACCACAACCACTCACAATCCTGCAGTTTACTAATCACTCTTATTGTGTTTAAAATTATTTGCCGGATATGGCCCGGAATATGCGGATGGCGGTCGAATATGTAGTGTACCGTAGTCCAGAAATTTCTGTCGGGTGGTGGGGGGGCCCGACATCTAAAAAAAATTTTGCTGGGGGGCTCAACCTACAAAAGTTTGAAGACCTCTGCCCTAATGCATTCAGTACCAGAAATGTGCCATCAAGAGAAATAAACACTGTGTGATCCTGACCTTGGAATAAGCCATCATCTCATTCCGAGGTCATCTCATATTTTAATCAGAAACAGACCTCCATTCAGCTAATTGTTGACCCTGGATCACTCCAATGTCAATGTGTCAATACCGTGGCCATAATATCAATGGAAAATTGGTACAAGCCCTTTTTGATGCTTCAGTCTGTTCCTATATGAATGTTTGTAATTACAAATATGTGTATTTCATGGATTCGTAAATGCACTATGCACACATAAGCCCTAACCTGCTAGAGTTTTGCTCTAGTGCACATGCCATGTAACTTGATGCGAGAGAAAGCCTCTCTGTACCTGCTATTGTACAGGCCAGGCGTTGCAGCATGAAATGGGCTGCATCTTTCAAAAGTCTCCAGCTACGTGGACTGGGTCTCATAGCTGTGGTTGGTTTAACGATGAAACAATGGAGAATGGAAAAGCGGGCATCTCATTTGTGTTTTATGTGTCAAAACAAAGCAAGATTTACTTGGAAGCTCAACAGCTCAACAGTTAACATACTCAAAGTATTCAGATGTTAGCAGTCAAATATCAACAAAGGGCGTGACACATACGTACTTATATGACAACTAGGAGACAGCGATTGCCTTGAATCCATAATATTTAATTTTTAGTTCTGCCTACTGGCACATTCTGATGCTTGGCAGACCTCATGTTGCCATTAGATACAACACTCAGCATACACAAAATATACACAACGCGCCAATACGTATACAGAAAGGGGCATTTGGTCACCCACTTTAGTCATAAGGCTATTAGAGAGCACGCTCTTATGGCACCGACTCGCTGATTTGTCCACAATGTTTCGAACCAGTCCATGGTATATTACAGATGTCAACACTTGACTTCACATTTGAAGAGTGCCAGCTGTTGCTGAAAAATTGTCCTGCCTCCCTTTGTGTCCTGCCTCCCTCTGTGTCCATCCCATCCCGGACCACTATCTATAACCTTCCGAAAATAGCCAGCAGATGTGAAAATATGGGGAAAACAATCTGTAGCAGCCATGTTGGAATGATGGGGTTTCCCAGTCTTTGCTCCTTGCTGAAGGGAGCTGGTGCACATGCTGCAACTCGCTACCAGTTAAGCAAGAAGAGTCATTATCAGGTGCTGCTAATAGTCTTGTACATGCAGAGTTTCTCAAGGGTCGAGGTAAGTTCACCCAGCTTTTGCTTTACCACTAGTACCTGACTGGTGGGAAGACTCCCTGCGACTAGCTCAGTCCTGGGCTCTTGAAAAATGTCTTCCGTGTTTAAAGGGCGTTGTAAACAACAGAAGGCCCCACGCAAAGCGAGGTCAGACATTTTGAACATAAACAATTTGGCTTCATTGCAAAATAACACAGGGGTAGAGCACAGCACACAACATATAACAGATGTCCACAAAATACCAGAACACATGATATTGCAGGGTTACAAAATAACACAATACCAAACAGGGTAGCAAAACACACCCTTTCAAAGCAAACCTCAACCTCAACACAATACCATAGTGAAGCATAACCCAACATGAGGCACAACAGTAAATCAAAACATAACAGAGAATACCATGTCAAAGCTGAGATACCAAAAGATGTGAAAATACAGTAAACCACAACAAAACATACACCATGCTGGGACTTTCCCATTACAGCAACAATGGAGATTTTGCTTTGAATTGAAGGCTGTATGTTGTATATTTATACTTTCTTTCTCAGTACTATGGGCTATAATGCCTGGTTCTAGACGCAGAACGTTTATCCCGGTTCAGAGAACCACCTTGTCACGATTTTCCTGTTGTGGTACTGGAACTCTTGTCCGTCACAAATCCCAGTTGTGAACTCTCCCGTGCCTGGGACACACTTTGTCCACTCCTGGTTCTAATTCTGGGGCCTTTGTCCCCTTCCGGTCCTGGGACATCCTTTGTCCTCTACTGGTTCTAATTCTGGGACATTCTTTGACTCCCTCTAGTTCTGCCGGTCCTGGGACTTGTATTGTCCTCTTCCTGTTCCTGTCGGTCCTGGGACATGGACCTCTCCTGCTCCAGGTTCAAGACTCACTCTCTCAGTCCTTAGTTTTCCCTGAATTGGGGTTTGAGTTGCAATAGTTTTCTCCAGGTCAATATTGGAATAGTAATTGCCACTTTCCAATTTTCCCATTTGCATTTCATCTCTTGAAACCTACAGTCTTTCAATACTTTTGAACAGTGGCATCTCTTCTTCTAACTTTGTCTGATTTTTTTTTATGTATCTCTGCCTCAATTGTCTTTGAGCTGCTCTCTGTCAAACACTGGTATTAAATTAAATACTCCCTGCAGAAATTGATGGTGGCTGCCAAACAAGCTTTTCTGATTTATTTTTCAATACAGTATCAACAAGATACTCCTTTTTGTGCTTCTTCTGTGACTTTACTGTATATGTGCTATTGAACATCACCATTAAAACAATTTACTGTTCCAGTTCTTGACTTGAGCCTTCTCACTTTTACTCCAAATCCTTTAGTTTTGTTGAAGATTGCAAAAGAAATCTATATTGTGACGATCACATTCTTGATTTTATGGAAATGAGCCACAAATAAAATATGTGAAAGGTCCACAAGGTGGCAGTGTTCTCACAGATTTACACAGTTACTGTGAAATAAGACATTACAGGAAAAGTGTGACACCCATCCGATGCGATGTAAATGAAATGTTCCTTTCAACTACTGTCTCTCACAAAGGTGTTAAAAATTGGGGACAGGCACAACAGCGCGTGAGGAAACCGTGTGGCAATGCCACATTCACCTTAACATAGCGTGAGTGTGTCCGTTCCTTTCCGAGAGATGGCACTCGGGGAAAGATTGATACCTGTATCGGCTCGTGGTGTGTTGACGCAGTCAGTCAGGATTCTTTATTCGATGATTAAAAATCACCATAAAAGTACAAACATACAATGTACATTTCCCCCCAATTTTTTCCCCATTCTTTAAAAAAACGATTACATTTACATGAATCCCAATATTAATACAAACAAGTCACAATATTAAAAAAGACATAACTAATCTTTAACACCTATCACTAAAACCTCACAATTCCCCCCCCCCTCTAGTTGCTCTCAGACGTACCACTACTTTGATAAAATTGATAATACAGCACACTGTAAGGGGATCAGTCGCTTGTTGTAGAAAGATCAAAGCTTCTTGAGCACTTTTATGTTAGCTTGTTTTAAAATATCAACCAAGAATCTATGCCTGGGCTCAGAATAAAAAGAACATAACAATACAAAATGAAGGGAATCCTGCGGAGACCTATTGTCGCAGCCGCATGTTCCCTTCTGCTCAATTGTAGATGAATACCCTAATGGTGATGCCAATAAATACGGTAAAAGATTGAGCCTAAAACGGCTCATTAAAAACCTGTCCTGAGCGTTATATATCAAATATAAGTCAGGTTCCATTCCTTCTGTGATCTTTACTAGGTTATAGGCACACACTGTGGTTTTGGCCCTTTCTTGCTCTGTTCTCTGTATGACCCTGTGTACCAGAAACACTTTTTTACAGTCCCTTTATGCTGTGGGGTAATTGCTGCTGGGTCAGAGAATAAATTCCCAAGGCCCAAGATTTCCAATGCAGACTTAACATAACTGAGCCACGGGATTCGCGTCCATTTATCTCTTCCCAGGCAATCATTCATTATTTCCCTGCTTAAAGTTGCCTCTGGGTTTACCCAGATTTTTAACCAAGCTAAGATAAGCTTAACCTTCACCAGGTCTTCAAGATGAGATATCCCTAACTCCCTGTGCGTAATTGATGCAGCTAGGCTCTGTGGGGCTTTCAGGACGGAGCGTAGATGTTTGTTCTCTTCCCGCTGCAGTTGACAAATGTTCACAAAGCCCCACACCTCTGCCCCATAGATGACCTTAGAGCAACACACGGATTTATACAAGTTCAAAACCTGTTCAGGGCACCATCTCCCCAACCTTCGTCCGTATCCTGCAATTGCCCCGTTTGTGACATTCATCTTGCGGCAGCGTTCCTCCACCAGACAGTTAAATTTTAATGCACCGTCAAATAGTAAGCCCAGATACGAGAATGATTTAACTTTCTCTATCTTATGGCTCCCTATTGTGAAGGTACATTTATAACAGGGTTTGTTGCCGACGGCTAAAACATAGGATTTACTCAAATTAACAGACAGGTCTAATGAGCCCATAAAAAGTACAAAACCATCAATTAAAATCTGTAGACTCCTTGGTGTGCGTCCGAGGAGGACCGCGTCATCTGCATAAAGTAACACAGGAACATGACGGGTCCCTACTCGTGGACAATCAGTTCTCAGCTGTAGGAGATGCTGCTCCAAATTATTAATATAAAGGGAGAACAGAAAAGGCACCAAAATGCAACCTTGGCGTACCCCACTTTTACAAGGAAAGGAATCAGTACATCCACCCTCAGTGTTATACCTAACCTGCGCTGAGGTACTGCTATGCAATTCTCTTAAGATGTTAACGAGGCCGATCTCTATCCCCATTCTGGTCATCATGTCCCAGAGCTTGTCCCTGTTTACATGGTCAAAAGCAGCTGCCAGGTCCATGAACCCCATATAAATTGATTCGTTACTGGCCTTCGTGTATTTGGCTGCTAGCATGTAAAGGTTCAAGCATTGGTCGCTCGTAGACCGGCCCATCCTGGAACCGTACTGGGTGTCTGAGATTATGTTATTTGCCTCTGTCCATTCCGACAGCCGATTTAGTATCTCCCTCCCTAAAATTTTGGCAGATACATCAATCAGGGAGATCGGGCGATAACATTGGGCATCGTCTCTGCTACCCTTTTTGAAAATAGGGACAATGATAGCTGTTGACCAGGAGGGCGGCAAGCCCCAGCAAATTGCTGCGTTAATAACCCTTGTCATTAAAGGGGCCCATAATTCCACAGAGCTTAGGAACAAATCTGGCGGGAGGCCATCTGGACCAGGGGCTTTGTTTTTAGACAAGCCCTCGATCCCGTCCTTGATTTCGTTTAGTGAAAACACTACGGGCTGGCCCTGATCAGCATTCCCGTATTCACTAGAAGTTCCCATTTCGTGATTGTATAAACCCCTATAATGAGTGATCCACATTTCAGGCGTGATGTTTGTTCCTATTTCAGGTGCCCTGTCATCCTGGAAAGTGGGTCTATTAATAATCCTCCAAAATTCTGTCATATCCCTCTTTTCCCCCCGCTTCCCGTAAGTCTGCCCATCCTTCTGCTTGAAGTGCCAATTTCCTCCTACTCAGCTCCTATATTTTTTCCTACAAAATGCAACTAGTAAGGCATCCCTTGGCTTCACTTTAATACTATTTTTAAGCTCCCTCAGGGCCTTAGAGCAATCCCGGTCAAACCACCGCAGCTGACTACAAATTCTTTTTACCGGGCCATCTACTAAACCAGCAATCTGTTTGAATGCTGTAAGTAGCTGCTGCCCTTCTATTGTTGTATTTAAGCATTTCCCAAAAGCTGATTTCCCCTTTTCCATCAGTGATCTATAAAACAGTTCTCCATTGATTTTGGACCACCTGAGGCGTCTGCCCTGATCAGTGACCCTCTCAGTTATCGCATCAGGCTTTCTCCCTCTGGGACAGGCCCGATAGAGTACATCTAGTACCAAGGGGTTATGGTCACTGAACGTGTTCCAGTCAATCCCAACTCTGGAAATTCTATATTTTAAAAACCCTTGAGACAATGATATATAATCGATGTATGAGGAACATCCCCTACCCTTAGAGGTTGGTGGCAAGGTACCATCCTGCGGTATATGCGCCATATCCATGGTGTGAACCAGGTCTTGGTTGTGCAAAACTTTTGTTAGTGCATGACCATCCGCTGAGTGCTCAAAATGAGCCCCGTTATCCTCTGGGCAGCGCGACCAGGCCTTGTCTAGTGGAAAAAGGGCCGGACAGAGATGACAATTGAGGTCCCCCATGACCAGGATATTTTGGCCAAAGCTCCCAATTTCGCCAACAGAATCCTGGCACAATCTACACTCTAGTTCTCTTATCAGTGCATTACAACCTCCACCCGCTCCGTTGTTATAAACATTAAACAGGGTCAATTTTAATCCTTTGCCATTAAACTGTACCTCTTAAATGTTTTGTGAGTTACAGTTTAAGGTTGACCATGTACCGAGGAGGTTCAGGTCAACATATAATGATAGCCCTCCCATGGCTCTGCCTGAGCTAGATTTCTTTGCAGGAACAAAGAAACACTTATATCCTTGAATGTGTAGGGAACTATTGTCAGCTGCCCAGGTTTCTTGTAAGCAAATTATGTTAAATTCGCTTATATACTGGCGCCATTCTTTGTTGTTAAATTTGGCTGCCAAACCGGCTATGTTCCAGGACACTATTCTAACTGCCTCATCATCTACTTTCCCACTTTTGTCTCCCAAACTTGAAACATGTGCGGGATCGATTTGCCCATCAATTACATCTACATTATCAATCAGTATTTCCTGAGGGCATGTATGCTTTAGGGAAGGGAAATGGGTGCCATTATAGGTTAGTTCTACAGTTAAAGAGGGCGCCTTTTGTGAAGCACCGGTATCCTCATCTGCTGCTCCCCCTAGAACAAGTCAGTCAACTCCCTCCATGCCCGCCAATGCCGAGAAACGGTTATAAGTGGGCAAGGAGTAGTCGACCTGTTGCTGGGGGATTTGTCTAAATCCGCCTCCCTGCATATGGAGTGAAGACCCAAAACCAGAACCAACATTCCGATATCGAGATGTGAAACCAGAGAGGTTGCTCTGGTAATAAAACGGGGGCTTAAGGTTAGGTGCCGGAACCACTATTCCTCTAGGGTAAAAGTAAGTCAAATCATGTACTGTGATTGAGTTACTAGCGTTATGGGGGAACCAATTAACTAACTGCTCTCTCTCATCACGAAAATGTATTATAATAATGTCACCCATTATGTCCTTAGGTCTTTGCCCTAACCATGGGAGATGTCTAACATTAAGAATTACCCCATTTATATTCGGTGGTAGTGGACAATTTTGTCTCAGCCAATAAATGACTATATTTTTCAGCTGGTACTGATCTTCTCTACTGCCATCCTTTAAAACTGGCACTCCCGTAAGAACCACTACATACGGGACTGCTTCCGGGGGCAGTTCTACTCTAAACCTCTTGGGTATGTATGTATGAATGTATGTATGTATTGTGCATTTGTATAGCACTAACTGCCACCCAAAGGGTATCCTGGCGCTTCTGACTCCACTGAAAACCTTGTACGCAGCACGTTTTAGCCAACTCTGGGAAAAAGATGAGTTTTTAAATTTTTCTTAAAGGATGAGAAGTCCTCCAAACTCCTCCAAGAGAGTGGAAGGGAGTTCTAGAGCTTGGCAGCTGTGAATCCAAAGGAACGCCCCCCCATTCGAATCCTATTAATCCTAGGAACCACAGCCAGGTATAACGAGGATGATCGTAACGGCCTCGCTGTGTGATACCAGGAGAAAAGGCTCCGTAGCATTACTGGGCCCTGGTCATGTAAAGCCTTAAAGACCAAGCAAGCAGATTTAAAAAGAATTCTCTGTTGGACTGGAAGCCAATGTAGGCCTTTAAGTGCAAGGGAGGAGGAGGCAACGCGGGGCCTGGCAAGAGCTAATTTTGCGGCCATGTTCTGGATACGTTGCAGTTTGGAGATCAAGTTACCAGGAGCCCCCAGAAGCAATGCGTTGCAATAATCTATCCTGCTAAGGTTAATGCCACGCACCACCTCTGGTCTAGCCTGGAGTGGCAGCAGGGGGAGAATTTTCCGCAACATCCGGAGTAGCATCATGCAGATAGAAATGGTCTTGTCAACAAAACCATTCAACTGGAGATTAGAATCAAACATCACTCCAAGGTTGCGGGCAGAATCCACCGCCACAACCTTGCCTAATGAAGAGGACGGCCAAAGATCAGGCGGCAGAGCGCGTGGAACGCGGTCCGATGAACAGTGAAGAACCTCAGTCTTGGAGCTATTAAATTGAAGCGAGTTGTTCCTCAACCAGTCAGCCGTGGCCAACATGCAGCGATGGAAGGTATCTGTAGACACCGCATCTTCGCCTTCCAGGGAGAAGATGAGCTGGGTGTCATCAGCGTAATTGATCACTGAGATGCCAAAAGATTTGATCAATATAACTAAAGGACACAGATATAGATTGAACAGTATGGGGCTGATCGCGGACCCTTGCGGCACGCCTTGTCCCACTCTCCTAATACCTGAGCGGAATGGTGGTAGGGCCACCACCTGATGCCTGTTCTGAAGATATGAGATCAACCATTTCCTTGCCAAACCAACTATCCCGGCCTCCTCCAGCCTGTTAACAAGGATGGGATGGCTGACCGTGTCGAACGAGGCCGATAGGTCGAGCAGCACTAAAAAGGCTGCTCGACCATCATCGACCCGAGATCGAAGTTTGTCCAACACGACCACCAGTGCCGACTCCGTGCCGTGAGCTGGCCGGAAGCCGAACTGGGCCATCTCCAAATGGTTCTTACTTTCCAAAAAGCCGGAGAGGGACCGGGTAACCAGTCCCTCTTGGGTGGGAGTGCCCTAGCGGTTTTGTCCTGGCCAGTGGGTTTAGGGGCATTTCCTAAGGGATTCGTTTTTACACATTCCTGTGCCTCCTTTCCCTTATTTTTACTGTTTATCCCTGCTGTATTAAGGAGCATTATTTTCCGGGGTTTCGGTTTAGGCAAATTAGTGTTATTTGATCCATTTTTGGCGATAGTAATTGGGGACAACACATGTGTTGGGGACAACACAGGTGTTGGGGACACTGGTGTTAATTTAGTTAAATCCTTAATTGCCACTTTGATTTCCCCAACAGCCCATTCTAATTTCTCCAATTGAAAGGTTAAACCTTTTAGTCTCTCTGCTAATGGCAGTGTGAGTGATTTCATTAATAATTCAATACTGCCCATTAGCTTGACACTGGATGGATCATTTGTAGGAGTGAGTATAGGGTTAACCGTTATGGGGGATGTGAGTACGTTTGGTGTAGAACTTTTACTAAGCCCAAACTTGTTGTTATCAGTAGTCTTGTTTTTCCGTAAGGAGTTCCCCCTCTTTCTTCTTCTTTTGGGTGGTGGGCCTTGAGCTCTTGGGGTTTTAAAACTTTCCTTTGGATTATGGACTGAGTCAACTCGCTGTGGCAGAGTGTCAGGCAAAACTTCTACCTCCGGTGTTATATTACAGTGCAATACCGACTCATTTGCAATCATGTCAGTGGTTACAACTACTGAGGGAGCTCGATCCTGCAGAAGTAATGGTATATTATCGTTAAAGGATGCCTCGCAGACCTCATTTACAGAGGGAGTACTATGAATTGGTGAAATCGCTAGTTGGAGCGAGCCCAAGGATGATCGCTTGTTCTTAATGGATTCGATGGAGCGACGTCTCTCAGCCCGTCGCTCTGCAAGAGCGATTTCCTTGTCTGTTCCTGGGGCTACCCTGATTATATAGTTATCAAGCGTACGTTGGTTAGCTCCTCCTGTTGGTGATAGCTTGGCCTTAATAGGGGACGACATTGCCTTTCACTTGTAAAGCCTGTTCAAACCACGCTGGTACAACCCACCCAGCTGCTTCGGGTAACAGACTTTACGAACAATCCAATTGAATGTTGATTGTGTGCCAACTTACTACTGCATCATACTAAGTATCAGACTCACAAACTGAACTTCAAAAACAGGGGGCCCAGCCCGGTCTCCTACGGTCTCTGAGGGCCTCAGAGGGCCCGCCCTTTGCCCGGGCTTCGCCCCGCGCGCTCCCGCGCAGTGGTAGTGTATACTCAGTAAAATAGGCGGGTAATGTGCAGTGGGCGTGGCGGGCAGGGAGCGCTGACCAGGTGTAGCAGGTCAAGCAGGGACTCCTAGGAGAGCGAGTCCCTACAGCCTTGCTCCACCTGCCTAGCCCCACAAACAAGCAACTCCTCCGGTCTCCTCCAATTGGCAATCAATCAGCGAAGTGGCACCTGCGGAGCAGGTGCGGCGAGCAGTCGGTGCAGATCACAAGCAGTTCCCAGACCCCCCACGGGCAGAACTCCACACAAGCGCCCAAACGTCAGCAAAGGTAGGCAAGATGTCCCGCAGCTCAAGGGGAGGGGCAGTGTTTTAGATCCTCGGTGCGCTGTGGGCGTGGCGGGCAGGGAGCGCTGACCAGGTGTAGCAGGTCAAGCAGGGACTCCTGGGAGAGCTAGTTCCTGCAGCCTTGCTCTACCTGCCTAGCCCCACAAACAAACAACTCCTCCGGTCTCCGGTCTTCTCCAATTGGCAATCAATCAGCGAAGCGGCACCCGCGGAGCGGCACCCGCGGAGCGGGTGCGGCGAGCAGTCGCTGCAGATCACAAGCAGTTCCCAGACCCCTCACGGGCAGAACTCCACACAAGCGCCCAAACGTCAGCAAAGGTAGGCAAGAAGTCTTCTAAACCCCTTCAACTATGCCGCTGTAAATTGGCTCCAAGCGCCGCACAAAGATGAAGTAGACTTCAAGTCAAACAGCTGGAGTAGTTCAGATGTGTTCCCATAACCATGGGAACAAAAATACAAACATTAAATGAGGCAACAAAATGGCTTCATGACGTTCGTGACGTTACACGTTACGCGATGAGCTTACACACTGGAAGGACCTCCCCTCTTCTCTCCAGCAAGATGCCGGTACCTGGGACAATGCACAGACACAGAACGTGCCACCATGAAGACGCTGCCTCACAGCTAGGACACAAGGAGATTCTAATGTGTCATCAGAATGAGGATGACAGCGCCGCCGAAGGATCACACGGAAAGTAAAAAAAGTAAGACAGGCTGAGTGAATCCTTTCAGAAAAACAGTCAATGCAGGACAGGAATGCTCACCTGTTGCTAGGCGGAGACATCTCATGGCAACAGACCTGATAAGGAGTGGAGTGCCAAATTTGGTGATTTCTTTTCAAAAGCTTGGATAATTCTTCCTTGTTACTCATGGCAGATTTCTTGTTTAGCCTCGTGTTTGACAGATTCCAGGCTGTTCACTTGTGACAAAACTCTTATCTTCTTAGCTTTTATGAGTAATACTTGCGGCTGAATTAATTTCTTCTCATAAGTTAAGATTTCCACGGTTGGTTTCTTCCTACTTTCTGGCGTTTGACAGATTTCTGGGTAATTTTAGTTTCGTTTTTTTCAAGTTTTCTAGCGTTATTCAGGTTACAAGTTGCTAGTATTCTTGTTTCTCAGTTTCTTTTCTTATAGGAGGTTTTCTTTGAGAGGACAATTTCTTTACCTCAAGGTTCTTGCTGCAGTGGCACGATGTCTTGTTGGGGATTGTCTGTTACATGCAGCTAATTTCTTCTTCTTTCTTACTTGCGGTAAATTTCTTGTGATTCTCGCGTTTCACAGGTTTCTGGTTTCATTACTTCATGTTTCTGACCGCAATTTGATGGGTTCTTGGTTATGAGGTCTTGCTCGTGCTGCGCTGTTTTTCTTGGTCTTCTTCTCTGGTCTGCTCTTCTGATTTGGTCAGCGCAGAATGTCACCAAAATGTTGGAAGTAGGTTAAGTCGGCAGCAGGACACGTCTACAAGTTATTAAGATAGATTTATTAGATAGTACAGCAGAGCAGTAAACCTCACAGCTGACCAGACCATCAACTGCTAAAGCTAGAGCCTTCACATACTAGATAGAACACTCAGGTACTATGGGAGTTTAGGAAGACAGAACACAAAGAAAGGACTACTGACACCAAGTAGCCATATTGAAGAAAGTATAAATATACAACACTGTACATTCGCTAGCCTGATACAACACCCTCCTTCAGCTCTTCTTAATTACCCTCCTGTAGGGATGCCACCTTTCAAGAGAGAAATACCTGCTATTTGTTGTTGTTTAAGTGTCTGCACTGGCCCGGACATGATACGAACTAGAAACATAATTGTATGTATTCATTTGTAACATGACTTTTCTGCCTTTGTTTATTTTCATTATTAGTCGTGGATTAGATTATTAAAGCGCCTCTTGAATACATTTAATAGTGCTTTCTATTAGTATTTGGGGTTTGAAGTATGTACAGATAAGGGTTAAAATACGGGGCTTTAGGTGATTTCATGTTTGTACCAGCCGGATATTAAAATATCGGTGGTGTCCGTAGAAGAACAGTCCAGTGGCCGCCCTACCTTCATGGTATAACTGAAGACTCCTCCTCCCGCCTTAAAGTAAATCCACAGAGAGGGTTTATTCGGAGTCACTTGCTTTCCTCACGCTCCTCAGCAGCATGAGCAACACCAACACCAACAGCAAAACCAGCCTCGCCGCCCTCCCGAGCTCCCTCGAGCTTTATTTGGTATTTCCTCTCTGACTCTCGCAGTTTTCTCCTCATTTCCCACGTCACTTCCTGAATGAGTTTGGTTTTCTCGGCGCTCTCCCGCTCTCCCTCTAGATCTTTCATGATGTCCTCACACTGGCGCTCTATGGCCTCCTCTTCCAGCTTCGCTTCCTCGCTGTACCGCGCTTTAACGACCTCCACTGCTTCCAGTAAGAGCTTCTCCACATCTTGATAGCTCTCCTCTGTGTAAAAGGCCCCTCCTTGGAGCCGCAGCACCGCGTCTATCTGCTCCATGACCTCTGCCCTCTCCTGCGCCCTCGCGCTCCCTCGCGCTCTGCTGCTGATGACGCAGTGACGCCCCCCGCACCCATCAATGAGACCCTTAACAGCTGCCCCGACCCCTGGACGTGGCTCTTTATCGTCCGCCCCCCCAGCCTCTCTTTCCCCGTGAACAGGACCAGCCCGTGCCCCGGGCGCCCTTCTTCAAAGCAGGCAAGTGTTTCCATTCCTTCTGTGATGCTCTGCCCCACGCCCAGCGCAAGAATGATGGCATGAGGGCCGGGTGCAGAGAAAGTGATAAACTTTACACATTCTACCGGACATTCCACCTCAATATCTTCAAGGTCTGGGGGCAAAGCGAACTCTGTAACCAGCAGCCTCCGTCCACCTTGCACACAGCTCCTCTTGGTGCACTCTCCCATCGCTGGTCTGCATTCTAGCTCGCCCTCTCTGCCGAGGAGGGTGTCCAGTGCAGCGTGTGTCCCATCTCCTGTCAGGTCAAACAGGACAATCCTCAGCTCCTCCACCCCTGGGCCGCCGCTGACGTCACAGGCACCTGCACAACACACAATGGATAAGACACTTTACGGAAGGAGGACCAAGCCATACAGGCCCAGCCCTGAGAACATTAACAAAGCATGACTTGTGCATCTGGTCAACACCCAAGAGGTGAGAAACGGATGCATAAGATTCCATCTATGGAGGGGATATAATAGTAAGAGGGTGGAAAAGGAGTGGGAATTCATGAATTACAGATCAGGTGCAAAAGAAGTTCTGAATACCCATGAATAGGTCCAAGGGGAGAGGAGTTGGCCTAAAGGCTAGCGCTATCGCCCTCGAATCTGGGGAACTGTGTTAGAGTCTCGGCAATGACAGCTGAACATCCTGTGATTCGGAGCATAAAACTTAGTGGAAATTGTTGTCAGGGTACTTTAACAGAAATTCCGCAAAACTACACTAGTAAAAGCCGATGACAAGGATTTTTATATGATTGGCTAATGACTGCCTTTACAAAATGTAAATGTTGTCTTTTGTCCTTATTGGCTGTGTTCTTGTTTAGGATGTTAAATACAGGTAAATTAGTAGGTTTTATAATTTTTCCCTACCTATTATCACTTAATTAAAGTGGTAGTATGTAGGTAAAATTGATTATAATGCCTTCTACTCAAAAAAAAATATATATTATGACGTAGAGCAACGCTACTTCCTAGAAAATACAGTGGGCCCCCCCCCCCCAAAAAAAATATAAGATCATGTCTTGGAACACAGCTGGTTTAAGGTCTAAGATAAATGACACTGAATGGTGTCATTCAGTGGATGGATTTCATTTATGCCTGTTTCAGGAAACCTGGTCGGTTGAGCAGGTACACAGGGGGTATTTTACTACCTTTAACATAGAGGCCAGGCAGTCTCCAGCAGGTTGTCCTGCAGGAGGACTTCTAATTTGGGCCAAAACCTCTCTAGCATGTAAAATGAGGGTGCTGAAAATAGGCTTAGAAGAGATACTTGGCCTAGAATTGAACTCCTTGAAAGAAAATATCCATCTCCGATTGTTTAATATTTATAATCGTTTTAATAGTCCCCATAGGACATCAGACAAGATAACCACACTATCCAATTACATTGACACAATGAAGGGGAAGTACCAACTCATAGTCGCTGGAGACTTTAATATAACTTTCGAACCAGTTGATTACATACAATTACATCCAAGAGTTATTGTATGGAGAAGACCAATCTAGGGGGTTGTAAAGCTCCAGATCCCAGCTATTAAGAAATGCGCTACAGTTGGGCAACAGGTTCTAACATTTACCCTCACCCATGGGGTTCGAGCCTGTAATGGTTGGACACACTCAGACAGTGAAGCCTGCCACACGCAGGGGAAGGTTAAGAGCAGAAGTTAAGAGCAGGGTCAATTATATTTTGGTTGATCTTGATCTATGGCCCAACGTTAAGGACATGGCTGTATTGGAATGTGAGGAGTGCGACCATAATGCTTTGGTACTCACGCTGACTGGTCTTGCAATCTTGCATGGACAAACCCGGCACAAAATGGTCCCTGCTATAATCTCCAGTAATAACAAAAGAGTAAATTGACGGCAGATTTAAGCTAATGCAAGCCATCTCCCTAAAATGTATTCCCAGGTAGCACATTTCCTCCCTGCTATGAGCAATCCGGTTGCCAGTGTAGTTGACATTATGGCCAATTTTTAGCAACTGACTCGTACAATTAGACCGCTCTTTAACAACAGTGCAGTTCAAAATTATTTGAGCGGACACCCAAACAGAGAATGAAAACAGATTTCTATATACAGTACCACGTTTGGGAGTAGTATTTCATGCTCCTCTTTGCAGGCAAACTGGATGTCTAATGTAATGTTATTTTATTTACACATACATGTACTTGTCTTCTGGCTTATTGAAACAGTAGTGTTTAAAGAGGGTGTGTAGCTCCTATGTGACAGGGGGGCAGGCAAGAAACCCTCAGATCCGACTCATCTGAGGATCGAGGCTGCTCACGCTGTTGTTTTTAAAAATCAATTCTTTTAACGCTTTTACTGATGTATAGCCCTAATTGTTGTAGCCTCTAAACTGCTACTTTGCACATCATTGAACGTTGATTACTAATGCATCTCTTGTAGCACTGCGCTCTAACTATCAGCTGCTTACCTGGTTACGGTGCCCCCTGTTCCGTCGTGGCTTGTGCCGTTTGTGCAGAGGGGATTACACCATCTTTGGAGGTGCCGCTTTCCCTGGAACAAACAGGGTTAGCGTCTTAGCCTCAGCCCCACGCTTGCAGGTCCCGCCCACTGGCACTACAAAGCCCAGTGCGCCGAGTGGACGCGCGCAGGCAAGAAACCCTCAGATCCGACTCATCTGAGGATCGAGGCTGCTCACGCTGTTTTTAAAAATCAATTCTTTTAACGCTTTTACTGATGTATAGCCCTAATTGTTGTAGCCTCTAAACTGCTAGTTTGCACATCATTGAACGTTGATTACTAACGCATCTCTTGTAGCACTGCGCTCTAACTATCTGCTGCTTACCTGGTTACGGTGCACCCTGTTCCGTCGTGGCTTGTGCCGTTTGTGCGGAGGGGATTACACCATCTTTGGAGGTGCCGCTTTCCCTGGAACAAACAGGGTTAGCGTCCTAGCCTCAGCCCCACGCTTGCAGGTCCCACCCACTGGCCCTACAAAGCCCAGTGCGCCGCGCAGCGGCGCGCCAAAGGCAAGCCCGTCTGCGCCCGTACGCTCCCGGCCGACTCCAGACGGCAGGGACCCTGCCCGTTCGTCCGCCAACCCTTCACGGACAGCACTGCGAAATGGGCAACATCAGGTACACAAGCGTAGAACTTCACAGTCTTAATCCTCTCAAACAACCTATCTGTACAGCCCAGCTCCCTAGCCCCCAACCAAAATCAACTATAATTAAAGTACCAACACAAAAATCCCGCCATACAGACCACACCTCTAAACCTCAGTCTGACCTAGTTTGTCTATACAGCAATGCTAGATCAATGGCTAAGCATTCATTACAAATCTGGGCGCTCCTGGACTCTGTTAAACCAGACGCGCTGTTTGTAACAGAAACCTGGCTGCAGGAGTCATCCGCGCCAGACATTGCAGTAGCTCTGCCCCCAGCATACACAATACATAGGCTTGACCGCCCTGGCAATAAAAAAGGGGGAGGAACAGCCATAGTCCACAAGTCATCTATAAAAATCTATATAAATGACTCCTACCTCGAATGTTGGGGCGAGATGCTCATCGCCACTATGACTGTGGGCAATAAAGAATCATGGAAGATAGCCCTTATTTATAGTCCCCCTGGATCCAAGTCTCATTTCCCGGAGAAATTAGTGGAAGCAATAGCGCCCTATGCTCTCGCCACAGAAAATGTTCTTCTGCTAGGAGATGTTAATTACCATCTCGAACAAACCCTTGATCCTCACACCATAGACCTAACTACCAACCTGGATGCTTTACAGTTACACCTACTCCCAACAGGTCCAACCCACATAGCCGGCCACACTCTTGACCTTGTATGTACCAACTCTCCAAAGGTGGCGATCACACTGACCGACCCAGTTTTTTGGTCGGACCATTTCATCATAAAATTTGCTATAAACGGCACCCAGGCCTTGGTAACTCGCCCGACCAAGCTGAAAAAGAGCAGGCCATGGAATAAGATCACCCTGGCTGCCTTTTCCACCAGCTTCTCTCCCCCTACCATCTCTAAGAGCACCAACCCTAACCTAGCTGCCATGAAACTTGAATCAGCAATCAACCTCGCACTAGATGACATAGCACCCACACGAGAATCCAAACGTCCGAAAAACAATTCACCTTGGTTTACGCCAGAGCTGAAGCAAATAAAATACTCTACCAGGATGGCAGAAAGGAAATGGCGACACACAAAAAGTGTCCAAGACAGGGAAACATATAAAGCCGCACATCGGCAGTATATGAAGGACATTGCTGAGGCAAAAAAAGTCTACTTAGGCAACAGGACCGCATCAGCAGCCAACTCACAAAGAGAGCTCTTTAACATTGTTAAGGAATTCACTAATCCATCAGGAGCGCAGCAGGTGCCCCCCGATACCAAGGACTGGGTGGAATCTGTAGTCTCTTACTTTCATGAGAAAGTCAATGACATTCATAAACGCTTTCCCCAGTCAACGACAACAGACCACACCACTGCCCCAGACGCCAATGGGCACAACGACCCCAACGATCATGCTGTCACGATAAGAGAGTTTTCACCCTTTTTAGAAAATGAGGTGAACCAAACCCTACTGAAAATGAAGTCTGGAGCCCCGGGAGATCCTGCCTCTCCGCAAGTTATATCCAAAATCTCCCCAGTACTGATCCCCATCTTAACCAATATTTTCAATCAATCCCTACTCCACTGTTCCGTCCCTAAGCACCGGAAGGAGGCAGTAATCAGGCCTATTTTAAAAAAGCCTACAGCTGACCCGGACTAACTTGTCAATTATCGACCAATCTCCCTTCTACCACTCTTTGGAACAATTATGGAGGCTCTAATAAATAAACAGCTTATCACCCACCTGGAGTCCATCAAACTCCTTGGCCCTTCCTAATCCGGTTTCAGGGCATTCCACAGCACTGAAACGGCCCTGCTTGAGGTCGTGGACAATATAAGATAGTCTTTGGACTCTAAACAATCGGCTATATTGATCCTGCTGGACCTCTCTGCGGCCTTCGACACCATCTCGCATCGCGTTCTGTTAGAGCGCCTTGCGGAAGTTGGCGTCGAAGGCGCCGCACTTCAATGGCTGACAAGCTATCTGGGCCATAGACGGTCCAGGGTCCAGATAGGCTCCCACTCTTCCATCTTCTACGAAAGTGACAAGGAAGTCCCACAGGGATCCATATTGAGCCTGACCCTTTTTAATTTATATGTTTCCCCCCCTTGCGAAGATCATGAGAGCACATGGTTTTGGAACCGTATCCTATGCCGACGATACTCAAATCCTCATCACCATCAATCAAAACCCTGAGGATACAAAAATTAGGTTCAAAAACTGTATGGTCAGCATACAAGAATGGATGACCAGGAATTACCTTATGAGGAACGCTGAAAAGACTGAGGTCATGCTGTTCGGCAAAGCCGACAAAATCTGGTCGCCAGACTGGTGGCCAGCTTCCCTCGGTCCCTGCCGAGCCCCCAAGCCCTCTGTCAGGAATCTTGGAGTAATCATAGACGATAAGCTAACCATGTCTGAACACATCAGAAAAACCGCGGGCAACAGCTACGACCAGATGCGCAGTCTGAGGAAAATCTTCAAATGGATCCCACTTTCAGCACGTATGTCCTTAGTCCAAGGACTCATTGTTAACAGGATAGACTACGGAAATCCTCTCTTCTCAGCCATCAACTCAACACTACTGAATCGACTGCAGGTCCTCCAAAACACTGCCGCTAGACTAGTACTTGATCTACCCCCTGGTACCCCCTCAGCCCCCTGCCTCCAGACTTTGCACTGGTTGCCCATACAAAAGCGCATAAAGTTTAAATTATGCTGCCTAGTCCACAAATCTGTAAATGGTCATGGACCTGTCTATCTTGAACACAAGCTCAAGGCCCACATCCCAGTCAGAACGCTACGCTCTTCCAGCAAGGCCATTCTCTCTGTACCCAGAGTTCGGACAGTCAGAAATGGTGACAGAGCTTTCAGTAAAACCGCCCCAGAAGCCTGGAACTCTCTCCCCATTCTGATCAGGGTAGAGCCTGATCATGTGAAGTTCCGAAGACAGCTAAAAACTTGGCTTTTTTAGCCAGATGAGCTCACTTTACCTTCCTGGATCCGTTGGACATGAGGTTCCTTTGCCTGCTAGCGCTCTGAGACCTTCGGGTGATTTATGCGCTATACAAATACAATAAAATGGAAAATGGAAAATGGGGTTGGGGTTAGAGTGAGGGGGAAAGACAGGTCTTTCAACGTGCTGCACTCACACACCCCGAGAGGTGTCATGCTTCATCATAGGGCGGGTGCCCCTCGTCGGGCCGGCGCTGCAATGCCTGACGGGCTCCCTAAACCGGGGCTATCTATAGGGGATCTTTTGAGTATGAAGCCATTTGGTGCATGCAGGTGTAGGGGCTGGGTAGTGCATAGTGAGGTAAGATAAAACGGGTCTAGGGCAGTCCTTTGCAGTAAATTTTAATGAAAAAGGTAGCTCTAGCCTAGGTAAAAACAAGTGTGTGCCCCTGTGGGGATTTATAATGTTCCTATTGGGCAAGCTAAATGTGTATGGTAGACATTTTTCGTGCCTGTGTTAGCCCCTAACAGGTCAATTGGCACTTCTTCAGGACCGTGGATAAGTGAAGTGAATGGGTGAACTACCACATGGTATTCGAAAATTGGAAATGAATTACCAGGGGTGGTTGGAACTCTAGTTGATGTTCACTGGGGTAAAAGTAGACCTGTAAGGGGAACAAAAGGAGGGGGGGGGGTTTAAAAGTTCAAGTAGGTGTTAGGCATTGCAATATCACATATGTCAACACTAAATTCAAAGTTGCTGGTGGAATTCCAGAAACTATTAAAAGAACAACTCATCATGTGAAAAAACAATCAAGATCTATAATTTAGCTGCAGAGGTATGATTTAGCTAAAAGGGTCTACAAATAGCTAGTTGCTAGGTAATGGCCAGTGCATATGAGCTATGTAACATGCATCAAGGCGGTGTCCTGCTAACAAGTAATAGCACTATTAGCCATGTGATCAGTGAGCTGCAGGGATATGATAATACAAAGTTTCCCGGGTGCAGAGACATGTTTACCAGGTGGTCGCCGATCACGCAGTGGGGAGCCAAGGTGGGGATGGGATCACGGAAGGAGCGAGTACAGTGTACTAAAGTGCTGGTAGATACGGGGAGGCTGGTGGTGGGAGGCGGGAAAAAAGGATGGCCGGTAGTGAGACGCATGGATATAATTATCATGAGTAAATACCAGGCCCGAATTGGAGAAGCCATCTTCAGGCGAACAAGCTGTTGGAAGGTTACTGGCCTGAAGCACGACTGGAGGCAAGGTATAGTGTGGCCAACATACAAGTTAAGAATAAGAGGAGTCAGCATGTTTGCCAAAGCGAGTGGCTGTGTAGGGAGTGAGCAGGGAGTAAAGGAAAGCTTGGACCAACGTGGAACACTCGACATGCTTAGAACGTGTTGGAACAATCAGCAGGTCAACCATTAAGCTGTGTGTGGAAAACTGGCATGCTGGTCTTGCTGTTAAGCTGGGGGCTTACTAACCAGATACGCGACGCTGAAAGGAAAGTTCTCGGGTAGTGTTCTGTACATGTGTGAGGAGACACAGGGACCTGGGTGCGGGCGGGCTAAAGTTGAATGCCACAAGAAAAAATTGAAATAGAACACCTTCAAATTGAAAAACTTCCCCTGGCTTCGTATAATTGCACATGTGCGTGATTGCAAATCTGTAAAACCCTTGACCAGTAAATGCACATGACAAACAGCCACTAACATTAACATTAAAGGCGAGCCTTAGCCAATTGGTGAAAGATTATACGAACGCGACTCACCCCTAGAGAAACCGTCATGGGCCGACAGGAATGGCCGGAGCAAAACGTTACTCCGGAAGTCTGAAACACAGTAAAATAGAAATAGTAGTAAAGACAGCAGGTATGCATGCTGAGTAACTCGGCTTACTGGAAAGGCAAGGTGGCATGCTGGAGCGGAGGAATACTTACAGGTTCTCATTAGCAACTTGGCGAAATCCTACCCAAGCTCCAGGGCCCCGTGTCAGGTGGTTCTGATCGAGGATATTTATGTGGAAGGCTAGACCGGCAGAAGAGGGGGGCCATCTTGGATGGGAAAGTTTGAAGATAAAAACTTTATGGAGTGCAAGAGATCACTGTTGGGAAGCAGCGGGCAATAGGGTTATGAAGGTTGTGAGTAACCTGTGGTGTAGTGGGTATAGTAACACTCTCGATGTCTAGTCGGAATCTGATCTGGCTAATAGTTCAGAATGCATTGAATTGGTGGGGAATCTTACGATTACGAGCGAACAACCCAGGAGTGTTGACCGAGTGATCTATAAGGTGGCCAAATTATGGTGGTATAAGATGAGCCTGCAAGTGGTGACTGTCCCACGGGGGGCTCTAATGGGGGCCAAGAGTAAGTGGGTGTGGGTTTAAAAATACCCGTAGAGGTCTGTGGATGTACACTGAGTGGATGTACACTGAGTGAAAGGAGTTGATTGGCCAGTGGCTTTGCTAGGGAGAATACGCCAGTGAAGGAGGTAGACCAGGGGGTGCGAAACTAGAGGAGAAGGAAACTGAGACGGTTTAGTCCCAATGGTCTGTTGGACAGGATTTACCATCGTGGTTCAGAGAAAGGTGGGGAAACTGGTAATCTGACCGGTAGATAGTAGGGTCAGAGGTACATGTGGTTAGCTTCAGTGGGTCAGTTCTGCCCAGGGGATATCATCGTTAAGGCCCATGGTGGGTGTCCCTAACTTGAAAACACAACATTGTTCCTTTCTAAAGAGTGCCTTCTTAGTGATTGTGGGGAACGCCTCAATAATTGTCCAATGTAACTCATTGAGTGAATGATTAGATGCCACAAAATGGGTGCACATCTTGGTGTTAGTTTTCTTGCACCGAAGATTGCTCCTATGTTCTGCGATCCTTGTTTTTACAGCACGTCTTGTCATCCCTATGTATTGGAGTCGGCAGGGGCATTTTATTAAGTAGATGCAATTTCGCGTGTTACAGTTTGTGTGTTTGTTTGGAGTCCACTTCCAGCTGTTGGTCAGTGAGATACTTTTGGTGGCTTGAGTGAATGGACAGACTGCGCATTGACCACAGGGGTTGTGGCCAGTGACAGGTGGAAGGTCCTAGAGCATATTAGGGGCTCTGGGGTTTTGCTTTTTTGGTCTGGTGTTCACTAATAGGTCTTTAATGTTGGCTGTCCTTTTGAACGTGAAACGTGGTTTGCTGATGCTTAGTTCGCCGGTCTCCGAAATTCTCCAGTGTTTATTAACAATTCTTTTTAACTGGTTGGATTCAGGTGTAAAGGTGGTGACACATGTGATGATATCAGTGGCAGGTTTGGTGTGTGTTTCTAAAAGGCTTGGGCAGTCAGAGTTCCTAGCTTTTTGTGTGCATTCTTTACGATTCTGGGGGGGGTGGGGGGTTACTGTCTCTTGATCAGGTTGGTACTGAGGTCTGCTGCTTGTTTTTTTTAGTCCTCAACATTGCTGCAATTCCTACGGTTGCGTAGGAAATGCCCATAGGGTAGATTCTTCCTCAGTGCCTTTGGATGAAAACTTTGGTACAATAGGGGACTATGGCTATCAGTTGGTTTTTTGTATGTTATCATCTCCAGCATGTTGGTTGTTTTCTTGATCATAAGCTCTAGGAACGGGAGTTCTTGTTCAGAGCAATTTGTTGTGAAGTTGAGATACGGGTTGCGGGTGTGGATCCAAAGGAGGAATTCATGGATGGTATCCCTATCTCCTCTCCAGAAGATCAAGATGTTGTCGATATAACGTCTCCAAAGGAGTAAGTTATTCGAAAAGGGATTAGACTCAGTGAGGACATACCTTGCCTCGAAGTCTGACATGTAGAGACATGCCAGACTAGGGGAAAAGGAACTGCCCATTGAAGTACCCTGTGTCTGGTGAAACAATTGGTCTTCAAACTGAAAGAAATTTTCAGTGAGTGCTATGTGGGCACATTCCATCACACAGCTGATGGGGGTGGGTGAGGTCCAAGTTGTTTCCAATAGTATTTCTTCTATTACCTCCAGTGTGTTGATTTGGGGGATGTTGGTGTAGAGGGCCTCCACATCCAGTGTCAAGAGTAGATCTGGGAGGAGGCCTCTGTGTTAGTTGTTTAAAATTATTTTAAAACAACCCTGGTGTCCTTGGGGAAAGTAGGTGTTTTGCGAACCAGTGGTTGGAAACAATGGTCACAGAATTTGGACAAGGGTTCCAAGACTGACCCTATGCCTGAAACTATGGGTCTACCGGGAGGTGGAGTGATCTCCTTGTGGATGTTGGGCAGGATGTTAAAATAGGGCAGTCTAGGATTTGGGTTACTAAGAAATTCTGCCTCATTTTTGGTGATCCACCTCTGATTGAGGGCGGCTGTGACCATGGATAGTATTCGGGTCTGCAGGCGAGAAGTGGGGTCTTGGGTAAGAGGGGTGTAGTACTGAAGGTCAGACAACACTTGCCACAGTAATGTCTATCAAAGTGGCTGGCCATGAAACCTCCAGCACCACACTCTTCAGATGGACACTCGCGGCGCAGACGGTGAATCTTTACATTCTCGTCAACTTTGCAATAGTTAAGCACAGCAAGTGTAACCTTCTTTCTCTTATGCTTGCTCTTTTTGGAAGACTTCTTTCTTTTCTATGCACCACCACAAAGTCTTAGTACAAGATGAAGAGTAGATTCCTATTGAATGTTGTAATCAGACAAAGTGCGTCCGTCTTCCAGCTGTTTGCCAGCAAAAATCAGTCGCTGCTGATCAGGAGGAATTCCTTCGTTATCCTGAATTTTAGCCTTCACATTTTCGAATGTATCAATAGGTTCAACCTCTAGGGTGATGGTTTTGAGCACTTAGCTACCTGTGACCCCATAGTGAGTTTTAGTTTACCTGTTATTTACTGCTTTTGCTATATTTACTACTCCAATTTCTTCTAGTTTACACGCACAACATATGCACCTTCTCATCCTTTCACACTCATACAGTATCCCTACTTTCACGCAATGCTGGTCTGTTGTGCATGCTCTTAACATGGGTGACAAATTTGTAATAAGCCGAGAACAATTTCATACATAAATCGTGGCCCAAGAACAGATGATAAACTTCCCTCTAATTAATCAATAGATGAGGTGAGAATAACACAGACGCTATTCAACCCAAACAGGTCTTGAGCACGGGCAGGCTCACAGGAAATGACAGTAAATATACACCTGGTCATAAACAACATGTATATGAGGGCAACGCACAGAGTTATTTTGTTTTTGGATGTAAATTCCCTTTGCGAGGCAGGGGACATTTCTCAGAATTCCACATAATGGAATCCGGAAACATCAAATAGAAGTAAGACATTTAAAATGGTCAAAAATTTGCCATGATCAGAATCTGTAAGGTAGAAACGTGCAGCCTTTTTTCTCACCACTTTCATGGATTATTTTTTAAATGAAGTTTATCACTGGCAATTATGAAAATTAGCATTTCAGATGAGGGATATCACTATTGACGGCTTATGACATAATGCCCAGCTTTAAACTTTCATTGGCACAGTCGATGAAGCATTCAGTTTGTGGGTTATCGCTGGAAATGGACCTGAGAAACGGTTTGCTGCCTACAATAAAAAAAATACCCATTGTATCTTGCGAGTTGATGCCTCTTCAATTTTTTGGGTATTTTTCACACTCTGACCTCTTGAACTGGGGAAGTGATTGCCCTGGATGTTTGTATATCAATCAAGAGTAAGGCTAAGTGCACCGCTTTTTAGTTAAGTGACTTTGTGGAATGGTAAACAATGTTGTAGTTGATTTTTAGGGACGCGTGGGTGCTCCTGTAGGTAACGTATCCGTCCGTGTACGTTTATGAAGTACCATGAAATAGTGCACACATCAAAGGTGAGTGCATCCCTGCGTTGGGCACACCACTAGTTCTTCATAGAAGACTCCAAGTGAAACATTTAGTTATAGTTTGAGTTAATTTATTTTTCACAGTTTTTTTAACCTTAGTTTCATTCAATATTGTTTCTTCATATCAAATGCGTTTGCCAAACATTTCGTCTGTACAATACATTCTCTATAGGTTTTTTAGCCTCTCCAATGCATTTCGGGCTATTTAGCCCTTTATCAAGGAGCTGTAGAAACGCAAATAAACCATAATGTACATCATTACAAAATTCCCAAAACATGAAGGTCATACTATACATTACATTCACAAGATTTAGCAAGTACAGACGCTGAAAATAATCATTAATCGAAAATATTGGTGCCTAATCAGTGATATATGTTCAAGTGCTCGGGTGCAATAAAGTGCATCATGCATCGCGCTGGGAGTTAATAATGCTTAAGTGAGCCGGTCTGGTTTGGTTCACCGACTGAAAAAAGTAATAAATTGAGGATGAGGACTAACGGCCTCTCGGGCTGGCGTTTTAGAGAAATAATAATGGTACCAAAAAGTGTTTGCGGGTCAACCGCTGACTTACTTGCAAGTTGTTTGGAGGTTAATGCCGAACAGGGGTCAGAAGCTCGGTGTTAGTCATTGCACGTAAGGTGTTTCACGAACTTTAAAACGCGAGCGCTAAACAGTGAAATTGTGAAGGGGCGTCGAGTAGGGGATGATGATAAAAACGGACTATCAGGGCAAGAATACAATGTGGCGGCCATCTTTAAACAGTGTGTGTAGAATGATTAATTAGTCAATAGGAACAAAAGCAACCAGCTAAGTGTACATCATAACATAATGCATATGACACATCTCATAATCGGCAGCAGAAAAGTATTATGCATTAGATCCCACCAATTCGGAGTAAAACTGAGCCTTAAGGTACTCAACCATGCCTAAACTGTAACAGTAGTAACAATGTAATAAAAGGTAATACTATCAACCAACCCATGAAGGGGCACAGTATCAAATGAATGTCAACGCCACCTGTGACTCATCTAATCTCATTTAACTGCTGAAATGCCTGTGTGGTAAAATTTACATTGGGAAGACAGAAAGAAAAAGAAAAATACGCTTGAATGAACACAAATCAAATATCCGCACCAAAAATGAAAAATCGAACATTGCAATGCATTTCCTTGAACATCAACACAACATTGCTCAACTTAAGTTCTTGGTATCAGAAATCATGGAAAAAAAAGAAGGCAAAGACAATAATAAAATGTTGCTCCAAAGAGAAATCACCTGGATATATCAGTTACAAGCCATGAAGCCCTTCGGGCTTAATGAAAGGACTGAATTTAGTTGTTTTTTATGAACCACCGAATTGGTGGGATCTAATGCATAATACTTTTCTGCTGCCGATTATGAGATGTGTCATATGCATTATGTTATGATGTACACTTAGCTAGTTGCTTTTGTTCCTATTGACTAATTTATCATTCTACATACACTGTTTAAAGATGGCCGCCACATTGTATTCTTGCCCTGATAGTCCGTTTTTTATTATCATCCCCTACTCGACGCTCCTTCCGGGTTCACAATTTCACTGTTTAGCGCTCGCGTTTTAAAGTTCGTGAAACACCTTAAGTGTAATGACTAACACCGAGCTTCTGACCCCTGTTCGGAATTAACCTCCAAACAACTTGCAAGTAAGTCGGCGGTTGACCCGCAAACACTTTTTGGTACCATTATTATTTCTCTAAAACGCCAGCCCGAGAGGCCGTTAGTCGTCATCCTCAATTTATTACTTTTTTCAGTTGGTGAACGGACCCAATCCGGCTCACGTAAGCATTATTAACTCCCAGCGCGATGCATGATGCACTTTATTGCACCCGAGCACTTGAACATATATCACTGATTAGGCACCAATATTTTCGATTAATGATTATTTTCAGCGTCTGTATTTGCTAAATCTTGTGAATGTAATGTATAGTATGACCTTCATGTTTTGGGAATTTTGTAATGATGTACATTATGGTTTATTTGCATTTCTACAGCTCCTTGATAAAGGGCTAAATAGCCCGAAATGCACTGGAGAGGCTAAAAAACCTATGGAGAATGTATTGTACAGACGAAATGTTTGGCAAACGCATTTGATATGAAGAAACAATATTGAATGAAACTAAGGTTAAAAAAACTGTGAAAGATAAAATAACTCAAACTATAACTAAATGTTTCACTTGGAGTCTTCTATGAAGAACTAGTGGTGTGCCCAACGCAGGGATGCACTCACCTTTGATGTGTGCACTATTTCATGCCCTGGATGTTTGAACATAATGCAAACCGCACTTATAAATGTTGGATGGTTTCACCTAACTTTTGGTAATTTGTTCCCCTATTTATAGGTTAATGTGCTATTGTACAGGACTTTGAATCCCTCCTTCATCGGAGAGGTACATCTTAGTTTTTTAATTAAAGATAAGACTTGAAGACTTATTTAGAGTTTGGCGACTGAGATACTGTATAACAAATGTGACTGATACCCTGCATGCTGTAATACAAGTGCATTATGGGCTATGGTACCACATTCTAAATTTGCCCTTTGGATTCTAAGGACCCCACTTCAAGGTTGTATTTATTGCTAAGCAGTGGACATGGAGCAATAGTAGAAATGCTTATGCAAGCATTTTGCGGAAGCCCTACAGGATACATAGTTATATTGAAGTCATCCTAATACATTCAATACCAGAAATGTGCCAACAGAGAGAAATAGACACAGTGTGATCCTGACCTCAGAATGAGTCATCATCTCATGCGTTCATCAGAAGCAGACCCTCATTCAGACAATTGCTGACCCAGGATCACCCCTATGTCAATGTTCCAATACAGTGGATATAATGTCAATAGAAAATTGGTAAGAACCGTTATTTATGCTTCAATCTGTTCCTATACAAGTGCTTGCAATTACCAATATGTTTGTGACATGGATTAGTAAATGCACTATGCACACATGGGCCCAAACCTGCTAGAGTTTTGTGCTGGCGCTCAGGCCATGTAACTCAATGCAAAAGTTAGCACTTCTATACCTGCCATTCTACAGACCTGCATTGCAGCACGAACTGGACTGCATCATTCATAAGTCTTCGGGAAGGTTTACTGGGTCTCACAGCTGTTGGTGGTTCATCAAAGAAACAGTGGAATATGGGAAAGCGGGCATCACAGTTGTGTTTCATGTGTCAAAACGATGCAAGATGTATATTGAAGCAGTTAACATACTCAAAGAATTCAGATGCTAGTAGTTAAATATCATCAAAGGGAATGACACGTACATATAAAAACAAGGAGACAGTGATTGCCTTGAATACATATTTATTTTTTTAGGTCTGCCTGCTGGCATCTTTTGCTGCCAGGCAGACCTCATGTTTCTATTAGATGCAACACTCAGAATATACATTACATACAAAACATACACCTCGCTCAAGACATATACAGAAAGGAGCATTTGGCCACTTCCTTCAGTCATACGACTAAACTGGAGAACCCTCTTATGGTATTGGCTAGCTTGGTTGCCCACAATGTCTTGGACCAGTCCATTGTATAACTCAGACTTGGCTTCACGTTTGAAGAGTGCCATCTGTTGAGGTTCTTTTGCTGATAAAGTGTTGGGATTCCCTCTGTGTCCTGCCTCCCTCTGTGTCTATCCCATCCATGACCAATGTCCCTGACTATCCTAATACAGCCAGCAGGCGTGCACACTGTGTGAATTTGGCAAAATGCATCTGTAGGAGCCACATTTGAATCGTGGGGCATAAGCTTCTTTGGAGAAGAGTGCCAGTACTCATGCTGCGGCTCGCTGCCTCCAGATAGAAATGGACCACTGCACGCACATCATGCTGCATTTAGACCCAAGCAATACTGCTCAAGTAGACCAGTTAAGCAGGAATAATCGCTATTAGAGGCTGCTATAGTCTTGTCCAGGGGCGGCTGGTGACATTTGAAAGTGGTGGGGTGTAAACTAATTTGCATATTGCACCGTAGCGAGCGAGCGAGCCCGAACCACCTTGCATCCATCCATCCATACATCATTCATGCATCCACCCATCCATCCACCCATCCATCCTGCATCCATACATCATTCATTCATGCATCCACCCATCCATCCATCCACCCTGCATCCATCCTGCATCCATCATTCATGCATCCACCCACCCACCCTTCATCCATCCTGCATCCATCATTCATTCATGCATCCACCCATCCATCCACCAATTCTGCATCCATCCTGCATCCACATTCATTCATGCATCCACCCATCCATCCACCCACCCATCCTGCATCCATCCTGCATCCATCATTCATTCATGCATCCACCCATCCATCCACCCATCCATCCTGCATCCATCATTCATTCATGCATCCACCCATCCATCCACCCATCCATCCACCCACCCATCCATCCATCCTGCATCCATCATTCATTCATGCACCCATCCATCCATCCACCCATCCATCCTGCATGCATCCTGCACCCATCATGCATTCATGCATCCATCCACCCATCGATCATCCATCCTGCATCCATTCATCCATCCATCCATCCTGCATCCATCATTCATTCATCATTCATTCATGCATCCACCCATCCATCCATCCACCCACCCATCCACCCTGCATCCATCATTCATCCACCCATCCATCCAGCCATCCATCCTGCATCCATCATTCATTCATGCATCCACCCATCATTCATCCTGCATCCATTCATGCATCCACCCATCCACCCACCCATCATCCATCCTGCATCCATCATTCATGTATTTTTATGACCATATAACTTGCACACAGCTTGTCAGTGTTCAATACCAGTCTCGAACCTTGTACTCCAGCACCAATGATACATGATTAATATTAATTGTTTTTAAAACATGTATTTATTCGACACCAATTTCACACCTTAGTCGGAACATCATTTTTATTTTTGTTTTTTAAAATATCTATTTATTTAACACAAAAGTAAGTCATGTATACATTTTTATGGCTCGATAAGAGGCTCGAACCTGGTTTCCCAGCACCAAAGTCGGCCGCGCTAACCGTCAGACCACATCCTCTCCCCTTTGGTGTGGCCCTGAAGTTTTGATGGTACATATTCACACCAAAGTCATGTATACATTTTTACACCTTCACACCAAAATCGGAACATACATATTGAGCCCAAAGTCATGTATACATTTCTACAACTGAACTACACACCAAAATGGGAATCCCCGCTTTCTCCCATGCGAGCTCATTTTGTAATGTGTTGAAAGTCACTAAAGAGGGTGGCGTCTGATGCTGCTTGGGAGTCAGAAACGAACCCGCCCCCCCTCCACACACACACACACACTCTCAATACATCCTGCTATGCACATGCTGCCCCATAAGCAGATTTGGTACCCAGGCACACGCGAAGCAACCAAGTACCTCGTTGTCAAAGACTTAACAGACACAGGCATAAACCACTTGCCCCCAACCAGTAGCAGAAAAAAGGCTTGCCCTCCAGCTTACAATTCAGCACTGCAGCAATTGTTAACTTATGGACATCCAGTGAGCAGACAGTGGTCACGCTTGAAATGGAAAGTGCACATGGTGTGCTACTCTGGACCCAACCGTTCTGGATTGCAATGCATCACAATAGCAGCCCTAAACATGATCACGGTTGCTGTGCGCATCAAGGCCAAAAACGGGTCAAAAATACCAGAGGCTCACATTTTGGGTTATTCAGAGTAGGAGGTGCACACTTGCAGAGCCATGTATGGAACCTTCCCTTGGACTGGATTTTAGGAATTGGTCTTAAAGACCAGTCCGCCACTGTGTCCCATCAAGGGATGTATTTAGAGTTTTAATAGAGCTCTCAAGCCACAGGCTGCCCTCTCAGAGTGCTGGTGAGAGAGAGAAACATTGGAAACCAACAATGGAATAACAGAGCAAGGGACGCAAATACAACATAGAAGGAACACAAATGTGGCTACTCCAATGGTCATCCGAGGTGATGCTGCCCTGTTAGTAGTCACCCCACATGCCCAAGATAGCCAGTCTCTCCATTTCTGTGCATCAGACTGCTGCACAGTAAAGAACCCAGTCCTGGCTCCCGCTGACATCATGGGCCCCTGTGCCCACACAGCCCCGGGTACAAAGCCCTTAAGTGCCAAGAGGGGAATAGCTGAGCAAAGAGGCGCCACACAGGCCACTGAGAGACTGAGAAGGCTGTGGGGAGAGCACACTTTTGTAAATGTGTGCGTATACGTTTGTGTGTCAATGATTTCTTTAGTATACAACACTATGGACACATGCTTTTAATTCATCATATATGGGGTCTTTCTAATCATCTAGTGTTTGTCTCCGGTAGTTGTTAACCATGCTTGCTAGTTGGTCATCTTCTTTGGCACCTGATAGAGATACATGGACTTAGGAGGCTGTACTCTGCAGTGTGAGGTGGTGCCTGAGATGCTGAGGACTTAGCGAATTTATGTTTATGTTATGTTATGTTTATGCACCTCCCGTGACACACCTCACCGCGCTCTGCATTGGCAGACATGGCGAAGGAGCCACGAACACGCTTTGTGACTGCTAAGAGGTCGCTTTATTGTCGAGGCAGAACAGTGCTAACTTTTGTGCTCCAAACTTGAGTCCTTACTTTTCCCGACCACTGTTCCATGAAATAGGCCCACACAAGAGGCAGGAGCACCATAGTGCACATTCATTATTTATGTGGCGGTGATGGGGTTCGGCGGGGCCGTATCCTAGCACTCTGAATTCTGATCATACCTGAGTTGAGTGTGAACGCCAGGTCTCCCTGGCCGAGCGGTTCCTTTGGGACTTGTCGTATTCCTGGGTCCGGTCAGGTCAGAGGTCAAGTCTTCAATCAAACCCCATACAAACAGAGGCCGCAGTACGAGGGAGGGAGAGAGAGCTCTGCCCCCCCTCCCAGACAGGGGGTTATGTACCCGGGCTATGTATTGACCAGCCAATCCTGGTGCTGTATGCAGCACCAGGATTGGCTGGGGGGGCACTATGACTCCTCGCCCAGTAGCCCTGTGTAACCCCGGGGGCTGCGGCCCGCCCCCTGGCCCTCTCTCCAAGGGGGAATTCGCAGGAAAACGATCTGCGCATGCGCGGGCATGTTTGTGCCCAAAAATACACTTGCGCAGCTGCAGCAGGCCCATCCTCCGCCCATACCCCCCCCCCCCTTCGCACTCCGGGAAAGTCGGGTGTCTCCCGGTTTCCCGCCCGGCAGATAGCGCGATTTTTTAAAATATTTGTATTTGGCTTTTAGTGACGACGCGGTAGGTCCATGGGGCTTAGTAGGGCTACACCCCTACGCCCCAATGGACGCACCGCGCCTGGTCTTGTCCGTGCAGAGTTTCTCAAGGGTCGACGCAGCTTCACCCTGCTTTTGCTTTACCACTAGTACCTGACATGGTTCAGTCCTGGGCCCTTGAAAAATGTCTTCCGTGTTTAAAAGGCGATATAAACTGCAGTAGACCCCATGCAAAGCGAGGTCAGACATTTTACACATAAACAATTTGGCTTCTTTGCAAAATAACCGGGGTAGAGCACAGCACACAACATATAACAGAAGCCCTCAAACTACCACAACACATGATATTGAAAGATAACAAAATAACACAATACAATAGAAAACAGGGTAGCAAAACATATCTTTTCAAAGCAAACCTCAACACAATACCATGGCGAAGCATAACTCAACATGAGGTCTCACAGTAAATCACAACGTACCAGAGAATACCATGTCAAAAGCTGAGATACCACAAAATGAGAAAATAAAATAAACCACAACAAAACATACGTCATGCAGGGACCTACCCGTTGCAACAACAAGAGAGAGTTTTCTTTGATTTGATGGCTGCACATTTGCTTGTCTGATACAGCACCTGTCTTCAGCTCTTCTTTTACCCTCCAGTGGGGATGCCATCTTTCAAGAGAGAAATACTGGCCATTGGTTGTTGTTTAAGAGTCTGCAGTGGCCCGGACATAATACTATGTAGGGCTTTTAACAAAATTGCGTGTATTCATTTGTAACAAGACTTTTCTGCCTTTATTTACTTTTTATTAGTCGGGACATATAAAAGCGGCTCCTGAACACATTTAAACGTGTTTTCTATTAATATTTGGTGTTTGAAGTATGCACAGATAAGGGCTAAAATACGGGGCCGCCCTACCTTCACGGTATAACTGAAGACTCCTCCTCCCGCCTTAAAGTAAATCCACAGAGAGGGTTTATTCTGAGTCACTTGCTTTCCTTACGCTCCTCAGCATCAACAACACCAACAGCAAAACCAGCCTCGGCGCCCTCCCGAGCTCCCTCGAGCTTTACTTGGTATTTCCTCTCTGACTCTCGCAGTTTTCTCCTCATTTCCCACGTCACTTCCTGAATGAGTTTGGTTTTCTCGGCACTCTCCCGCTCTCCCTCCAGATCTTTTATGATGTCCTCACACTGGCGCTCTATGGCCTCCTCTTCCAGCTTCGCTTCCTCGCGGTTCCGCGCTTTAACAACCTCCACTGCTTCCTGTAAGCTCTTCTCCACCTGCTGATAGAGCTCCACTGTGTAAAAGGCCCCTCCTTGGAGCCGCAGCGCCGCGTCTATCTGCGCCATGACCTCTGCCCTCTCCTGCGCCCTCGCGCTCCCTCGCGCTCTGCTGCTGATGACGCAGTGACGCCCCCGCACCTCTCAATGAGACCCTTTACAGCTGCCCGCGACCCCTGGACGTGGCTCTTTATCGTCCGCCCCCCCAGCCTCTCTTTCCCCGTGAACACGACCAGCCCGTGCCCTCGGTGTCCTTCTTCGAAAAAGGCAAGTGTTTCCATTCCTATTGGGGTGCTCTGCCCCACGTTCAGCGCAAAGATGATGACATGGTGGGCTGGGTGCAGAGAAAGTGATAAACTTTATACATTCTACCGGACATTCCTCCTCAATATCTTCAAAGTCTGGGGGGCAAAGCGAACTCTGTAACTGTGAGGACTCGAAGGCCCGACTAGGCCTGTAGCGCTGCGCCGCTTGTGATGCGCATTAATGGGACACACACACCGTTGCTGCTCTGGTGTGGACCGGAAGTGCCGAGCCACTTCGGTCCCTTTATTTAAAGCTTTCTGGCCACGCCTGGCCAGAAAGTGATACATTGTGCGGAGTGCTTCCGGGGGCTCAACCTGAGACCCTCGGAGCACTAGAGCGCTACATCCCTTCCCCACTTAGATTTTTCAAAACAACTATAATAGTCAGTTCAACATGCGAAATCTGCCAATCTGTGGTTAGGCCGTGGATTGGATCTAAGGTTATATTGCCACTTGCCTCTCGGAGGGATCTGGTCTCGAGGAGGTCCCGGTGATGGCAGAGATGGGTGTTCTGCAGTGTCCGGGGGCAGGCACGAAGTATCGTTCGAGGCTGTACTCTCTCCTTCTTCCCTCGCTACAGGTATGCCACTATTTGGGCTCTGTCCTTTCGGAGTGGGTATCTGCTTGAACCACGATACGTTGCGGGTCACCTCTTCTCCGTCTCGGCTGACTGTGACTGCTGTTCCGTTGGTTTCCTTGATGACCCAGGGTTCCGGTTCGAATGGAGTCTTGAATTTTCCTCCTGGCCTCCTTGTTCGGATCAGCACAGCCTCCCCTGGATTCAGGGTCTTTGTTTGGGCTCTCCTCTTGCAGCTTGCCTTCTCGTTTGTTCTTCTTCTCCTTTCTTGGGTGTCTGCTGGTGAGTATGGTGCGGGAGCCCAATTGTCAGCCATGGGTAGTAAGTCTCTCCGAGGTCCAGCCAGCATCAACGCCCATGGTGACTGCATGGTGGTGCTGTGCGGTGTGCTGCGATACTCCCTTAAGAATGCCTGCAGTGCTTCTTCTGGGTCACTCCCTTCTGCGGAAGATATCCTCAGTATTTTGTTTATTGTCCTCATAAAGCGTTCTACCTCCCCGTTGGCTTGTGGCCATTGCGGGGTGATTCGGTGATGTCTGATTCCAAGGTTGTTCAGGAATTCTTTAAACTCGCTCCCCTGGAATGGGGGTCCATTGTCCGTCTTGATGACCATCGGGATTCCGAACAGGGCAAAGGTCTTGCTGAGGATGGGGCGAATGTTCGCGAAGCTGGTCGATGCTGCCGTTTCTACTATGGGGTACTTAGTGTAGTTGTCTATCAGTACTACGGTGACTCTCCCATCCGGGAAGCTGCCGAAGTCTAGGCTTAGCCATGCCCATGGCGATGGGGCGTGTTCCTCCGTGATTATTGGGGCTGGTACTTCGGGGCTGCTGGTGATTTGGCATGCTCGGCACTCTCGCACGCAGGCCTCGATGTCCTCCTCCATGTTGGGGAACCATATCTTCTCCCGCATTCTCGCTTTCATTCTGCGGGTGCCTTGGTGTCCTTCATGTGCCAAGGTGGTTGCTCTCTCTTGCAGCGCTTTGGGGATGACCACACGAGTTCCTCTCAGTAGGAGGCCATTGTCAGCGCAGCTGAGGTCATCGTGAACCTTCCAGAATTGTTGCAAGCGTGTCCTGTCTGCTTCGTTCCACCCATTGGTATCTTTCAGGAAGTTTACCCACGTTCCAGATTGTATTGCTTCTTTTACCTTCTTGACAACGGCATCGCTGTCATACTGAGGGATGATGACGTTGGCGGTCAATGCGCAGGGGCACGCGCCTGTCGCTAGCATGTTGATGAACTCTTCAGTCTGGATTTCCGGGTCTGCATCGCGGGACTCTTCCGCGGGGGGGGTGGCGAGACAGGAAGTCCGCTGGGTTCTTCGCCCCAGGTCGGTACACTAGGTCCATTTGGTATTGTTGAACTTGGATCGCCCATCGTTCAATCCTTGGCGGTGGATGTGGAGCGGTGCCACGGAATAGGGGAATTAGCGGTTGGTGATCTGTCACCATTCTGAACGGGTGACCAGATATGTAGAGGTGAAAATGGAAGCATGCCCATTTTACTGCCAGCGCCTCCCTCTCAATTTGCGAGTATCGTGACTCTGTCGCTGTTAGGGCCTTGCTTGCGAACGCCAACGGGGCCCACACCCCTGGTTCAGACTCTTGCGACAGGAGGGCCCCTAGGCCCACCGGGCTGGCATGGCGGGGTCGATGTGTAGTTTGATCGGCGGTCGCTTGATTGTGCCGAGACCCTCGAATAGTGTGGGGAACATTTCCAGGATGTCTTCTGTTTGTAGCGCTTTGACGGCGTTTGCAAACGCAATGAGGCGGAGGTCTTCCGCTGTGTTGCTGCCTACAAGCAGGTCTGCTTCTTTGTCTATAACATGGAACGTTGTCGTCACCTCATTGTCTTCTGCCTTTACTTGGACCGTCATCTTCCCTCGCAGTGGGAGAGGTTCCTGGCTGCCGTATGTTAGTATTCGCGCCTTCGAGGGGACTAGCTTGGGTCTTGGCTTCAGTGCTTTATAGTGTTGGATTCCCATGACGTTCACGGTGGCTCCCGTATCGATGACGCCAGTCGCTGGGGATCCGTCGATGTGGATTTGGCATTTTGGCTGTGGCCTCCGCCGCTTCTTTAGTTCACTTACGAATGGCACGTAGTAGCATTCATCTTCATCCTCTGTGGAGGATTCGTCGAATTGGGATTGCCTCGGCGATCTGTGTGATCGAGAGGACGTTGTGTCATCTAGCGATAGCTGTTTCACTGTTCCCGTGATTGGTTTTCTTCCGGACGCCCCTCTCCCTCTGGAGCCACCTCTGCACACGCTTGCGAAATGGTTGGGTATTCCGCATTTAGAGCATGTCTTGCCACGTGCCGGGCAGCCATCTTGGTTGTGTTCGTCTCGGCCACAGTATCCGCATGACGCTCGGCATGGCGTCCTGGTCGGCCATCTTCCTCTGCTTCCCTGACTGGTGTTGCGGACTGCATCCACCCTTTCTGTCTTCACCACAGTTCCTGCTTCTGCCCGCGGGTTCAGGGCCGCTTCCATTGCTGTTGCGGGTGCATCCGATAGTTCGTGGGATCTGGCCAGGATTAATATTTCTTCAAGTGTGATGCGCGGTTGCCTCAGAATGAGTGTTCTTAGGTGTTTGTTGCGGCAACCTTGAATGAGCTGTGCGGTTACTTCTTTCTTTTCGTCATCATCTGTGCATGTGCTTATGAGGTCCCTCAATCGTGCATGGAACGCGTCCATGGTTTCTCCTTCCCTCTGTCTGGATTGGCGGAACTTGAATCGCTCATAGTGCGGGTTCAGCTGGGGGTCGAAATGGGCGTTCAGCGCGTTGACGGCTGCGTCATAGTCATCGTCATCTCCTGTGTCCGGGAGATGTTTGAATAGCTTGTACAGTTCTGTGCCTCCAAAATGTAACAGCAGGGACCTCTTTACTTCGTTATCCTTCTCCCTGGTGGCAGTGAAGTAGTTGGTGAGTTGCCCTAGCCATACAGCCCATCTGGGGGATGCTGTCCCAGGGTCTATCAGTTCGCTGAAAGGTGGTAGTGCCTGGATTTGTGAGTGTGCTGACGGCATTGGTGGTTGTGGTCCGAGATTTACTGCTGGCGCTGGTGGTGCTGCTTGCTGAGCTTGGCTGGCTCCCCCAGATGCTCCTCCTGGGTTTGTGGTCATTTTGGTGCTGGGAAGTGGCTGGGCGCTTGCCTTTTGGGCGTCTTTCTGTTGTATCCCTGGTTGCTTTTGCTCATGCTTGTTGTTGCCTGTTTGAGCTACCGTTTGTCAGGTTGTTGGTTGCACTTGCTTGTGCTTGTTTGTGTTGGTTAACTCTGGTGTGCAACAGGTAGCTGATTGCCTTTGCTCGTGCTTGTTTGGTAGGTGGCTGATTGCCTTTGCTCGTGCTTGTTTGGTTGTTGGTTGCACTTGGCCACTGCGTGATGGGTGCTGTCTGCACTCGCTGGGCCTCTCCCTCGTGCTTGCTGGGCCTCGCGCTCGATCCGTTCAGAGCGCTTCTCCGGCCTCGCGCACTCCCAGGGTTCCTTTCCCGGGTGACGACGCCTCGCTCTCCGCGCATGCGCGCACTGCTGGGCCTGCCGTCGGGTCGCTTCCTTCGGCGCGTGTCTCTGCCTTGGGCCTCCTTGCCGTTATTACCGCCGGTGCCACACGCAGCTCCTTGCTCACGCTGCTTACCGGTGAGTGTAGCTTTTTGCTTCCGGCGGTGGCCGCCGTCGTGGGTGCTCTTCTCCGGTGCTGCCGCTGGGGTGATCGGGTCGGCTGGTGTCAGGCAGGTAATGCCGCCGGCTGGCGCCGTTTAATTTATGGGCATCCCACCTTCGTCGCCAGTGTGAGGACTCGAAGGCCCGACTAGGCCTGTAGCGCTGCGCCGCTTGTGATGCGCATTAATGGGACACACACACCGTTGCTGCTCTGGTGTGGACCGGAAGTGCCGAGCCACTTCGGTCCCTTTATTTAAAGCTTTCTGGCCACGCCTGGCCAGAAAGTGATACATTGTGCGGAGTGCTTCCGGGGGCTCAACCTGAGACCCTCGGAGCACTAGAGCGCTACAGTAACCAGCAGCCTCCGTCCGTCTCGCACACAGCTCCTCTTGGTGCACTCTCCCATCGCTGGTCTGCATTCTAGCTCGCCCTCTCTGCCGAGGAGGGTGTCCAGTGCAGCGTGTGTCCCATCTCCTGTCAGGTCAAACAGGACAATCCTCACCTCCTCCACCCCAGGGCCGCCGCTGACGTCACAGGCACCTGCAAGGAGCACAACACACAATGGATAAGACACTTTACCGAAGGAGGACCAAGCCATACAGGCCCAGCCCTGAGAACATTAACAAAGCATGACTTGTGCATCTGGTCAACACCCAAGAGGTGAGAAACGGATGCATAAGATTCCATCTATGGAGGGGATATAATAGTAAGAGGGTGGAAAAGGAGTGGGAATTCATGAATTACAGATCAGGTGCAAAAGAAGTTCTGAATGACCCATGAATAGGTCCAAGGGGAGAGGAGTTGGCCTAAAGGCTAGCGCTATCGCCCTCGAATCTGGGGAACTGTGTTCGAGTCTCGGCAATGACAGCTGAACATCCTGTGATTCGGAGCATAAAACTTAGTGGAAATTGATGTCGGGGTACTTTAACAGAAATTCCGCAAAACTACACTGGTAAAAGCCGATTACAAGGCTTTTTATATGATTGGCTAATGACTACCTTTACAAAATGTAAATGTTGTCTTTTGTTCTAATTGGCTGTGGTCTTGTTTAGGATGTTAAATACAGGTAAGTTAGTAGGTTTTATAATTTTTCCATACCTGTTATCACTTAATTAAAGTGGTAGTATGTAGGTAAAATTTATTATAATGCCTTCTACTTAAAAGAATATATATTATGACGTAGAGCAATGCTACTTCCTAGAAAGTACAGTGGGCCCCTCCAAAAAAAATATAAGATCATGTCTTGGAACACAGCTGGTTTAAGGTCTAAGATAAATGACACTGAATGGTGTCATTCAGTGGATGGATTTTATTTATGTCTGTTTCAGGAAACCTGGTCGGTTGAGCAGGTACACAGGGTGGATTTTACTACCTTTAGCATTGAGGCCAGGCAGTCTCCAGCAGGCCGTCCTGCAGGAGGACTTCTAATTTGGGCCAAAACCTCTTTAGCATGTAAAATGAGGGTGCTGAAAATAGGCTTAGAAGAGATACTTGGCCTAGAATTGAACTCCTTGAAAGAAAATATCCATCTCCGATTGTTTAATATTTATAATCGTTTTAATAGTCCCCATAGGACATCAGACAAGATAACCACACTATCCAATTACATTGACAAAATCAAGGGGAAGTACCAACTCATAGTCGCTGGAGACTTTAATATAACTTTCGAACCAGTTGATTACATACAATTACATACAAGAGTTATTGTATGGAGAAGACCAATCTAGGGGGTTGTAAAGCTCCAGATCCCAGCTATTAGGAAATGCACTACAGTTGGGCAACAGGTTCTAACATTTACCCTGACCCATGAGGTTCGAGCCTGTAATGGTTGGACACGCTCAGACAATGAAGCCTGCCACACGCAGGGGAAGGTTAAGAGCAGTCCTAGCCTCAGCCCCACGCTTGCAGGTCCCGCCCACTGGCCCTACAAAGCCCAGTGCGCCGCACAGCGGCGCGCCAAAGGCAAGCCCGTCTGCGCCCGTACGCTCCCGGCCGACTCCAGACGCCAGGGACCCTGCCCGTTCGTCCGCCACCCCTGCCTTTCGCCTTCACGGACAGCACTGCGAAATGGGCAACATCAGGTACACAAGCTTAGAACTTCACAGTCTTAATCCTCTCAAACGACCTATCTGTACAGACCAGCTCCCTAGCCCCCAACCAAAATCAACTATAATTAAAGTACCAACACAAAAATCCCGCCATACAGACCACACCTCTAAACCTCAGTCTGATCTAGTTTGTCTATACAGCAATGCTAGATCAATGGCTAGGCATTCATTACAAATCTGGGCGCTCCTGGACTCTGTTAAACCAGACGCGCTGTTTGTAACAGAAACCTGGCTGCAGGAGTCATCCGCGCCAGACATTGCAGTAGCTCTGCCCCCAGCATACACAATACATAGGCTTGACCGCCCTGGCAATAAAAAAAGGGGGAAGAACAGCCATAGTCCACAAGTCATCTATAAAAATCTATATAAATGACTCCTACCTGGAATGTTGGGGCGAGATGCTCATCGCCACTACAGGGCTCGACAAATCTAAAAAATCTTACTTGACCTGCAGGTCGAGTGAGTAGAATTTTCTACTTGACCTAACATCAATGCACTTGACCCACAAATTGGTTGCATACGAATTTTCTTCAAAGCATTTGCAGCGCCAACAACCCAAGAAAACGTTGGCAAACCAAATTGTAAACAGCAAATTCATTCGGATAAAGAGGCATGCTTTAAGACCTGTGTCTATTTGGAGCATTGATAGACAGTTCTTTAAGTAGAAATAAATAAGTGCAGGTACTCACCACCACTAAACTGTGCACTAGCGGTGGAGCCAGAGGCTGGTCTAGGGGCGGGGCGAGAAGGCAAGCTTAGCATTTAAGGAATCTTCGTTCTCATTCTTTGTAGTTGTTTTATTAGATTCAAAATTTCTGTCCACACTCATATGCTTTCCCCTTGTCACTGTGCTTTATCTCCCAGGTCTGCATTTCCCTTTTGATATTTTACTGCTCTTCATATTTCTCTCCACCTTCATTTTCCCTCACATCTCTCATTGCTTTCTCTTTGCCTCTCTCCTCTTTGCTTCACTCTTCTTCCCATGTCTCCAAATTTGTTTTGTCCTTTTCTTCGCTTTTCTCTTTCCCCATCTTCTTTAACCCTTTTACTTTTTCCATTGTCATCATTATCTAGTTGTCTTTTACCCATTTTCCACCCTGTTACACTTCCACACACAATCTATTTCACCACTTTCTTGTTTTCCTTTCTTCCTGTCGATAGTTTGCTACTTCTCTTGAATCATACATCTGCAGGATCTTTCCCTAGCCTCCCAAAAAGCATAAACAGCTTTGTAATACTGGCAGGTTAACAGGCTGTTGTGACGACAACTTGAGTTCTGCTTACACTGCACTCTAACAATTGTGTGTGCTTTAGGCGCAGCAGAATAAGCTAGTGCAGGACTGTAATGCACGCCCAGGCTCCATAACCTTAATAAAATAATTAAATGAACAATGGGAGAACAGATGATGCAGTAGCCTGGGAACCTTTAACCAGAGATGGGCCCATCTTGCTCACCCTCACACCCCCCTCCCTCTCTTCCTTTGCAGGTTACACGATCGGCCATCAGCACCTTGGCTTGATCAGCTACTGTACAATTAAGTAAAAGAACACTATTTACAGTGATTTACAGAGAAGGACCGTACTCACAAGGGACTGAGGAACTGCAAAGTACTTCATGGTGTAGATGATCGCCGGAAACGTGCTAACTGCGGCACCCGTTCTTAGAATGCCACCCCATGACACAGGAATCAAGTTACTCAGCCTACAGGAAAGGCCAAGGCAGACGGTGCGGGATCAAGCTTGTTGCTCCGACTATTCAAGCTCTAGTACAGCCTGTGTGACACAGTTAGTTGAGCCTGTCAGTAAGAAATACAACACACACACACACACACGTACACTGTTGAGTCAATAAATGGACGCGTATTTCTTTTTCCTGGGCAGCTACGTTTCTTTACTGGCTGCAGAAAATTCAAGTTGCTTGACATTTTTGGTACAAATGAATTAATAGCAAGGTGAGCGGAGCCATCTGAGAGGAGAGAGATGGACTTAAGCGGCATGCTTTACTGGTGTCTGTGGAGCTGCACTAGCGCTCAGAATGGTGCACGTAAATGCTTCACTATCTCAGCCTCACATGCATAACAATGAGCAGTAGCTGCGCCGAACAGAGAATCTGGCACCAGCTGCGCAGACATAATACGCAGCTAACAGTCAGTGAGAGTAAATAAAAAACGGTACCATTTCAAAGATGTTTGTGGAGGAAAATAGCATTAGTACACTCGAGGCCAGAGGTAGGAATAGTCCGCCTTGTAATGCTAGAGGGGCGGCTGCGAAATTACACACAAACAAAAAAGCTCCGCTTAGAACAAAAAAACATTGGAAGTTCATTTGAAAAAAAAGACGGGCATGGCATTCAGCTTGTTTTCAAACATAGAGGCTCAGAGAAAACCCACTGTCCCGCCTCACCCCACCCCACAGAGCTTTCCTGCACCGGCCACGAATTCCCACCCCAGCACTACAATCGGAGCAAGAACCCCTGAACCAGCCCCCATCCAAGCGCACCTACCGTCTAGGGCCCCTCCTCTGAGAGACTGAGCTGTCTCTGAAAGGCTGTGGCTTACTTCAAGCCCGGGCAGAGCTGCACTTACAGGTCCTCTCTGGATGACAAACTCGGGGTGCAGGATGAGAACTTCGCCATTGCTCGGGCACCAGTGATTGTCATAGTTTACTGCCAGTTCACTGCCGTCCACAAATCTTTTCCTGTAGTTGAATGTGCAGGCCGGGGCTTGGAAAAGCAGCTTACGCGCTTCTCTGGCAGTATATCTTGCCGTGGCTAACTGTAATCAGCCAATGAGAAGTGTGTAAACATGCGTAGCATACACGTATGCGGAGAGCACAAATTATCTTCTATCACCTGATTGGCTGATTGCAACACAGGCTCGGCCTGATGAGGCCTAGTTGCAATCAGTCAATCAACACCTGTGGTTTTCCCGCATTTTCAGGTAATCGTTTCAGCATGCTGCCCCCTATAGAATTCTCCTGGCACTGCAGTAGCTGCATGGAAACTCTGGTTGGGACGGCGGCAGATCTCACTCGCCAGGCCGGTCAAGTAGGCCTAAAAACTGACTCGCCCTTGAAAAAATTGACTCGCATTTGCGAGCGGGCGAGTACATTTCTCGAGCCCTGCACTATGACTGTGGGCAATAAAGAATCATGGAAGATAGCCCTTATTTATAGTCCCCCTGGATCCAAGTCTCATTTCCCGGAGAAATTAGTGGAAGCAATAGCGCCCTATCAGTGGCGGATGGTGACATCTGAAAGTGGTGGGGCGTAAAACGGTTGTCATACCTCACCGTAGCGAGTGAGCGTAGCGAGCGAGCGAGCCCGAACCACCCAAGGTTCGAAAATTTTGAAAAAAAGAGTGGGAAAATGGTGCATTTTCAAGCAAATTTTGAATAGCAGGAAGGTTAATAAAGCAATTGTGAAAGTGCAGTTATTACATTATTAAAGAGATGGCATATAACATATGTAGCTGCTTATTCAGTATAACCACAGAGCTTCATAACAGACTGAGATATAATGCATTTCTGAGTACCTCACAGATCCTGGGGGTTGTCCTATTCTGCAAAGTCCACATTACCAGCTAACCTTTGCATTATCTGACAAGTGAATCTGTATGCTCTTCTGCTGCCTAGTCTACTAATTGTGCCTGATTAATGCCTCACTGTGCAGACAGGAAGTGGTATAAATCCTAGGTCCCTTACTTGAATTTCAAAGGGGCCCTCCAGTGTTGGGGGAAAGGAGTTCTCTCTAGCCAGTCTTGCATCTCTTACAATCTCCAACAATAAGAACATTAAACTGTTCCTCTGATAATGCCTGCTGGGTTTGTGATCTATTCGGACATCACTCATAGGATGAGAACTTTAAGCAAGAGATGTTAGGGGTATATTTAATTTTTCAGTGGAAAATTCAGAGGAAATATTTTCCTATTGAGCCAAAGAAGATTACACTTATCAGACCACAGGAAAGAGATCTAATACAATTTCTAAATTGCTAGCCTGGCCCTTAATCCCAGCATCGCACTTGACCAAACGTCATGTGATTCTGGGCAAATCACTTTACTTCCTTGTGTTTCAAATCGAAATACTTGTAATAGAATGTAATTTCAGTAATACATGTTTAACATCTATCAGCTGCGATTAAAAAAAATCTGTGTGAAGAGCACATTGCCACTTCTCTTTGGTGCACCGAAAATAAATGCCCTCTACCTTTAGGCTTTTTTAGTCAATGGTCTAGCACCTGGATTGAACTGCTTCTAGGCACCTGGAACTATATTCGTCTCTCGACCTCCATGCAGTTGGGAGTAGAGACATACGTTCAGCTCGAGTTTTCAGTGGACAGATAAAACAATTCTTATTGACACTTCTTAACTTCTATCTGTTAGTCGCAGGCCACAAGTCTGAAACAGAAGCTAGTAAATAATACTGCAAGTTTGGGGTGGGGATAAAGGGTGACAATGGAATGAAACATGATTAAAGAAGACAAAAGAAGGAAATGAGAATCTGAAAGAAGGAAGGAAAGTAGAAAGCAAAGATGGAAAGAAAGATGGAAAGAAGAAAAGAGAAGCACAAATCCAATGGGCCATCCTTAAAAGAGTTGGGAATGTGGATTTCGGAGACTGATGTGGTGCGACATGGTTCCAAGTGGAGGTATTTTGCTTCTTTGTGGAGAATCACTGGTGGAAACAACACTTAAGCTATGTAGGCCCTTCAATCCACTTCTCCGTCTCGACCTGGCTCTCTTCCTGTATCCGCCTCGGCTGAATCATTAAATATTCCAATTATAGAACAAAGCCTGCTGCAGGTCAAACCTTTTGTGGTGTATCAGTCGACATACCACACATAACCGCTGTGGGGCCCTTAATATTATTTAGGTTTTCTTCACAAGACAACATCCTCTTCCATACTCGCACATGTGACATGTATCGACGGCCTGCCTTTTGTATCTCTCTGTGCATGAGGATAAAATAATCCTCCCATGGTAGCCATTTCATCTGCCCTTCCAGCTGGAATATACAAAACTGTGTAGTGGTGGCTGATTAATTAGAGGAGTAGTGGGGAGGTCACACACGCACACCGAAACTATTCACACACTCAGATACGCCCATCCATCCATTCACAAGCACACGTACACAAATACACCCATCCATTCACAGACACACAGGCACAAAAATTCAGACACCCATTCACAGACGAACTGTGTAAATACATTAACAAGCATACGTACACACAGGCACCAAAACATTTAATAAAGCACTTACTGGACTGCAGCAGTAATACGTCACCCTGGGACTGGCTACAACATAAACAGAGGTTTATAAAGGGCTAAAGGCGAGGCTGTGTGTGAGGATATGGGGGTCTGTGCGGAGACGTGCGCCGCTGGCAGTCACCCCACCTCTGACAGGACCGGGACCCAGACCACGCTGAGGCCTACACTAATCATTTGTGTATTCAAAGCCTGATGTGAGGGCGGCAGTTAATGAGTTATTTAGCCTCTCAGCGGGCTCTTGATGGGGTGTGAATCTAAGCCCTCAGCGATCTCTGTTGTAACTACTGCAGTGTTTACTAATCGGACAGCGCCGCTGCCCGCTTTGAAGAGGCCGAGACTGAGACAGCGCAACCCGGGCCTGTGTGGTCTGTCTTCCATAACCACCTGTTTGTTGGGACTCCGCATAACAATACGACTCTGGCCCTTCCTCAGACAGTGAATCAAGCAAAGCGGTTACTCGGAAAGTGGCCAACAGTGTGATACACACCTTTTTATTATTTTACCAACCCACCCCGTATGATGCTACCACCACCATAAAAAAACGTACGCAGACGGTTTCATCAGCACTGACTGACTGTCTCTTGTTTGTCACTCACTCGGCAGTCACAGAAGAAGACAATGATGACCATGCACAGGCAGGCACGAGTCAGAAGGTCTGAGTCGCGAGGTAGTCTCCTTGTGGCTCTGGTTGTTGTGGCAGTCCAGGCCAGGACGCGGTGACGTCCCCACAGCAGCCAACGCCGGCCAATCACCACTGAATACATGGTTGCCAATGGGCACTGGTGATTGGCCATACAGTGCGGCAGGCTAAGCACAGCCAGCCAGCCACCCACCTCGTGCGCGGTAAAACAGGCAATCCTGGCGCAGCATTACATCGCCACTGCGCCAGGATTGGCTACAGAGCAGGGCTAATACTGCCCATAATGAGACCCGGCTCCCCCGGGTCTCTGCCTGTATGAGTGCTAGGGGGGGAGGAGGAGGGAAGGGGCTACTGTATGTGTGCGCATGCGTGGGCAAGTCATAAAAATGACTTGTCCTAAATGCGCACACTACTGCTGCCCTCCCTCCAACGCTGCTGCTGCCAGCCTGCCACTCACTGCTGCAGGACCGCCCCCACCTTCCGAGATCGCGATGAAGTCACTATTGTTGTGACAGTACTCTGAGTCTCCGACCCAAATCATTATGACTCACTCGGCACTCGGGCTGTTGTTGTTGTTGTCTCATCATTGTACTTTTTGGTGCGCGCAGTAATGACAGTGTCAGTGACGGTCGTCTGGCTAGTGGGGCAACGCCCCAACGCCCCCAATGGACGAGCCGCCACTGCGCCCTATGCTCTCGCCACAGAAAATTTTCTTCTGCTAGGAGATGTTAATTACCATCTCGAACAAACCCTTGTTCCTCACACCATAGACCTAACTACCAACCTGGATGCTTTACAGTTACGCCTACTCCCAACAGGTCCAACCCACATAGCCGGCCACACTCTTGACCTTGTATGTACCAACTCTCCAAAGGTGGCGATCACACAGACCGACCCAGTTTTTTGGTCGGACCATTTCATCATAAAATTTGCTATAAACGGCACCCAGGCCTTGGTAACTCGCCCGACCAAGCTGAAAAAGAGCAGGCCATGGAATAAGATCACCCTGGCTGCCTTTTCCACCAGCTTCTCTCCCCCTACCATCTCTAAGAGCACCAACCCTAGCCTAGCTGCCATGAAACTTGAATCGGCAATCAACCTCGCACTAGATGACATAGCACCCACACGAGAATCTAAACGTCCGAAAACAATTCACCTTGGTTTACGCCAGAGCTGAAGCAAATAAAATACTCTACCAGGATGGCAGAAAGGAAATGGCGACACACAAAAAGTGTCCAAGACAGGTAAACGTATAAAGCCGCACATCGGAAGTATATGAAGGACATTGCTGAGGCAAAAAAAGTCTACTTAGGCAACAGGACCGCATCAGCAGCCAACTCACAAAGAGAGCTCTTTAACATTGTTAAGGAATTCACTAATCCATCAGGAGCGCAGCAGGTGCCCCCCGATACCAAGGACTGGGTGGAATCTGTAGCCTCTTACTTTCATGAGAAAGTCAATGACATTCATTAACGCTTTCCCCAGTCAACGACAACAGACCACACCACTGCCCCAGACGCCAATGGGCACAACGACCCCAACGATCATGCTGTCACGCTAAGAGAGTTTTCACCCTTTTTAGAAAATGAGGTGAACCAAACCTTACTGAAAATGAAGTCTGGAGCTCGGAAGATCCAGCCTCTCCGAAAGTTATATCCAAAATCTCTCCAGTGCTGATCCCCATCTTAACCAATATTTTCAATCAATCCCTACTCCACTATTCCATCCCTAAGCACTGGAAGGAGGCAATAATCAGGCCTATTTTAAAAAAGCCTACAGCTGACCCGGACCAACTTGTCAATTATCGACCAATCTCCCTTCTACCACTCTTTGGAAAAATTATGGAGGCTCTAATAAATAAACAGCTTATCACCCACCTGGAGTCCAACAAACTCCATGACCCTTCCCAATCCAGTTTCAGGGCATTCCACAGCACTGAAACGGCCCTGCTTGAAGTCGTGGACAATATAAGATTGTCTTTGGTCTCTAAACAATCAGCTATATTGATCCTGCTGGACCTCTCTGCGGCCTTCAACACCATCTCGCATCGCGTTCTGTTAGAGCGCCTTGCGGAGGTTGGCGTCGAAGGCGCCGCACTTCAATGGCTGACAAGCTATCTCGCCAATAGATGGTCCAGGGTCCAGATAGGCTCCCACTCTTCCATCCTCTATGAAAGTGACGAGGAAGTCCCACAGGGATCCATATTGAGCCCGACCCTTTTTAATTTATATGTTTCCCCCTTGCGAAGATCATCAGAGCACATGGTTTTGGAACCGTATCCTATGCCGACGATACTCAAATCCTCATCACCATCAATCAAAACCCCGATGATACAAAAATGAGGTTCAAAAACTATATGGTCAGCATACAAGAATGGATGACCTTATGATGAACGCTGAAGAGACTGAGGTCATGCTGTTCGGCAAAGCCGACAAAATCTGGTCGCCAGACTGGTGGCCAGCTTCCCTCGGTCCCTGCCCAGCCCCCAAGCCCTCTGTCAGGAATCTTGGAGTAATCATAGACGATAAGCTAACCATGTCTGAACACATCAGAAAAACCGTGGGCAACAGCTACGGCCAGATGCGCAGTCTGAGGAAAATCTTCAAATGGATCCCACTTTCAGCACGCATGCCCTTAGTCCAAGGACTCATTGTTAACAGGATAGACTATGGAAATCCTCTCTTCTCAGCCTTCAACTCAACACTACTGAATCAACTGCAGGTCCTCCAAAACACTGGCGCTAGACTAGTACTTGATCTACCCCCTCGTACCCCCTCAGCCCCCTGTCTCCAGACTTTGCACTGGTTGACCATACAAAAGCGCATAAAGTTTAAATTATGCTGCCTAGTCCACAAATCTGTAAATGGTCATGGACCTGTCTATCTTGAACACAAGCTCAAGGCCCACGTCCCAGTCCGAACACTACGCTCTTCCAGCAAGGCCCTTCTCTCTGTACCCAGAGTTCGGACAGTCAGAAATGGTGACAGAGCTTTCAGTAAAACCTCCCCAGAAGCCTGGAACTCTCTCCCCATTCTGATCAGGGTAGAGCCTGATCAAGTGAAGTTCCGAAGACAGCTAAAAACTTGGCTTTTTTAGCCAGATGAGCTCACTTTACCTTCCTGGATCCGTTGGACATGAGGTTCCTTTGCCTGCTAGCGCTCTGAGACCTTCGGGTGATTTATGCGCTATACAAATACAATAAAATGGAAAATGGGGTTGGGGTTAGAGTAAAGGGGAAAGACAGGTCTTTCAACGTGCTGCACTCACACACCCCAAGAGGTGTCATGCTTCATCATAGGGCGGGTGCCCCTAGTCGGGCCGGCGCTGCAATGCCTGACGGGCTCCCGAAACCGGGGCTATTTATAGGGGATCTTTTGAGTATGAAGCCATTTAGTGCATGCAGGTGTAGGGGCTGGGTAGTGCATAGTGAGGTAAGATAAAACGGGTCTAGGGCAGTCCTTGGCAGTAAATTTTAATGAAAAAGGTAGCTCTAGCCTAGGTAAAAACAAGTGTGTGCCCCTGTGGGGATTTATAATGTTCCTAATGGGCAATCTAAGTGTGTATGGTAGACATGTTTCGTGCCTGTGTTAGCCCCTAATAGGTCAATTGGCACTTCTTCAGGACCGTGGATAAGCGAAGTGAATGGGTGCACTACCACATGGTATTCGAAAATTGGAAATGAATTACCAGGGGTGGTTGGAACTCTAGTTGATGTTCACTGGGGTAAAAGTAGACCTGTAAGGGGAACAAAAGGAGGGGGGGGGTTTAAAAGTTCAAGTAGGTGTTAGGCATTGCAATATCACACATGTCAAAACTTAATTCAAAGTTGCTGGTGGAATTCCAGAAACTATTAAAAGAACAACTCATCATGTGAAAAAACAATCAAGATCTATAATTTAGCTGCAGAGGTATGATTTAGCTAAAAGGGTCTACAAATAGCTAGTTGCTAGGTAATGGCCAGTGCATATGAGCTATGTAACATGCATCAAGGCGGTGTCCTGCTAACAAGTAATAGCACTATTAGCCATGTGATCAGTGAGCTGCAGGGATATGATAATACAAAGTTTCCCGGGTGCAGAGACATGTTTACCAGGTGGTCGCCGATCACGCAGTGGGGAGCCAAGGTGGGGATGGGATCACGGAAGGAGCGAGTACAGTGTACTAAAGTGCTGGTAGATACGGGGAGGCTGGTGGTGGGAGGCGGGAAAAAAGGATGGGCGGTAGTGAGACGCATGGATATAATTATCATGAGTAAATACCAGGCCCGAATTGGAGAAGCCATCTTCAGGCGAACAAGCTGTTGGAAGGTTACTGGCCTGAAGCACGACTCGAGGCGAGGTATAGTGTGGCCAACATACAAGTTAAGAATAAGAGGAGTCAGCATGTTTGCCAAAGCGAGTGGCTGTGTAGGGAGTGAGCAGGGAGTAAAGGAAAGCTTGGACCAACGTGGAACACTCGACATGCTTAGAACGTGTTGGAACAATCAGCAGGTCAACCATTAAGCTGTGTGTGGAAAACTGGCATGCTGGTCTTGCTGTTAAGCTGGGGGCTTACTAACCAGATACGCGACGCTGAAAGGAAAGTTCTCGGGTAGTGTTCTGTACATGTGTGAGGAGACACAGGGACCTGGGTGCGGGCGGGCTAAAGTTGAATGCCACAAGAAAAAATTGAAATAGAACACCTTCAAATTGAAAAACTTCCCCTGGCTTCGTATAATTGCACATGTGCGCGATTGCAAATCTGTAAAACCCTTGACCAGTAAATGCACATGACAAACAGCCACTAACATTAACATTAAAGGCGAGCCTTAGCCAATTGGTGAAAGATTATACGAACGCGACTCACCCCTAGAGAAACCGTCATGGGCCGACAGGAATGGCCGGAGCAAAACGTTACTCCGGAAGTCTGAAACACAGTAAAATAGAAATAGTAGTAAAGACAGCAGGTATGCATGCTGAGTAACTCGGCTTACTGGAAAGGCAAGGTGGCATGCTGGAGCGGAGGAATACTTACAGGTTCTCATAAGCAACTTGGCGAAATCCTACCCAAGCTCCAGGGCCCCGTGTCAGGTGGTTCCGATTGAGGATATTTATGTGGAAGGCTAGACCGGCAGAAGAGGGGGGCCATCTTGGATGGGAAAGTTTGAAGTTAAAAACTTTATGGAGTGCAAGAGATCACTGTTGGGAAGCAGCGGGCAATAGGGTTATGAAGGTTGTGAGTAACCTGTGGTGTAGTGGGTATAGTAACACTCTCGATGTCTAGTCGGAATCTGATCTGGCTAATAGTTCAGAATGCATTGAATTGGTGGGGAATCTTACGATTACGAGCGAACAACCCAGGAGTGTTGACCGAGTGATCTATAAGGTGGCCAAATTATGGTGGTATAAGATGAGCCTGCAAGTGGTGACTGTCCCACGGGGGGCTCTAATGGGGGCCAAGAGTAAGTGGGTGTGGGTTTAAAAATACCCGTAGAGGTCTGTGGATGTACACTGAGTGGATGTACACTGAGTGAAAGGAGTTGATTGGCCAGTGGCTTTGCTAGGGAGAATACGCCAGTGAAGGAGGTAGACCAGGGGGTGCGAAACTAGAGGAGAAGGAAACTGAGACGGTTTAGTCCCAATGGTCTGTTGGACAGGATTTACCATCGTGGTTCAGAGAAAGGTGGGGAAACTGGTAATCTGACCGGTAGATAGTAGGGTCAGAGGTACATGTGGTTAGCTTCAGTGGGTCAGTTCTGCCCAGGGGATATCATCGTTAAGGCCCATGGTGGGTGTCCCTAACTTGAAAACACAACATTGTTCCTTTCTAAAGAGTGCCTTCTTAGTGATTGTGGGGAACGCCTCAATAATTGTCCAATGTAACTCATTGAGTGAATGATTAGATGCCACAAAATGGGTGCACATCTTGGTGTTAGTTTTCTTGCACCGAAGATTGCTCCTATGTTCTGTGATCCTTGTTTTTACAGCACGTCTTGTCATCCCTATGTATTGGAGTCGGCAGGGGCATTTTATTAAGTAGATGCAATTTCGCGTGTTACAGTTTGTGTGTTTGTTTGGAGTCCACTTCCAGCTGTTGGTCAGTGAGATACTTTTGGTGGCTTGAGTGAATGGACAGACTGCGCATTGACCACAGGGGTTGTGGCCAGTGACAGGTGGAAGGTCCTAGAGCATATTAGGGGCTCTGGGGTTTTGCTTTTTTGGTCTGGTGTTCACTAATCGGTCTTTAATGTTGGCTGTCCTTTTGAACGTGAAACGTGGTTTAATGATGCTTAGTTCGCCGGTCTCCGAAATTCTCCAGTGTTTATTAACAATTCTTTTTAACTGGTTGGATTCAGGTGTAAAGGTGGTGACACATGTGATGATATCAGTGGCAGGTTTGGTGTGTGTTTCTAAAAGGCTTGGGCAGTCAGAGTTCCTAGCTTTTTGTGTGCATTCTTTACGATTCGGGGGGGGGGGGGTGGGGGGTTACTGTCTCTTGATCAGGTTGGTACTGAGGTCTGCTGCTTGTTTTTTGTAGTCCTCAACATTGCTGCAATTCCTACGGTTGCGTAGGAAATGCCCATAGGGTAGATTCTTCCTCAGTGCCTTTGGATGAAAACTTTGGTACAATAGGGGACTATGGCTATCAGTTGGTTTTTTGTATGTTATCATCTCCAGCATGTTGGTTGTTTTCTTGATCATAAGCTCTAGGAACGGGAGTTCTTGTTCAGAGCAATTTGTTGTGAAGTTGAGATACGGGTTGCGGGTGTGGATCCAAAGGAGGAATTCATGGATGGTATCCCTATCTCCTCTCCAGAAGATCAAGATGTTGTCAATATAACGTCTCCAAAGGAGTAAGTTATTCGAAAAGGGATTAGACTCAGTGAGGACATACCTTGCCTCGAAGTCTGACATGTAGAGACATGCCAGACTAGGGGAAAAGGAACTGCCCATTGAAGTACCCTGTGTCTGGTGAAACAATTGGTCTTCAAACTGAAAGAAATTTTCAGTGAGTGCTATGTGGGCACATTCCATCACACAGCTGATGGGGGTGGGTGAGGTCCAAGTTGTTTCCAATAGTATTTCTTCTATTACCTCCAGTGTGTTGATTTGGGGGATGTTGGTGTAGAGGGCCTCCACATCCAGTGTCAAGAGTAGATCTGGGAGGAGGCCTCTGTGTTAGTTGTTTAAAATTATTTTAAAACAACCCTGGTGTCCTTGGGGAAAGTAGGTGTTTTGCGAACCAGTGGTTGGAAACAATGGTCACAGAATTTGGACAAGGGTTCCAAGACTGACCCTATGCCTGAAACTATGGGTCTACCGGGAGGTGGAGTGACCTCCTTGTGGATGTTGGGCAGGATGTTAAAATAGGGCAGTCTAGGATTTGGGTTACTAAGAAATTCTGCCTCATTTTTGGTGATCCACCTCTGATTGAGGGCGGCTGTGACCATGGATAGTATTCGGGTCTGCAGGCGAGAAGTGGGGTCTTGGGTAAGAGGGGTGTAGTACTGAAGGTCAGACAACACTTGCCACAGTAATGTCTATCAAAGTGGCTGGCCATGAAACCTCCAGCACCACACTCTTCAGATGGACACTCGCGGCGCAGACGGTGAATCTTTACATTCTCGTCAACTTTGCAATAGTTAAGCACAGCAAGTGTAACCTTCTTTCTCTTATGCTTGCTCTTTTTGGAAGACTTCTTTCTTTTCTATGCACCACCACAAAGTCTTAGTACAAGATGAAGAGTAGATTCCTATTGAATGTTGTAATCAGACAAAGTGCGTCCGTCTTCCAGCTGTTTGCCAGCAAAAATCAGTCGCTGCTGATCAGGAGGAATTCCTTCGTTATCCTGAATTTTAGCCTTCACATTTTCGATTGTATCAATAGGTTCAACCTCTAGGGTGATGGTTTTGAGCACTTAGCTACCTGTGACCCCATAGTGAGTTTTAGTTTACCTGTTATTTACTGCTTTTGCTATATTTACTACTCCAATTTCTTCTAGTTTACACGCACAACATATGCACCTTCTCATCCTTTCACACTTATACAGTATCCCTACTTTCACGCAATGCTGGTCTGTTGTGCATGCTCTTAACATGGGTGACAAATTTGTAATAAGCCGAGAACAATTTCATACATAAATCGTGGCCCAAGAACAGATGATAAACTTCCCTCTAATTAATCAATAGATGAGGTGAGAATAACACAGACGCTATTCAACCCAAACAGGTCTTGAGCACGGGCAGGCTCACAGGAAATGACAGTAAATATACACCTGGTCATAAACAACATGTATATGAGGGCAACGCACAGAGTTATTTTGTTTTTGGATGTAAATTCCCTTTGCGAGGCAGGGGACATTTCTCAGAATTCCACATAATGGAATCCGGAAACATCAAATAGAAGTAAGACATTTAAAATGGTCAAAAATTTGCCATGATCAGAATCTGTAAGGTAGAAACGTGCAGCCTTTTTTCTCACCACTTTCATGGATTATTTTTTAAATGAAGTTTATCACTGGCAATTATGAAAATTCGCATTTCAGATGAGGGATATCACTATTGACGGCTTATGACATAATGCCCAGCTTTAAACTTTCATTGGCACAGTCGATGAAGCATTCAGTTTGTGGGTTATCGCTGGAAATGGACCTGAGAAACGGTTTGCTGCCTACAATAAAAAAAATACCCATTGTATCTTGCGAGTTGATGCCTCTTCAATTTTTTGGGTATTTTTCACACTCTGACCTCTTGAACTGGGGAAGTGATTGCCCTGGATGTTTGTATATCAATCAAGAGTAAGGCTAAGTGCACCGCTTTTTAGTTAAGTGACTTTGTGGAATGGTAAACAATGTTGTAGTTGATTTTTAGGGACGCGTGGGTGCTCCTGTAGGTAACGTATCCGTCCGTGTACGTTTATGAAGTACCATGAAATAGTGCACACATCAAAGGTGAGTGCATCCCTGCGTTGGGCACACCACTAGTTCTTCATAGAAGACTCCAAGTGAAACATTTAGTTATAGTTTGAGTTAATTTATTTTTCACAGTTTTTTTAACCTTAGTTTCATTCAATATTGTTTCTTCATATCAAATGCGTTTGCCAAACATTTCGTCTGTACAATACATTCTCTATAGGTTTTTTAGCCTCTCCAATGCATTTCGGGCTATTTAGCCCTTTATCAAGGAGCTGTAGAAACGCAAATAAACCATAATGTACATCATTACAAAATTCCCAAAACATGAAGGTCATACTATACATTACATTCACAAGATTTAGCAAGTACAGACGCTGAAAATAATCATTAATCGAAAATATTGGTGCCTAATCAGTGATATATGTTCAAGTGCTCGGGTGCAATAAAGTGCATCATGCATCGCGCTGGGAGTTAATAATGCTTAAGTGAGCCGGTCTGGTTTGGTTCACCGACTGAAAAAAGTAATAAATTGAGGACGAGGACTAACGGCCTCTCGGGCTGGCGTTTTAGAGAAATAATAATGGTACCAAAAAGTGTTTGCGGGTCAACCGCTGACTTACTTGCAAGTTGTTTGGAGGTTAATGCCGAACAGGGGTCAGAAGCTCGGTGTTAGTCATTGCACGTAAGGTGTTTCACGAACTTTAAAACGCGAGCGCTAAACAGTGAAATTGTGAAGGGGCGTCGAGTAGGGGATGATGATAAAAACGGACTATCAGGGCAAGAATACAATGTGGCGGCCATCTTTAAACAGTGTGTGTAGAATGATTAATTAGTCAATAGGAACAAAAGCAACCAGCTAAGTGTACATCATAACATAATGCATATGACACATCTCATAATCGGCAGCAGAAAAGTATTATGCATTAGATCCCACCAATTCGGAGTAAAACTGAGCCTTAAGGTACTCAACCATGCCTAAACTGTAACAGTAGTAACAATGTAATAAAAGGTAATACTATCAACCAACCCATGAAGGGGCACAGTATCAAATGAATGTCAACGCCACCTGTGACTCATCTAATCTCATTTAACTGCTGAAATGCCTGTGTGGTAAAATTTACATTGGGAAGACAGAAAGAAAAAGAAAAATACGCTTGAATGAACACAAATCAAATATCCGCACCAAAAATGAAAAATCGAACATTGCAATGCATTTCCTTGAACATCAACACAACATTGCTCAACTTAAGTTCTTGGTATCAGAAATCATGGAAAAAAAAGAAGGCAAAGACAATAATAAAATGTTGCTCCAAAGAGAAATCACCTGGATATATCAGTTACAAGCCATGAAGCCCTTCGGGCTTAATGAAAGGACTGAATTTAGTTGTTTTTTATGAACCACCGAATTGGTGGGATCTAATGCATAATACTTTTCTGCTGCCGATTATGAGATGTGTCATATGCATTATGTTATGATGTACACTTAGCTAGTTGCTTTTGTTCCTATTGACTAATTTATCATTCTACATACACTGTTTAAAGATGGCCGCCACATTGTATTCTTGCCCTGATAGTCCGTTTTTTATTATCATCCCCTACTCGACGCTCCTTCCGGGTTCACAATTTCACTGTTTAGCGCTCGCGTTTTAAAGTTCGTGAAACACCTTAAGTGTAATGACTAACACCGAGCTTCTGACCCCTGTTCGGAATTAACCTCCAAACAACTTGCAAGTAAGTCGGCGGTTGACCCGCAAACACTTTTTGGTACCATTATTATTTCTCTAAAACGCCAGCCCGAGAGGCCGTTAGTCGTCATCCTCAATTTATTACTTTTTTCAGTTGGTGAACGGACCCAATCCGGCTCACGTAAGCATTATTAACTCCCAGCGCGATGCATGATGCACTTTATTGCACCCGAGCACTTGAACATATATCACTGATTAGGCACCAATATTTTCGATTAATTATTATTTTCAGCGTCTGTATTTGCTAAATCTTGTGAATGTAATGTATAGTATGACCTTCATGTTTTGGGAATTTTGTAATGATGTACATTATGGTTTATTTGCGTTTCTACAGCTCCTTGATAAAGGGCTAAATAGCCCGAAATGCACTGGAGAGGCTAAAAAACCTATGGAGAATGTATTGTACAGACGAAATGTTTGGCAAACGCATTTGATATGAAGAAACAATATTGAATGAAACTAAGGTTAAAAAAACTGTGAAAGATAAAATAACTCAAACTATAACTAAATGTTTCACTTGGAGTCTTCTATGAAGAACTAGTGGTGTGCCCAACGCAGGGATGCACTCACCTTTGATGTGTGCACTATTTCATGCCCTGGATGTTTGAACATAATGCAAACCGCACTTATAAATGTTGGATGGTTTCACCTAACTTTTGGTAATTTGTTCCCCTATTTATAGGTTAATGTGCTATTGTACAGGACTTTGAATCCCTCCTTCATCGGAGAGGTACATCTTAGTTTTTTAATTAAAGATAAGACTTGAAGACTTATTTAGAGTTTGGCGACTGAGATACTGTATAACAAATGTGACTGATACCCTGCATGCTGTAATACAAGTGCATTATGGGCTATGGTACCACATTCTAAATTTGCCCTTTGGATTCTAAGGACCCCACTTCAAGGTTGTATTTATTGCTAAGCAGTGGACATGGAGCAATAGTAGAAATGCTTATGCAAGCATTTTGCGGAAGCCCTACAGGATACATAGTTATATTGAAGTCACCCTAATACATTCAATACCAGAAATGTGCCAACAAGAGAGAAATAGACACAGTGTGATCCTGACCTCAGAATGAGCCATCATCTCATGCGTTCATCAGAAGCAGACCCTCATTCAGACAATTGCTGACCCAGGATCACCCCTATGTCAATGTTCCAATACAGTGGATATAATGTCAATAGAAAATTGGTAAGAACCGTTATTTATGCTTCAATCTGTTCCTATACAAGTGCTTGCAATTACCAATATGTTTGTGACATGGATTAGTAAATGCACTATGCACACATGGGCCCAAACCTGCTAGAGTTTTGTGCTGGCGCTCAGGCCATGTAACTCAATGCAAAAGTTAGCACTTCTATACCTGCCATTCTACAGACCTGCATTGCAGCACGAACTGGACTGCATCATTCATAAGTCTTCGGGAAGGTTTACTGGGTCTCACAGCTGTTGGTGGTTCATCAAAGAAACAGTGGAATATGGGAAAGCGGGCATCACAGTTGTGTTTCATGTGTCAAAACGATGCAAGATGTATATTGAAGCAGTTAACATACTCAAAGAATTCAGATGCTAGTAGTTAAATATCATCAAAGGGAATGACACGTACATATAAAAACAAGGAGACAGTGATTGCCTTGAATACATATTTATTTTTTTAGGTCTGCCTGCTGGCATCTTTTGCTGCCAGGCAGACCTCATGTTTCTATTAGATGCAACACTCAGAATATACATTACATACAAAACATACACCTCGCTCAAGACATATACAGAAAGGAGCATTTGGTCACTTCCTTCAGTCATACGACTAAACTGGAGAACCCTCTTATGGTATTGGCTAGCTTGGTTGCCCACAATGTCTTGGACCAGTCCATTGTATAACTCAGACTTGGCTTCACGTTTGAAGAGTGCCATCTGTTGCGGTTCTTTTGCTGATAAAGTGTTGGGATTCCCTCTGTGTCCTGCCTCCCTCTGTGTCTATCCCATCCATGACCAATGTCCCTGACTATCCTAATACAGCCAGCAGGCGTGCACACTGTGTGAATTTGGCAAAATGCATCTGTAGGAGCCACATTTGAATCGTGGGGCATTAGCTTCTTTGGAGAAGAGTGCCAGTACTCATGCTGCGGCTCGCTGCCTCCAGATAGAAATGGACCACTGCACGCACATCATGCTGCATTTAGACCCAAGCAATACTGCTCAAGTAGACCAGTTAAGCAGGAATAATCGCTATTAGAGGCTGCTATAGTCTTGTCCAGGGGCGGCTGGTGACATTTGAAAGTGGTGGGGTGTAAACTAATTTGCATATTGCACCGTAGCGAGCGAGCGAGCCCGAACCACCTTGCATCCATCCATCCATACATCATTCATGCATCCACCCATCCATCCACCCACCCATCCTGCATCCATACATCATTCATTCATGCATCCACCCATCCATCCATCCACCCATCCATCCTGCATCCATCATTCATGCATCCACCCACCCATCCTGCATCCATACATCATTCATTCATGCATCCACCCATCCATCCATCCACCCATCCATCCTGCATCCATCCTGCATCCATCATTCATGCATCCACCCACCCACCCTTCATCCATCCTGCATCCATCCTGCATCCATCATTCATTCATGCATCCACCCATCCATCCACCCATCCATCCTGCATCCATCATTCATTCATGCATCCACCCATCCATCCATCCACCCATCCATCCACCCACCCATCCATCCATCCTGCATCCATCATTCATTCATGCACGCATCCATCCATCCACCCATCCATCCTGCATGCATCCTGCACCCATCATGCATTCATGCATCCATCCACCCATCGATCATCCATCCTGCATCCATTCATCCATCCATCCATCCTGCATCCATCATTCATTCATCATTCATTCATGCATCCACCCATCCATCCATCCACCCACCCATCCACCCTGCATCCATCATTCATCCACCCATCCATCCTGCATCCATCATTCATTCATGCATCCACCCATCATTCATCCTGCATCCATTCATGCATCCACCCATCCACCCACCCATCATCCATCCTGCATCCATCATTCATGTATTTTTATGACCATATAACTTGCACACAGCTTGTCAGTGTTCAATACCAGTCTCGAACCTTGTACTCCAGCACCAATGATACATGATTAATATTAATTGTTTTTAAAACATGTATTTATTCGACACCAATTTCACACCTTAGTCGGAACATCATTTTTATTTTTGTTTTTTAAAATATCTATTTATTTAACACAAAAGTAAGTCATGTATACATTTTTATGGCTCGATAAGAGGCTCGAACCTGGTTTCCCAGCACCAAAGTCGGCCGCGCTAACCGTCAGACCACATCCTCTCCCCTTTGGTGTGGCCCTGAAGTTTTGATGGTACATATTCACACCAAAGTCATGTATACATTTTTACACCTTCACACCAAAATCGGAACATACATATTGAGCCCAAAGTCATGTATACATTTCTACAACTGAACTACACACCAAAATGGGAATCCCCGCTTTCTCCCATGCGAGCTCATTTTGTAATGTGTTGAAAGTCACTAAAGAGGGTGGCGTCTGATGCTGCTTGGGAGTCAGAAACGAACCACCCCCCCCCCCCCCCCTCCACACACACACACACACTCTCAATACATCCTGCTATGCACATGCTGCCCCATAAGCAGATTTGGTACCCAGGCACACGCGAAGCAACCAAGTACCTCGTTGTCAAAGACTTAACAGACACAGGCATAAACCACTTGCCCCCAACCAGTAGCAGAAAAAAGGCTTGCCCTCCAGCTTACAATTCAGCACTGCAGCAATTGTTAACTTATGGACATCCAGTGAGCAGACAGTGGTCACGCTTGAAATGGAAAGTGCACATGGTGTGCTACTCTGGACCCAACCGTTCTGGATTGCAATGCATCACAATAGCAGCCCTAAACATGATCACGGTTGCTGTGCGCGTCAAGGCCAAAAACGGGTCAAAAATACCAGAGGCTCACATTTTGGGTTATTCAGAGTAGGAGGTGCACACTTGCAGAGCCATGTATTGAACCTTCCCTTGGACTGGATTTTAGGAATTGGTCTTAAAGACCAGTCCGCCACTGTGTCCCATCAAGGGATGTATTTAGAGTTTTAATAGAGCTCTCAAGCCACAGGCTGCCCTCTCAGAGTGCTGGTGAGAGAGAGAAACATTGGAAACCAACAATGGAATAACAGAGCAAGGGACGCAAATACAACATAGAAGGAACACAAATGTGGCTACTCCAATGGTCATCCGAGGTGATGCTGCCCTGTTAGTAGTCACCCCACATGCCCAAGATAGCCAGTCTCTCCATTTCTGTGCATCAGACTGCTGCACAGTAAAGAACCCAGTCCTGGCTCCCGCTGACATCATGGGCCCCTGTGCCCACACAGCCCCGGGTACAAAGCCCTTAAGTGCCAAGAGGGGAATAGCTGAGCAAAGAGGCGCCACACAGGCCACTGAGAGACTGAGAAGGCTGTGGGGAGAGCACACTTTTGTAAATGTGTGCGTATACGTTTGTGTGTCAATGATTTCTTTAGTATACAACACTATGGACACATGCTTTTAATTCATCATATATGGGGTCTTTCTAATCATCTAGTGTTTGTCTCCGGTAGTTGTTAACCATGCTTGCTAGTTGGTCATCTTCTTTGGCACCTGATAGAGATACATGGACTTAGGAGGCTGTACTCTGCAGTGTGAGGTGGTGCCTGAGATGCTGAGGACTTAGCGAATTTATGTTTATGTTATGTTATGTTTATGCACCTCCCGTGACACACCAAACCGCGCTCTGCATTGGCAGACATGGCGAAGGAGCCACGGGCACGCTTTGTGACTGCTAAGAGGTCGCTTTATTGTCGAGGCAGAACAGTGCTAACTTTTGTGCTCCAAACTTGAGTCCTTACTTTTCCCGACCACTGTTCCATGAAATAGGCCCACACAAGAGGCAGGAGCACCATAGTGCACATTCATTATTTATGTGGCGGTGATGGGGTTCGGCGGGGCCGTATCCTAGCACTCTGAATTCTGATCATACCTGAGTTGAGTGTGAACGCCAGGTCTCCCTGGCCGAGCGGTTCCTTTGGGACTTGTCGTATTCCTGGGTCCGGTCAGGTCAGAGGTCAAGTCTTCAATCAAACCCCATACAAACAGAGGCCGCAGTACGAGGGAGGGAGAGAGAGCTCTGCCCCCCCCCCCCCCAGACAGGGGGTTATGTACCCGGGCTATGTATTGACCAGCCAATCCTGGTGCTGTATGCAGCACCAGGATTGGCTGGGGGGGGCACTATGACTCCTCGCCCAGTAGCCCTGTGTAACCCCGGGGGCTGCGGCCCGCCCCCTGGTCCTCTCTCCAAGGGGGAATTCGCAGGAAAACGATCTGCGCATGCGCGGGCATGTTTGTGCCCAAAAATACACTTGCGCAGCTGCAGCAGGCCCATCCTCCGCCCCCCCCCCCCCCCCCCTCCCCCTGCGCACTCCGGGAAAGCCGGGTGTCTCCCGGTTTCCCGCCCGGCAGATAGCGCGATTTTTTAAAATATTTGTATTTGGTTTTTAGTGACGACGCGGTAGGTCCATGGGGCTTAGTAGGGCTACACCCCTACGCCCCAATGGACGCACCGCGCCTGGTCTTGTCCGTGCAGAGTTTCTCAAGGGTCGACGCAGCTTCACCCTGCTTTTGCTTTACCACTAGTACCTGACATGGTTCAGTCCTGGGCCCTTGAAAAATGTCTTCCGTGTTTAAAAGGCGATATAAACTGCAGTAGACCCCATGCAAAGCGAGGTCAGACATTTTACACATAAACAATTTGGCTTCTTTACAAAATAACCGGGGTAGAGCACAGCACACAACATATAACAGAAGCCCTCAAACTACCACAACACATGATATTGAAAGATAACAAAATAACACAATACAATAGAAAACAGGGTAGCAAAACATATCTTTTCAAAGCAAACCTCAACACAATACCATGGCGAAGCATAACTCAACATGAGGTCTCACAGTAAATCACAACGTACCAGAGAATACCATGTCAAAAGCTGAGATACCACAAAATGAGAAAATAAAATAAACCACAACAAAACATACGTCATGCAGGGACCTACCCGTTGCAACAACAAGAGAGAGTTTTCTTTGATTTGATGGCTGCACATTTGTTTGTCTGATACAGCACCTGTCTTCAGCTCTTCTTTTACCCTCCAGTGGGGATGCCATCTTTCAAGAGAGAAATACTGGCCATTGGTTGTTGTTTAAGAGTCTGCAGTGGCCCGGACATAATACTATGTAGGGCTTTTAACAAAATTGCGTGTATTCATTTGTAACAAGACTTTTCTGCCTTTATTTACTTTTTATTAGTCGGGACATATAAAAGCGGCTCCTGAACACATTTAAACGTGTTTTCTATTAATATTTGGTGTTTGAAGTATGCACAGATAAGGGCTAAAATACGGGGCCGCCCTACCTTCACGGTATAACTGAAGACTCCTCCTCCCGCCTTAAAGTAAATCCACAGAGAGGGTTTATTCTGAGTCACTTGCTTTCCTTACGCTCCTCCGCATCAACAACACCAACAGCAAAACCAGCCTCGGCGCCCTCCCGAGCTCCCTCGAGCTTTACTTGGTATTTCCTCTCTGACTCTCGCAGTTTTCTCCTCATTTCCCACGTCACTTCCTGAATGAGTTTGGTTTTCTCGGCACTCTCCCGCTCTCCCTCCAGATCTTTTATGATGTCCTCACACTGGCGCTCTATGGCCTCCTCTTCCAGCTTCGCTTCCTCGCGGTTCCGCGCTTTAACAACCTCCACTGCTTCCTGTAAGCTCTTCTCCACCTGCTGATAGAGCTCCACTGTGTAAAAGGCCCCTCCTTGGAGCCGCAGCGCCGCGTCTATCTGCGCCATGACCTCTGCCCTCTCCTGCGCCCTCGCGCTCCCTCGCGCTCTGCTGCTGATGACGCAGTGACGCCCCCGCACCTCTCAATGAGACCCTTTACAGCTGCCCGCGACCCCTGGACGTGGCTCTTTATTGTCCGCCCCCCCAGCCTCTCTTTCCCCGTGAACACGACCAGCCCGTGCCCTCGGTGTCCTTCTTCGAAAAAGGCAAGTGTTTCCATTCCTATTGGGGTGCTCTGCCCCACGTTCAGCGCAAAGATGATGGCATGGTGGGCTGGGTGCAGAGAAAGTGATAAACTTTATACATTCTACCGGACATTCCTCCTCAATATCTTCAAAGTCTGGGGGGCAAAGCGAACTCTGTAACTGTGAGGACTCGAAGGCCCGACTAGGCCTGTAGCGCTGCGCCGCTTGTGATGCGCATTAATGGGACACACACACCGTTGCTGCTCTGGTGTGGACCGGAAGTGCCGAGCCACTTCGGTCCCTTTATTTAAAGCTTTCTGGCCACGCCTGGCCAGAAAGTGATACATTGTGCGGAGTGCTTCCGGGGGCTCAACCTGAGACCCTCGGAGCACTAGAGCGCTACATCCCTTCCCCACTTAGATTTTTCAAAACAACTATAACAGTCAGTTCAACATGCGAAATCTGCCAATCTGTGGTTAGGCCGTGGATTGGATCTAAGGTTATATTGCCACTTGCCTCTCGGAGGGATCTGGTCTCGAGGAGGTCCCGGTGATGGCAGAGATGGGTGTTCTGCAGTGTCCGGGGGCAGGCACGAAGTATCGTTCGAGGCTGTACTCTCTCCTTCTTCCCTCGCTACAGGTATGCCACTATTTGGCTCTGTCCTTTCGGAGTGGGTATCTGCTTGAACCACGATACGTTGCGGGTCACCTCTTCTCCGTCTCGGCTGACTGTGACTGCTGTTCCGTTGGTTTCCTTGATGACCCAGGGTTCCGGTTCGAATGGAGTCTTGAATTTTCCTCCTGGCCTCCTTGTTCGGATCAGCACAGTCTCCCCTGGATTCAGGGTCTTTGTTTGGGCTCTCCTCTTGCAGCTTGCCTTCTCGTTTGTTCTTCTTCTCCTTTCTTGGGTGTCTGCTGGTGAGTATGGTGCGGGAGCCCAATTGTCAGCCATGGGTAGTAAGTCTCTCCGAGGTCCAGCCAGCATCAACGCCCATGGTGACTGCATGGTGGTGCTGTACGGTGTGCTGCGATACTCCCTTAAGAATGCTTGCAGTGTTTCTTCTGGGTCACTCCCTTCTGCGGAAGATATCCTCAGTATTTTGTTTATTGTCCTCATAAAGCGTTCTACCTCCCCGTTGGCTTGTGGCCATTGCGGGGTGATTCGGTGATGTCTGATTCCAAGGTTGTTCAGGAATTCTTTAAACTCGCTCCCCTGGAATGGGGGTCCATTGTCCGTCTTGATGACCATCGGGATTCCGAACAGGGCAAAGGTCTTGCTGAGGATGGGGCGAATGTTCGCGAAGCTGGTCGATGCTGCCGTTTCTACTATGGGGTACTTAGTGTAGTTGTCTATCAGTACTACGGTGACTCTCCCATCCGGGAAGCTGCCGAAGTCTAGGCTTAGCCATGCCCATGGCGATGGGGCGTGTTCCTCCGTGATTATTGGGGCTGGTACTTCGGGGCTGCTGGTGATTTGGCATGCTCGGCACTCTCGCACGCAGGCCTCGATGTCCTCCTCCATGTTGGGGAACCATATCTTCTCCCGCATTCTCGCTTTCATTCTGCGGGTGCCTTGGTGTCCTTCATGTGCCAAGGTGGTTGCTCTCTCTTGCAGCGCTTTGGGGATGACCACACGAGTTCCTCTCAGTAGGAGGCCATTGTCAGCGCAGCTGAGGTCATCGTGAACCTTCCAGAATTGTTGCAAGCGTGTCCTGTCTGCTTCGTTCCACCCATTGGTATCTTTCAGGAAGTTTACCCACGTTCCAGATTGTATTGCTTCTTTTACCTTCTTGACAACGGCATCGCTGTCATACTGAGGGATGATGACGTTGGCGGTCAATGCGCAGGGGCACGCGCCTGTCGCTAGCATGTTGATGAACTCTTCAGTCTGGATTTCCGGGTCTGCATCGCGGGACTCTTCCGCGGGGGGGGGGTGGCGAGACAGGAAGTCCGCTGGGTTCTTCGCCCCAGGTCGGTACACTAGGTCCATTTGGTATTGTTGAACTTGGATCGCCCATCGTTCAATCCTTGGCGGTGGATGTGGAGCGGTGCCACGGAATAGGGGAATTAGCGGTTGGTGATCTGTCACCATTCTGAACGGGTGACCAGATATGTAGAGGTGAAAATGGAAGCATGCCCATTTTACTGCCAGCGCCTCCCTCTCAATTTGCGAGTATCGTGACTCTGTCGCTGTTAGGGCCTTGCTTGCGAACGCCAACGGGGCCCACACCCCTGGTTCAGACTCTTGCGACAGGAGGGCCCCTAGGCCCACCGGGCTGGCATGGCGGGGTCGATGTGTAGTTTGATCGGCGGTCGCTTGATTGTGCCAAGACCCTCGAATAGTGTGGGGAACATTTCCAGGATGTCTTCTGTTTGTAGCGCTTTGACGGCGTTTGCAAACGCAATGAGGCGGAGGTCTTCCGCTGTGTTGCTGCCTACAAGCAGGTCTGCTTCTTTGTCTATAACATGGAACGTTGTCGTCACCTCATTGTCTTCTGCCTTTACTTGGACCGTCATCTTCCCTCGCAGTGGGAGAGGTTCCTGGCTGCCGTATGTTAGTATTCGCGCCTTCGAGGGGACTAGCTTGGGTCTTGGCTTCAGTGCTTTATAGTGTTGGATTCCCATGACGTTCACGGTGGCTCCCGTATCGATGACGCCAGTCGCTGGGGATCCGTCGATGTGGATTTGGCATTTTGGCTGTGGCCTCCGCCGCTTCTTTAGTTCACTTACGAATGGCACGTAGTAGCATTCATCTTCATCCTCTGTGGAGGATTCGTCGAATTGGGATTGCCTCGGCGATCTGTGTGATCGAGAGGACGTTGTGTCGTCTAGCGATAGCTGTTTCACTGTTCCCGTGATTGGTTTTCTTCCGGACGCCCCTCTCCCTCTGGAGCCACCTCTGCACACGCTTGCGAAATGGTTGGGTATTCCGCATTTAGAGCATGTCTTGCCACGTGCCGGGCAGCCATCTTGGTTGTGTTCGTCTCGGCCACAGTATCCGCATGACGCTCGGCATGGCGTCCTGGTCGACCATCTTCCTCTGCTTCCCTGACTGGTGTTGCGGACTGCATCCACCCTTTCTGTCTTCACCACAGTTCCTGCTTCTGCCCGCGGGTTCAGGGCTGCTTCCATTGCTGTTGCGCGTGCATCCGATAGTTCGTGGGATCTGGCCAGGATTAATATTTCTTCAAGTGTGATGCGCGGTTGCCTCAGAATGAGTGTTCTTAGGTGTTTGTTGCGGCAACCTTGAATGAGCTGTGCGGTTACTTCTTTCTTTTCGTCATCATCTGTGCATGTGCTTATGAGGTCCCTCAATCGTGCATGGAACGCGTCCATGGTTTCTCCTTCCCTCTGTCTGGATTGGCGGAACTTGAATCGCTCATAGTGCGGGTTCAGCTGGGGGTCGAAATGGGCGTTCAGCGCGTTGACGGCTGCGTCATAGTCATCGTCATCTCCTGTGTCCGGGAGATGTTTGAATAGCTTGTACAGTTCTGTGCCTCCAAAATGTAACAGCAGGGACCTCTTTACTTCGTTATCCTTCTCCCTGGTGGCAGTGAAGTAGTTGGTGAGTTGCCCTAGCCATACAGCCCATCTGGGGGATGCTGTCCCAGGGTCTATCAGTTCGCTGAAAGGTGGTAGTGCCTGGATTTGTGAGTGTGCTGACGGCATTGGTGGTTGTGATCCGAGATTTACTGCTGGCGCTGGTGGTGCTGCTTGCTGAGCTTGGCTGGCTCCCCCAGATGCTCCTCCTGGGTTTGTGGTCATTTTGGTGCTGGGAAGTGGCTGGGCGCTTGCCTTTTGGGCGTCTTTCTGTTGTATCCCTGGTTGCTTTTGCTCGTGCTTGTTGTTGCCTGTTTGAGCTACCGTTTGTCAGGTTGTTGGTTGCACTTGCTTGTGCTTGTTTGTGTTGGTTAACTCTGGTGTGCAACAGGTAGCTGATTGCCTTTGCTCGTGCTTGTTTGGTAGGTGGCTGATTGCCTTTGCTTGTGCTTGTTTGGTTGTTGGTTGCACTTGGCCACTGCGTGATGGGTGCTGTCTGCACTCGCTGGGCCTCTCCCTCGTGCTTGCTGGGCCTCGCGCTCGATCCGTTCAGAGCGCTTCTCCGGCCTCGCGCACTCCCAGGGTTCCTTTCCCGGGTGACGACGCCTCGCTCTCCGCGCATGCGCGCACTGCTGGGCCTGCCGTCGGGTCGCTTCCTTCGGCGCGTGTCTCTGCCTTGGGCCTCCCTGCCGTTGCTACCGCCGGTGCCACACGCAGCTCCTTGCTCACGCTGCTTACCGGTGAGTGTAGCTTTTTGCTTCCGGCGGTGGCCGCCGTCGTGGGTGCTCTTCTCCGGTGCTGCCGCTGGGGTGATCGGGTCGGCTGGTGTCAGGCAGGTAATGCCGCCGGCTGGCGCCGTTTAATTTATGGGCATCCCACCTTCGTCGCCAGTGTGAGGACTCGAAGGCCCGACTAGGCCTGTAGCGCTGCGCCGCTTGTGATGCGCATTAATGGGACACACACACCGTTGCTGCTCTGGTGTGGACCGGAAGTGCCGAGCCACTTCGGTCCCTTTATTTAAAGCTTTCTGGCCACGCCTGGCCAGAAAGTGATACATTGTGCGGAGTGCTTCCGGGGGCTCAACCTGAGACCCTCGGAGCACTAGAGCGCTACAGTAACCAGCAGCCTCCGTCCGTCTCGCACACAGCTCCTCTTGGTGCACTCTCCCATCGCTGGTCTGCATTCTAGCTCGCCCTCTCTGCCGAGGAGGGTGTCCAGTGCAGCGTGTGTCCCATCTCCTGTCAGGTCAAACAGGACAATCCTCAGCTCCTCCACCCCAGGGCCGCCGCTGACGTCACAGGCACCTGCAAGGAGCACAACACACAATGGATAAGACACTTTACCGAAGGAGGACCAAGCCATACAGGCCCAGCCCTGAGAACATTAACAAAGCATGACTTGTGCATCTGGTCAACACCCAAGAGGTGAGAAACGGATGCATAAGATTCCATCTATGGAGGGGATATAATAGTAAGAGGGTGGAAAAGGAGTGGGAATTCATGAATTACAGATCAGGTGCAAAAGAAGTTCTGAATGACCCATGAATAGGTCCAAGGGGAGAGGAGTTGGCCTAAAGGCTAGCGCTATCGCCCTCGAATCTGGGGAACTGTGTTCGAGTCTCGGCAATGACAGCTGAACATCCTGTGATTCGGAGCATAAAACTTAGTGGAAATTGATGTTGGGGTACTTTAACAGAAATTCCGCAAAACTACACTGGTAAAAGCCGATGACAAGGCTTTTTATATGATTGGGTAATGACTACCTTTACAAAATGTAAATGTTGTCTTTTGTTCTAATTGGCTGTGGTCTTGTTTAGGATGTTAAATACAGGTAAGTTAGTAGGTTTTATAATTTTTCCATACCTGTTATCACTTAATTAAAGTGGTAGTATGTAGGTAAAATTTATTATAATGCCTTCTACTTAAAAGAATATATATTATGACGTAGAGCAATGCTACTTCCTAGAAAGTACAGTGGGCCCCTCCAAAAAAAATATAAGATCATGTCTTGGAACACAGCTGGTTTAAGGTCTAAGATAAATGACACTGAATGGTGTCATTCAGTGGATGGATTTCATTTATGTCTGTTTCAGGAAACCTGGTCGGTTGAGCAGGTACACAGGGTGGATTTTACTACCTTTAGCATAGAGGCCAGGCAGTCTCCAGCAGGCCGTCCTGCAGGAGGACTTCTAATTTGGGCCAAAACCTCTTTAGCATGTAAAATGAGGGTGCTGAAAATAGGCTTAGAAGAGATACTTGGCCTAGAATTGAACTCCTTGAAAGAAAATATCCATCTCCGATTGTTTAATATTTATAATCGTTTTAATAGTCCCCATAGGACATCAGACAAGATAACCACACTATCCAATTACATTGACAAAATCAAGGGGAAGTACCAACTCATAGTCGCTGGAGACTTTAATATAACTTTCGAACCAGTTGATTACATACAATTACATACAAGAGTTATTGTATGGAGAAGACCAATCTAGGGGGTTGTAAAGCTCCAGATCCCAGCTATTAGGAAATGCACTACATTTGGGCAACAGGTTCTAACATTTACCCTGACCCATGAGGTTCGAGCCTGTAATGGTTGGACACGCTCAGACAATGAAGCCTGCCACACGCAGGGGAAGGTTAAGAGCAGTCCTAGCCTCAGCCCCACGCTTGCAGGTCCCGCCCACTGGCCCTACAAAGCCCAGTGCGCCGCACAGCGGCGCGCCAAAGGCAAGCCCGTCTGCGCCCGTACGCTCCCGGACGACTCCAGACGCCAGGGACCCTGCCCGTTCGTCCGCCACCCCTGCCTTTCGCCTTCACGGACAGCACTGCGAAATGGGCAACATCAGGTACACAAGCTTAGAACTTCACAGTCTTAATCCTCTCAAACGACCTATCTGTACAGCCCAGCTCCCTAGCCCCCAACCAAAATCAACTATAATTAAAGTACCAACACAAAAATCCCGCCATACAGACCACACCTCTAAACCTCAGTCTGATCTAGTTTGTCTATACAGCAATGCTAGATCAATGGCTAAGCATTCATTACAAATCTGGGCGCTCCTGGACTCTGTTAAACCAGACGCGCTGTTTGTAACAGAAACCTGGCTGCAGGAGTCATCCGCGCCAGACATTGCAGTAGCTCTGCCCCCAGCATACACAATACATAGGCTTGACCGCCCTGGCAATAAAAAAGGGGGAGGAACAGCCATAGTCCACAAGTCATCTATAAAAATCTATATAAATGACTCCTACCTGGAATGTTGGGGCGAGATGCTCATCGCCACTACAGGGCTCGACAAATCTAAAAAATCTTACTTGACCTGCAGGTCGAGTGAGTAGAATTTTCTACTTGACCTAACATCAATGCACTTGACCCACAAATTGGTTGCATACGAATTTTCTTCAAAGCATTTACAGCGCCAACAACCCAAGAAAACGTTGGCAAACCAAATTGTAAACAGCAAATTCATTCGGATAAAGAGGCATGCTTTAAGACCTGTGTCTATATGGAGCATTGATAGACAGTTCTTTAAGTAGAAATAAATAAGTGCAGGTACTCACCACCACTAAACTGTGCACTAGCGGTGGAGCCAGAGGCTGGTCTAGGGGCGGGGCGAGAAGGCAAGATTAGCATTTAAGGAATCTTCGTTCTCATTCTTTGTAGTTGTTTTATTAGATTCAAAATTTCTGTCCACACTCATATGCTTTCCCCTTGTCACTGTGCTTTATCTCCCAGGTCTGCATTTCCCTTTTGATATTTTACTGCTCTTCATATTTCTCTCCACCTTCATTTTCCCTCACATCTCTCATTGCTTTCTCTTTGCCTCTCTCCTCTTTGCTTCACTCTTCTTCCCATGTCTCCAAATTTGTTTTGTCCTTTTCTTCGCTTTTCTCTTTCCCCATCTTCTTTAACCCTTTTACTTTTTCCATTGTCATCATTATCTAGTTTTCTTTTACCCATTTTCCACCCTGTTACACTTCCACACACAATCTATTTCACCACTTTCTCGTTTTCCTTTCTTCCTGTCGATAGTTTGCTACTTCTCTTGACTCATACATCTGCAGGATCTTTCCCTAGCCTCCCAAAAAGCATAAACAGCTTTGTAATACTGGCAGGTTAACAGGCTGTTGTGACGACAACTTGAGTTCTGCTTACACTGCACTCTAACAATTGTGTGTGCTTTAGGCGCAGCAGAATAAGCTAGTGCAGGACTGTAATGCACGCCCAGGCTCCATAACCTTAATAAAATAATTAAATGAACAATGGGAGAACAGATGATGCAGTAGCCTGGGAACCTTTAACCAGAGATGGGCCCATCTTGCTCACCCTCACACCCCCCTCCCTCTCTTCCTTTGCAGGTTACACGATCGGCCATCAGCACCTTGGCTTGATCAGCTACTGTACAATTAAGTAAAAGAACACTATTTACAGTGATTTACCGAGAAGGACCGTACTCACAAGGGACTGAGGAACTGCAAAGTACTTCATGGTGTAGATGATCGCCGGAAACGTGCTAACTGCGGCACCCGTTCTTAGAATGCCACCCCATGACACAGGAATCAAGTTACTCAGCCTACAGGAAAGGCCAAGGAAGACGGTGCGGGATCAAGCTTGTTGCTCCGACTATTCAAGCTCTAGTACAGCCTGTGTGACACAGTTAGTTGAGCCTGTCAGTAAGAAATACAACACACACACACACACACGTACACTGTTGAGTCAATAAATGGACGCGTATTTCTTTTTCCTGGGCAGCTACGTTTCTTTACTGGCTGCAGAAAATTCAAGTTGCTTGACATTTTTGGTACCAATGAATTAATAGCAAGGTGAGCGGAGCCATCTGAGAGGAGAGAGATGGACTTAAGCGGCATGCTTTACTGGTGTCTGTGGAGCTGCACTAGCGCTCAGAATGGTGCACGTAAATGCTTCACTATCTCAGCCTCACATGCATAACAATGAGCAGTAGCTGCGCCGAACAGAGAATCTGGCACCAGCTGCGCAGACATAATACGCAGCTAACAGTCAGTGAGAGTAAATAAAAAACGGTACCATTTCAAAGATGTTTGTGGAGGAAAATAGCATTTGTACACTCGAGGCCAGAGGTAGGAATAGTCCGCCTTGTAATGCTAGAGGGGCGGCTGCGAAATTACACACAAACAAAAAAGCTCCGCTTACAACAAAAAAACATTGGAAGTTCATTTGAAAAAAAAGACGGGCATGGCATTCAGCTTGTTTTCAAACATAGAGGCTCAGAGAAAACCCACTGTCCCGCCTCACCCCACCCCACAGAGCTTTCCTGCACCGGCCACGAATTCCCACCCCAGCACTACAATCGGAGCAAGAACCCCTGAACCAGCCCCCATCCAAGCGCACCTACCGTCTAGGGCCCCTCCTCTGAGAGACTGAGCTGTCTCTGAAAGGCTGTGGCTTACTTCAGAGCCCGGGCAGAGCTGCACTTACAGGTCCTCTCTGGATGACAAACCCGGGGTGCAGGATGAGAACTTCGCCATTGCTCGGGCACCAGTGATTGTCATAGTTTACTGCCAGTTCACTGCCGTCCACAAATCTTTTCCTGTAGTTGAATGTGCAGGCCGGGGCTTGGAAAAGCAGCTTACGCGCTTCTCTGGCAGTATATCTTGCCGTGGCTAACTGTAATCAGCCAATGAGAAGCGTGTAAACATGCGTAGCATACACGTATGCGGAGAGCACAAATTATCTTCTATCACCTGATTGGCTGATTGCAACACAGGCTCGGCCTGATGAGGCCTAGTTGCAATCAGTCAATCAACACCTGTGGTTTTCCCGCATTTTCAGGTAATCGTTTCAGCATGCTGCCCCCTATAGAATTCTCCTGGCACTGCAGTAGCTGCATGGAAACTCTGGTTGGGACGGCGGCAGATCTCACTCGCCAGGCCGGTCAAGTAGGCCTAAAAACTGACTCGCCCTTGAAAAAATTGACTCGCATTTGCGAGCGGGCGAGTACATTTCTCGAGCCCTGCACTATGACTGTGGGCAATAAAGAATCATGGAAGATAGCCCTTATTTATAGTCCCCCTGGATCCAAGTCTCATTTCCCGGAGAAATTAGTGGAAGCAATAGCGCCCTATCAGTGGCGGATGGTGACATCTGAAAGTGGTGGGGCGTAAAACGGTTGTCATACCTCACCGTAGCGAGTGAGCGTAGCGAGCGAGCGAGCCCGAACCACCCAAGGTTCGAAAATTTTGAAAAAAAGAGTGGGAAAATGGTGCATTTTCAAGCAAATTTTGAATAGCAGGAAGGTTAATAAAGCAATTGTGAAAGTGCAGTTATTACATTATTAAAGAGATGACATATAACATATGTAGCTGCTTATTCAGTATAACCACAGAGCTTCATAACAGACTGAGATATAATGCATTTCTGAGTACCTCACAGATCCTGGGGGTTGTCCTATTCTGCAAAGTCCACATTACCAGCTAACCTTTGTATTATCTGACAAGTGAATCTGTATGCTCTTCTGCTGCCTAGTCTACTAATTGTGCCTGATTAATGCCTCACTGTGCAGACAGGAAGTGGTATAAATCCTAGGTCCCTGACTTGAATTTCAAAGGGGCCCTCCAGTGTTGGGGGAAAGGAGTTCTCTCTAGCCAGTCTTGCATCTCTTACAATCTCCAACAATAAGAACATTAAACTGTTCCTCTGATAATGCCTGCTGGGTTTGTGATCTATTCGGACATCACTCATAGGATGAGAACTTTAAGCAAGAGATGTTAGGGGTATATTTAATTTTTCAGTGGAAATTCAGAGGAAATATTTTCCTATTGAGCCCATGGGTACCTTCACCAAAGAAGATTACACTTATCAGACCACAGGAAAGAGATCTAATACAATTTCTAAATTGCTAGCCTGGCCCTTAATCCCAGCATCGCACTTGACCAAACGTCATGTGATTCTGGGCAAATCACTTTACTTCCTTGTGTTTCAAATCGAAATACTTGTAATAGAATGTAATTTCAGTAATACATGTTTAACATCTATCAGCTGCGATTAAAAAAAATCTGTGTGAAGAGCACATTGCCACTTCTCTTTGGTGCACCGAAAATAAATGCCCTCTACCTTTAGGCTTTTTTAGTCAATGGTCTAGCACCTGGATTGAACTGCTTCTAGGCACCTGGAACTATATTCGTCTCTCGACCTCCATGCAGTTGGGAGTAGAGACATACGTTCAGCTCGAGTTTTCAGTGGACAGATAAAACAATTCTTATTGACACTTCTTAACTTCTATCTGTTAGTCGCAGGCCACAAGTCTGAAACAGAAGCTAGTAAATAATACTGCAAGTTTGGGGTGGGGATAAAGGGTGACAATGGAATGAAACATGATTAAAGAAGACAAAAGAAGGAAATGAGAATCTGAAAGAAGGAAGGAAAGTAGAAAGCAAAGATGGAAAGAAAGATGGAAAGAAGAAAAGAGAAGCACAAATCCAATGGGCCATCCTTAAAAGAGTTGGGAATGTGGATTTCGGAGACTGATGTGGTGCGACATGGTTCCAAGTGGAGGTATTTTGCTTCTTTGTGGAGAATCACTGGTGGAAACAACACTTAAGCTATGTAGGCCCTTCAATCCACTTCTCCGTCTCGACCTGGCTCTCTTCCTGTATCCGCCTCGGCTGAATCATTAAATATTCCAATTATAGAACAAAGCCTGCTGCAGGTCAAACCTTTTGTGGTGTATCAGTCGACATACCACACATAACCGCTGTGGGGCCCTTAATATTATTTAGGTTTTCTTCACAAGACAACATCCTCTTCCATACTCGCACATGTGACATGTATCGACGGCCTGCCTTTTGTATCTCTCTGTGCATGAGGATAAAATAATCCTCCCATGGTAGCCATTTCATCTGCCCTTCCAGCTGGAATATACAAAACTGTGTAGTGGTGGCTGATTAATTAGAGGAGTAGTGGGGAGGTCACACACGCACACCGAAACTATTCACACACTCAGATACGCCCATCCATCCATTCACAAGCACACGTACACAAATACACCCATCCATTCACAGACACACAGGCACAAAAATTCAGACACCCATTCACAGACGAACTGTGTAAATACATTAACAAGCATACGTACACACAGGCACCAAAACATTTAATAAAGCACTTACTGGACTGCAGCAGTAATACGTCACCCTGGGACTGGCTACAACATAAACAGAGGTTTATAAAGGGCTAAAGGCGAGGCTGTGTGTGAGGATATGGAGGTCTGTGCGGAGACGTGCGCCGTTCGCAGTCACCCCACCTCTGACAGGACCGGGACCCAGACCACGCTGAGGCCTACACTAATCATTTGTGTATTCAAAGCCTGATGTGAGGGCGGCAGTTAATGAGTTATTTAGCCTCTCAGCGGGCTCTTGATGGGGTGTGAATCTAAGCCCTCAGCGATCTCTGTTGTAACTACTGCAGTGTTTACTAATCGGACAGCGCCGCTGCCCGCTTTGAAGAGGCCGAGACTGAGACAGCGCAACCCGGGCCTGTGTGGTCTGTCTTCCATAACCACCTGTTTGTTGGGACTCCGCATAACAATACGACTCTGGCCCTTCCTCAGACAGTGAATCAAGCAAAGCGGTTACTCGGAAAGTGGCCAACAGTGTGATACACACCTTTTTATTATTTTACCAACCCACCCCGTATGATGCTACCACCACCATAAAAAAACGTACGCGGACGGTTTCATCAGCACTGACTAACTGTCTCTTGTTTGTCACTCACTCGGCAGTCACAGAAGAAGACAATGATGACCATGCACAGGCAGGCACGAGTCACAAGGTCTGAGTCGCGAGGTAGTCTCCTCGTGGCTCTGGTTGTTGTGGCAGTCCAGGCCAGGACGCGATGACGTCCCCACAGCAGCCAACGCCGGCCAATCACCACTGACTACATGGTTGCCAATGGGCACTGGTGATTGGCCATACAGTGCGGCAGGCTAAGCACAGCCAGCCAGCCACCCACCTCGTGCGCGGTAAAACAGACAATCCTGGCGCAGCATTACATCGCCACTGCACCAGGATTGGCTACAGAGCAGGGCTAATACTGCCCATAATGAGACCCGGCTCCCCCGGGTCTCTGCCTGTATGAGTGCTAGGGGGGGAGGAGGAGGGAAGGGGTTACTGTATGTGTGCGCATGCGTGGGCAAGTCATAAAAATGACTTGTCCTAAATGCGCACACTACTGCTGCCCTCCCTCCCACGCTGCTGCTGCCAGCCTGCCACTCACTGCTGCAGGACCGCCCCCACCTTCCGAGATCGCGATGACGTCACTATTGTTGTGACAGTACTCTGAGTCTCCGACCCAAATCATTATGACTCACTCGGCACTCGGGCTGTTGTTGTTGTCTCATCATTGTACTTTTTGGTGCGCGCAGTAATGACAGTGACGGTCGTCTGGCTAGTGGGGCAACGCCCCAAATGGACGAGCCGCCACTGCGCCCTATGCTCTCGCCACAGAAAATTTTCTTCTGCTAGGAGATGTTAATTACCATCTCGAACAAACCCTTGTTCCTCACACTATAGACCTAACTACCAACCTGGATGCTTTACAGTTACGCCTACTCCCAACAGGTCCAACCCACATAGCCGGCCACACTCTTGACCTTGTATGTACCAACTCTCCAAAGGTGGCGATCACACAGACCGACCCAATTTTTTGGTCGGACCATTTCATCATAAAATTTGCTATAAACGGCACCCAGGCCTTGGTAACTCGCCCGACCAAGCTGAAAAAGAGCAGGCCATGGAATAAGATCACCCTGGCTGCTTTTTCCACCAGCTTCTCTCCCCCTACCATCTCTAAGAGCACCAACCCTAGCCTAGCTGCCATGAAACTTGAATCGGCAATCAACCTCGCACTAGATGACATAGCACCCACACGAGAATCCAAACGTCCGAAAAACAATTCACCTTGGTTTACGCCAGAGCTGAAGCAAATAAAATACTCTACCAGGATGGCAGAAAGGAAATGGCGACACACAAAAAGTGTCCAAGACAGGGAAACATAAAAAGCCGCACATCGGAAGTATATGAAGGACATTGCTGAGGCAAAAAAAGTCTACTTAGGCAACAGGACCGCATCAGCAGCCAACTCACAAAGAGAGCTCTTTAACATTGTTAAGGAATTCACTAATCCATCAGGAGCGCAGCAGGTGCCCCCCGATACCAAGGACTGGGTGGAATCTGTAGCCTCTTACTTTCATGAGAAAGTCAATGATATTCATTAACGCTTTCCCCAGTCAACAACAACAGACCACACCACTGCCCCAGACGCCAATGGGCACAACGACCCCAACGATCATGCTGTCACGATAAGAGAGTTTTCACCCTTTTTAGAAAATGAGGTGAACCAAACCTTACTGAAAATGAAGTCTGGAGCCCCGGAAGATCCTGCCTCTCCGAAAGTTATATCCAAAATCTCTCCAGTACTGATCCCCATCTTAACCAATATTTTCAATCAATCCCTACTCCACTATTCCATCCCTAAGCACTGGAAGGAGGCAATAATCAGGCCTATTTTAAAAAAGCCTACAGCTGACCCGGACCAACTTGTCAATTATCGACCAATCTCCCTTCTACCACTCTTTGGAAAAATTATGGAGGCTCTAATAAATAAACAGCTTATCACCCACCTGGAGTCCAACAAACTCCTTGACCCTTCCCAATCCAGTTTCAGGGCATTCCACAGCACTGAAACGGCCCTGCTTGAGGTCGTGGACAATATAAGATTGTCTTTGGTCTCTAAACAATCAGCTATATTGATCCTGCTGGACCTCTCTGCGGCCTTCAACACCATCTCGCATCGCGTTCTGTTAGAGCGCCTTGCGGAGGTTGGCGTCGAAGGCGCAGCACTTCAATGGCTGACAAGCTATCTCGCCAATAGACGGTCCAGGTTCCAGATAGGCTCCCACTCTTCCATCCTCTACGAAAGTGACGAGGAAGTCCCACAGGGATCCATATTGAGCCCGACCCTTTTTAATTTATATGTTTCCCCCTTGCGAAGATCATCAGAGCACATGGTTTTGGAACTGTATCCTATGCCGACGATACTCAAATCCTCATCACCATCAATCAAAACCCTGATGATACAAAAATGAGGTTCAAAAACTATATGGTCAGCATACAAGAATGGATGACCAGGAATTACCTTATGATGAACGCTGAAGAGACTGAGGTCATGCTGTTCGGCAAAGCCGACAAAATCTGGTCGCCAGACTGGTGGCCAGCTTCCCTCGGTCCCTGCCCAGCCCCCAAGCCCTCGGTCAGGAATCTTGGAGTAATCATAGACGATAAGCTAACCATGTCTGAACACATCAGAAAAACCGTGGGCAACAGCTACGGCCAGATGCGCAGTCTGAGGAAAATCTTCAAATGGATCCCACTTTCAGCACGCATGCCCTTAGTCCAAGGACTCATTGTTAACAGGATAGACTATGGAAATCCTCTCTTCTCAGCCATCAACTCAACACTACTGAATCGACTGCAGGTCCTCCAAAACACTGCCGCTAGACTAGTACTTGATCTACCCCCTCGTACCCCTCAGCCCCCTGTCTCCAGACTTTGCACTGGTTGCCCATACAAAAGCGCATAAAGTTTAAATTATGCTGCCTAGTCCACAAATCTGTAAATGGTCATGGACCTGTCTATCTTGAACACAAGCTCAAGGCCCACGTCCCAGTCTGAACACTTTTGCTCTTCCAGCAAGACCCTTCTCTCTGTACCCAGAGTTCGGACAGTCAGAAATGGTGACAGAGCTTTCAGTAAAACCTCCCCAGAAGCCTGGAACTCTCTCCTCATTCTGATCAGGGTAGAGCCTGATCATGTGAAGTTCCGAAGACAGCTAAAAACTTGGCTTTTTTAGCCAGATGAGCTCACTTTACCTTCCTGGATCCGTTGGACATGAGGTTCCTTTGCCTGCTAGCGCTCTGAGACCTTCGGGTGATTTATGCGCTATACAAATACAATAAAATGGAAAATGGAAAATGGGGTTGGGGTTAGAGTAAAGGGGAAAGACAGGACTTTCAACGTGCTGCACTCACACACCCCAAGAGGTGTCATGCTTCATCATAGGGCGGGTGCCCCTAGTCGGGCCGGCGCTGCAATGCCTGACGGGCTCCCGAAACCGGGGCTATTTATAGGGGATCTTTTGAGTATGAAGCCATTTAGTGCATGCAGGTGTAGGGGCTGGGTAGTGCATAGTGAGGTAAGATAAAACGGGTCTAGGGCAGTCCTTGGCAGTAAATTTTAATGAAAAAGGTAGCTCTAGCCTAGGTAAAAACAAGTGTGTGCCCCTGTGGGGATTTATAATGTTCCTAATGGGCAATCTAAGTGTGTATGGTAGACATGTTTCGTGCCTGTGTTAGCCCCTAACAGGTCAATTGGCACTTCTTCAGGACCGTGGATAAGTGAAGTGAATGGGTGCACTACCACATGGTATTCGAAAATTGGAAATGAATTACCAGGGGTGGTTGGAACTCTAGTTGATGTTCACTGGGGTAAAAGTAGACCTGTAAGGGGAACAAAAGGAGGGGGGCGGGGGGGTTTAAAAGTTCAAGTAGGTGTTAGGCATTGCAATATCACATATGTCAAAACTAAATTCAAAGTTGCTGGTGGAATTCCAGAAACTATTAAAAGAACAACTCATCATGTGAAAAAACAATCAAGATCTATAATTTAGCTGCAGAGGTATGATTTAGCTAAAAGGGTCTATAAATAGCTAGTTGCTAGGTAATGGCCAGTACATATGAGCTATGTAACATGCATCAAGGCGGTGTCCTGCTAACAAGTAATATGTGATCAGTGAGCTGCAGGGATATGATAATACAAAGTTTCCCGGGTGCAGAGACATGTTTACCAGGTGGTTGCCGATCACGTAGTAGGGAGCCAAGGTGGGGATGGGATCGCGGAAGGAGCGAGTACAGTGTACTAAAGTGCTGGTAGATACGGGGAGGCTGGTGGTGGGAGGCGGGAAAAAAGGATGGGCGGTAGTGAGACGCATGGATATAATCATCGTGAGTAAATACCAGGCCCGAATTGGAGAAGCCATGTTGAGGCGAACAAGCTGTTGGAAGGTTACTGGCCTGAAGCACGACTGGAGGCAAGGTATAGTGTGGCCAACATACAAGTTAAGAATAAGAGGAGTCAGCATGTTTGCCAAAGCGAGTGGCTGTGTAGGGAGTGAGCAGGGAGTAAAGGAAAGCTTGGACCAACGTGGAACACTCGACATGCTTAGAACGTGTTGGAACAATCAGCAGGTCAACCATTAAGCTGTGTGTGGAAAACTGGCATGCTGGTCTTGCTGTTAAGCTGGGGGCTTACTAACCAGACACGCGACGCTGAAAGGAAAGTTCTCGGGTAGTGTTCTGTACATGTGTGAGGAGACACAGGGACCTGGGTGCGGGCGGGCTAAAGTTGAATGCCACAAGAAAAAATTGAAATAGAACACCTTCAAATTGAAAAACTTCCCCTGGCTTCGTATAATTGCACATGTGCACGATTGCAAATCTGTAAAACCCTTGACCAGTAAATGCATATGACAAACAGCCACTAACATTAACATTAAAGGCGAGCCTTAGCCGATTGGTGAAAGATTATACGAACGCGACTCACCCCTAGAGAAACCGTCATGGGCCGACAGGAATGGCCGGAGCAAAACGTTACTCCGGAAGTCTGAAACACAGTAAAATAGAAATAGTAGTAAAGACAGCAGGTATGCATGCTGAGTAACTCGGCTTACTGGAAAGGCAAGGTGGCATGCTGGAGCGGAGGAATACTTACAGGTTCTCATAAGCAACTTGGCGATATCCTACCCAAGCTCCAGGGCCCCGTGTCAGGTGGTTCCGGTCGAGGATATTTATGTGGAAGGCTAGACCGGCAGAAGAGGGGGGCCATCTTGGATGGGAAAGTTTGAAGTTAAAAACTTTATGGAGTGCAAGAGATCACTGTTGGGAAGCAGCGGGCAATAGGGTTATGAAGGTTGTGAGTAACCTGTGGTGTAGTGGGTATAGTAACACTCTCGTTGTCTAGTCGGAATCTGATCTGGCTAATAGTTCAGAATGCATTGAATTGGTGGGGAATCTTACGATTACGAGTGAACAACCCAGGAGTGTTGACCGAGTGATCTATAAGGTGGCCAAATTATGGTGGTATAAGATGAGCCTGCAAGTGGTGACTGTCCCACGGGGGGCTCTAATGGGGGCCAAGAGTAAGTGGGTGTGGGTTTAAAAATACCCGTAGAGGTCTGTGGATGTACACTGAGTGGATGTACACTGAGTGAAAGGAGTTGATTGGCCAGTGGCTTTGCTAGGGAGAATACGCCAGTGAAGGAGGTAGACCAGGGGGTGCGAAACTAGAGCAGAAGGAAACTGAGACGGTTTAGTCCCAATGGTCTGTTGGACAGGATTTACCATCGTGGTTCAGAGAAAGGTGGGGAAACTGGTAATCTGACCGGTAGATAGTAGGGTCAGAGGTACATGTGGTTAGCTTCAGTGGGTCAGTTCTGCCCAGGGAATATCATCGTTAAGGCCTATGGTGGGTGTCCCTAACTTGAAAACCCAACATTGTTCCTTTCTAAAGAGTGCCTTCTTAGTGATTGTGGGGAACGCCTCAATAATTGTCCAATGTAACTCATTGAGTGAATGATTGGATGCCACGAAATGGGTGCACATCCTGGTGTTAGTTTTCTTGCACCGAAGATTGCTCCTATGTTCTGTGATCCTTGTTTTTACAGCACGTCTTGTCATCCCTATGTATTGGAGTCGGCAGGGGCATTTTATTAAGTAGATGCAATTTCGCGTGTTACAGTTTGTGTGTTTGTTTGGAGTCCACTTCCAGCTGTTGGTCAGTGAGATACTTTTGGTGGCTTGAGTGAATGGACAGACTGCGCATTGACCACAGGGGTTGTGGCCAGTGACAGGTGGAAGGTCCTAGAGCATATTAGGGGCTCTGGGGTTTTGCTTTTTTGGTCTGGTGTTCACTAATAGGTCTTTAATGTTGGCTGTCCTTTTGAACGTGAAACGTGGTTTGCTGATGCTTAGTTCGCCGGTCTCCGAAATTCTCCAGTGTTTATTAACAATTCTTTTTAACTGGTTGGATTCAGGTGTAAAGGTGGTGACACATGTGATGATATCAGTGGCAGGTTTGGTGTGTGTTTCTAAAAGGCTTGGGCAGTCAGAGTTCCTAGCTTTTTGTGTGCATTCTTTACGATTCTGGGGAGGGTGGGGGGTTACTGTCTCTTGATCAGGTTGGTACTGAGGTCTGCTGCTTGTTTTTTGTAGTCCTCAACATTGCTGCAATTCCTACGGTTGCGTAGGAAATGCCCATAGGGTAGATTCTTCCTCCGTGCCTTTGGATGAAAACTTTGGTACAATAGGGGACTATGGCTATCAGTTGGTTTTTTGTATGTTATCATCTCCAGCATGTTGGTTGTTTTCTTGATCATAAGCTCTAGGAACGGGAGTTCTTGTTCAGAGCAATTTGTTGTGAAGTTGAGATACGGGTTGCGGGTGTGGATCCAAAGGAGGAATTCATGGATGGTATCCCTATCTCCTCTCCAGAAGATCAAGATGTTGTCGATATAACGTCTCCAAAGGAGTAAGTTATTCGAAAAGGGATTAGACTCAGTGAGGACATACCTTGCCTCGAAGTCTGACATGTAGAGACATGCCAGACTAGGGGAAAAGGAACTGCCCATTGAAGTACCCTGTGTCTGGTGAAACAATTGGTCTTCAAACTGAAAGAAATTTTCAGTGAGTGCTATGTGGGCACATTCCATCACACAGCTGATGGGGGTGGGTGAGGTCCAAGTTGTTTCCAATAGTATTTCTTCTATTACCTCCAGTGTGTTGATTTGGGGGATGTTGGTGTAGAGGGCCTCCACATCCAGTGTCAAGAGTAGATCTGGGAGGAGGCCTCTGTGTTAGTTGTTTAAAATTATTTTAAAACAACCCTGGTGTCCTTGGGGAAAGTAGGTGTTTTGCGAACCAGTGGTTGGAAACAATGGTCACAGAATTTGGACAAGGGTTCCAAGACTGACCCTATGCCTGAAACTATGGGTCTACCGGGAGGTGGAGTGACCTCCTTGTGGATGTTGGGCAGGATGTTAAAATAGGGCAGTCTAGGATTTGGGTTACTAAGAAATTCTGCCTCATTTTTGGTGATCCACCTCTGATTGAGGGCGGCTGTGACCATGGATAGTATTCGGGTCTGCAGGCGAGAAGTGGGGTCTTGGGTAAGAGGGGTGTAGTACTGAAGGTCAGACAACACTTGCCACAGTAATGTCTATCAAAGTGGCTGGCCATGAAACCTCCAGCACCACACTCTTCAGATGGACACTCGCGGCGCAGACGGTGAATCTTTACATTCTCGTCAACTTTGCAATAGTTAAGCACAGCAAGTGTAACCTTCTTTCTCTTATGCTTGCTCTTTTTGGAAGACTTCTTTCTTTTCTATGCACCACCACAAAGTCTTAGTACAAGATGAAGAGTAGATTCCTATTGAATGTTGTAATCAGACAAAGTGCGTCCGTCTTCCAGCTGTTTGCCAGCAAAAATCAGTCGCTGCTGATCAGGAGGAATTCCTTCGTTATCCTGAATTTTAGCCTTCACATTTTCGATTGTATCAATAGGTTCAACCTCTAGGGTGATGGTTTTGAGCACTTAGCTACCTGTGACCCCATAGTGAGTTTTAGTTTACCTGTTATTTACTGCTTTTGCTATATTTACTACTCCAATTTCTTCTAGTTTACACGCACAACATATGCACCTTCTCATCCTTTCACACTTATACAGTATCCCTACTTTCACGCAATGCTGGTCTGTTGTGCATGCTCTTAACATGGGTGACAAATTTGTAATAAGCCGAGAACAATTTCATACATAAATCGTGGCCCAAGAACAGATGATAAACTTCCCTCTAATTAATCAATAGATGAGGTGAGAATAACACAGACGCTATTCAACCCAAACACGTCTTGAGCACGGGCAGGCTCACAGGAAATGACAGTAAATATACACCTGGTCATAAACAACATGTATATGAGGGCAACGCACAGAGTTATTTTGTTTTTGGATGTAAATTCCCTTTGCGAGGCAGGGGACATTTCTCAGAATTCCACATAATGGAATCCGGAAACATCAAATAGAAGTAAGACATTTAAAATGGTCAAAAATTTGCCATGATCAGAATCTTTAAGGTAGAAACGTGCAGCCTTTTTTCTCACCACTTTCATGGATTATTTTTTAAATGAAGTTTATCACTGGCAATTATGAAAATTAGCATTTCAGATGAGGGATATCACTGTTGACGGCTTATGACATAATGCCCAGCTTTAAACTTTCATTGGCACAGTCGATGAAGCATTCAGTTTGTGGGTTATCGCTGGAAATGGACCTGAGAAACGGTTTGCTGCCTACAATAAAAAAATACCCATTGTATCTTGCGAGTTGATGCCTCTTCAATTTTTTGGGTATTTTTCACACTCTGACCTCTTGAACTGGGGAAGTGATTGCCCTGGATGTTTGTATATCAATCAAGAGTAAGGCTAAGTGCACCGCTTTTTAGTTAAGTGACTTTGTGGAATGGTAAACAATGTTGTAGTTGATTTTTAGGGAGGCGTGGGTGCTCCTGTAGGTAACGTATCCGTCCGTGTACGTTTATGAAGTACCATGAAATAGTGCACACATCAAAGGTGAGTGCATCCCTGCGTTGGGCACACCACTAGTTCTTCATAGAAGACTCCAAGTGAAACATTTAGTTATAGTTTGAGTTAATTTATTTTTCACAGCTTTTTTAACCTTAGTTTCATTCAATATTGTTTCTTCATATCAAATGCGTTTGCCAAACATTTTGTCTGTACAATACATTCTCTATAGGTTTTTTTAGTCTCTCCAATGCATTTCGGGCTATTTAGCCCTTTATCAAGGAGCTGTAGAAACGCAAATAAACCATAATGTACATCATTACAAAATTCCCAAAACATGGTCATACTATACATTACATTCATAAGATTTAGCAAGTACACACGCTGAAAATAATCATTAAACGAAAATATTGGTACCTAATCAGTGATATATGTTCAAGTGCTCCGGTGCAATAAAGTGCATCATGCATCGCGCTGGGAGTTAATAATGCTTACGTGAGCCGGATTGGGTTGGTTCACCGACTGAAAAAAGTAATAAATTGAGGATGACGACTAACGGCCTCTCGGGCAGGCGTTTTAGAGAAATAATAATGGTACCAAAAAGTGTTTGCGGGTCAACCGCCGACTTACTTGCAAGTTGTTTGGAGGTTAATGCCGAACAGGGGTCAGAAGCTCGGTGTTAGTCATTGCACGTAAGGTGTTTCACGAGGGTCTCACAGCTGTTGGTGGTTCATCAAAGAAACAGTGGAATATGGGAAAACGGGCATCACAGTTGTGTTTCATGTGTCAAAACGATGCAAGATGTATATTGAAGCAGTTAACATACTCAAAGAATTCAGATGCTAGTAGTTAAATATCATCAAAGGGAATGACACGTACATATAAAAACAAGGAATTGTGGCCCCTACAAGTGATTGCCTTGAATACATAATATTTATTTTTTTAGGTCTGCCTGCTGGCATCTTTTGCTGCCAGGCAGACCTCATGTTTCTATTAAATGCAACACTCCGAATATACATTACATACAAAACATACACCTCGCTCAAGACATATACAGAAAGGAGCATTTGGTCACTTCCTTCAGTCATACGACTAAACTGGAGAACCCTCTTATGGTATTGGCTTGCTTGGTTGCCCACAATGTCTTGGACCAGTCCATTGTATAACTCAGACTTGGCTTCACGTTTGAAGAGTGCCATCTGTTGCGGTTCTTTTGCTGATAAAGTGTTGGGATTCCCTCTGTGTCCTGCCTCCCTCTGTGTCTATCCCATCCATGACCAATGTCCCTGACTATCCTAATATAGCCAGCAGGCGTGCACACTGTGTGAATTTGGCAAAATGCATCTGTAGGGGCCACATTTGAATCGTGGGGCATAAGCTTCTTTGCAGAAGAGTGCCAGTACTCATGCTGCGGCTCGCTGCCTCCAGATAGAAATGGACCGCTGCACGCACATCATGCTGCATTTAGACCCAAGCAATACTGCTCAAGTAGACCAGTTAAGCAGGAATAATCGCTATTAGAGGCTGCTATAGTCTTGTCCGTGCAGAGTTTCCCAAGGGTCGACGCAGCTTCACCCTGCTTTTTGCTTTACCACTAGTACCTGACATGGTTCAGTCCTGGGCCCTTGAAAAATGTCTTCCGTGTTTAAAAGGCGATATAAACTGCAGTAGACCCCATGCAAAGCGAGGTCAGACATTTTACACATGAACAATTTGGCTTCTTTGCAAAATAACAGGGGTGGAGCACAGCACACAATATATAACAGAAGCCCTCAAAATACCACAACACATGATATTGAAAGATAACAAAATAACACAATACAATAGAAAACAGGGTAGCAAAACATATCTTTTCAAAGCAAACCTCAACACAATACCATGGCGAAGCATAACTCAACATGAGGTCTCACAGTAAATCACAACGTACCAGAGAATACCATGTCAAAAGCTGAGATACCACAAGATGAGAAAATAAAATAAACCACAACAAAACATACGTCATGCAGGGACCTACCCGTTGCAACAACAAGAGAGAGTTTTCTTTGATTTGATGGCTGCACATTTGCTTGTCTGATACAGCACCTGTCTTCAGCTCTTCTTTTACCCTCCAGTGGGGATGCCATCTTTCAAGAGAGAAATACTGGCCATTGGTTGTTGTTTAAGAGTCTGCAGTGGCCCGGACATAATACTTTGTAGGGCTTTAAACAAAATTGTGTGTATTCATTTGTAACAAGACTTTTCTGCCTTTATTTACTTTTTATTAGTCGGGAACTATAAAAGCGGCTCCTGAACATATTTAAAAGTGTTTTCTATTAATATTTAGTGTTTGAAGTATGCACAGATAAGGGCTAAAATACGGGGCCGCCCTACCTTCACGGTATAACTGAAGACTCCTCCTCCCGCCTTAAAGTAAATCCACAGAGAGGGTTTATTCTGAGTCACTTGCTTTCCTTACGCTCCTCAGCATCAACAACACCAACAGCAAAACCAGCCTCGGCGCCCTCCCGAGCTCCCTCGAGCTTTACTTGGTATTTCCTCTCTGACTCTCGCAGTTTTCTCCTCATTTCCCACGTCACTTCCTGAATGAGTTTGGTTTTCTCGGCGCTCTCCCGCTCTCCCTCTAGATCTTTCATGATGTCCTCACACTGGCGCTCTATGGCCTCCTCTTCCAGCTTCGCTTCCTCGCGGTTCCGCGCATTAACAACCTCCACTGCTTCCTGTAAGCTCTTCTCCACCTGCTGATAGAGCTCCACTGTGTAAAAGGCCCCTCCTTGGAGCCGCAGCGCCGCGTCTATCTGCGCCATGACCTCTGCCCTCTCCTGCGCCCTCGCGCTCTGCTGCTGATGACGCAGTGACGCCCCCGCACCTCTCAATGAGACCCTTTACAGCTGCCCGCGACCCCTGGACGTGGCTCTTTATCGTCCGCCCCCCCAGCCTCTCTTTCCCCGTGAACAGGACCAGCCCGTGCCCCGGGCGCCCTTCTTCAAAGCAGGCAAGTGTTTCCATTCCTTCTGTGATGCTCTGCCCCACGCCCAGCGCAAGAATGATGGCATGAGGGCCGGGTGCAGAGAAAGTGATAAACTTTACACATTCTACCGGACATTCCACCTCAATATCTTCAAGGTCTGGGGGCAAAGCGAACTCTGTAACCAGCAGCCTCCGTCCACCTTGCACACAGCTCCTCTTGGTGCACTCTCCCATCGCTGGTCTGCATTCTAGCTCGCCCTCTCTGCCGAGGAGGGTGTCCAGTGCAGCGTGTGTCCCATCTCCTGTCAGGTCAAACAGGACAATCCTCAGCTCCTCCACCCCTGGGCCGCCGCTGACGTCACAGGCACCTGCAAGGAGCACAACACACAATGGATAAGACACTTTACGGAAGGAGGACCAAGCCATACAGGCCCAGCCCTGAGAACATTAACAAAGCATGACTTGTGCATCTGGTCAACACCCAAGAGGTGAGAAACGGATGCATAAGATTCCATCTATGGAGGGGATATAATAGTAAGAGGGTGGAAAAGGAGTGGGAATTCATGAATTACAGATCAGGTGCAAAAGAAGTTCTGAATACCCATGAATAGGTCCAAGGGGAGAGGAGTTGGCCTAAAGGCTAGCGCTATCGCCCTCGAATCTGGGGAACTGGGTTAGAGTCTCGGCAATGACAGCTGAACATCCTGTGATTCGGAGCATAAAACTTAGTGGAAATTGATGTCGGGGTACTTTAACAGAAATTCCGCAAAACTACACTGATAAAAGCCGATGACAAGGCTTTTTATATGATTGGCTAATGACTGCCTTTACAAAATGTAAATGTTGTCTTTTGTCCTTATTGGCTGTGTTCTTGTTTAGGATGTTAAATACAGGTAAATTAGTAGGTTTTGTAATTTTTCCCTACCTATTATGTAGTATGTAGGTAAAATTGATTATAATGCCTTCTACTTAAAAAAAATATATATTATGACGTAGAGCAACGCTACTTCCTAGAAAATACAGTGCCCCCCCCCCAAAAAAAATATAAGATCATGTCTTGGAACACAGCTGGTTTAAGGTCTAAGATAAATGACACTGAATGATGTCATTCAGTGGATGGATTTCATTTATGCCTGTTTCAGGAAACCTGGTCGGTTGAGCAGGTACACAGGGGGTATTTTACTACCTTTAACATAGAGGCCAGGCAGTCTGCAGCAGGCCGTCCTGCAGGAGGACTTCTAATTTGGGCCAAAACCTCTTTAGCATGTAAAATGAGGGTGCTGAAAATAGGCTTAGAAGAGATACTTGGCCTAGAATTGAACTCCTTGAAAGAAAATATCCATCTCAGATTGGTTAATATTTATAATCGTTTTAATAGTCCCCATAGGACATCAGACAAGATAACCACACTATCCAATTACATTGACACAATCAAGGGGAAGTACCAACTCATAGTCGCTGGAGACTTTAATATAACTTTCGAACCAGTTGATTACATACAATTACTTACAAGAGTTATTGTATGGAGAAGATCAATCTAGGGGGTTGTAAAGCTCCAGATCCCAGCTATTAAGAAATGCGCTACAGTTGGGCAACAGGTTCTAACATTTACCCTCACCCATGGGGTTCGAGCCTGTAATGGTTGGACACACTCAGACAGTGAAGCCTGCCACACGCAGGGGAAGGTTAAGAGCAGAAGTTAAGAGCAGGGTCAATTATATTTTGGTTGATCTTGATCTATGGCCCAACGTTAAGGACTTTGCTGTATTGGAACGTGAGGAGAGCGACCATAACACTTTGGCACTCACGCTGACTGGTCTTGCAATCTTGCATGGACAATCCCGGCACAAAATGGTCCCTGCTATACCCTCCAATAATAACAAAAGAGTAAATTGGCCGCAGGTTTTAGCTGATGCAAGCCATCTCCCTAAAATGTATTCCCAGGTAGCACATTTCCTCCCTGCTATGAGCAATCCGGTTGCCAGTGTAGTTGACATTATGGCCAATTTTCAGCAACTGACTCGTACACGTAGACTGCTCTTTAACAACAGTGTAATCCAAAATTATTTGAGCGTAGCACTGCACAGTGGTATAATGAGGTCTGCAAAAAAGCGAGGGATGCTCTAATTGTGGCTTTTAAGACAGAATCTCGGTTAGATATTAAAAACAACAGGAACCTATATAAAAAGTCACAAGCTAAGGCTAAAGGGGATTGGGAAACCGAAAACTGGCGCCTACTAATAGAAGCGTCAAGGCAGAAGGATAGCCAATTATTCTGCCATCTTTTATCGAAAGGGACACCCAAACAGAGAACAGAAACAGATTTCTATATACAGCCCCACTTTTGGGAGGAGTATTTCATGATCCTCTTTGCAGGCAAACTGGATGTCTAATGTAATGTTTTTGTTTTATTTACACATACATGTACTTGTCTTATGGCTTATTGAAACAGTAGTGTTTGAGGAGGGTGTGCAGTTCCTATGTGACAGGTGGGGGGGTTGGGGAGAGTGAAGGGGAAAGAGAGGTCTTTCAACGTGCTGCCCTCACACACCCCAAGAGGTGTCATGCTTCATCATAGGGTCGGTGCCCCTCGTCGGGCCGGCACTGCAATGCCCGACGTGCTCATGAAATCGGGGCTCTTTATCAAGGATCTTTTGAGTCTGAAGCCGTTTGGTGCATGCAGGTGTGGGGGCTGGGTAGTACACAGTGAGGTAAGATAAAATGGGTCTAGGGCAGTCCTTTGCAGTAAATTTTAATGAAAAAGGTAGCTCTAGCCTAAGTAAAACAAGTGTGTGCCCCTGTGGGGGATTTATAATGTTCCTAAGGGGCAATCTAAGTGTGTACGGTCAACATGTTTCGTGCCTGTATTAGCCCCTAACGGGTCAATTTGCACTTCTTCAGGATCGTTGATAAGTGAAGTGAATGGGTGCACTACCACCTGGTATTCGAAAATTGGAAATGAATTACAAGGGGTGGTTGGAACCCTAGTTGAGGTTCACTGGGGTAAAAGTAGACCTGTAAGGGGAACAAAAGGAGGGTGTTTTTTTTTGAACGTTCAAGTAGGTGTGAGGCATTGCAATATCACATATGTCAACACTAAATTCAAAGTTGCTGGTGGAATTCCAGAAACTAATAAAAGAACAACTCATCATGTGAAAAAACAATCAAGGTCTATAATTTAGCTGCAGAGGTATGATTTAGCTAAAAGGGTCTATAAATAGCTAGTTGCAAGGTAATGGCCAGTGCATATGAGCTTTGTAAAATGCATCAATGCGGTGTCCTGCTAACAAGTAATAGCACTATTAGCCATTTCATCAGTGAGCTGCAGGGATATGATAATACAAAGTTTCCAGGGTGCAGAGGCATTTTTACCAGGTGGTAGCCGATCACGTAGTGGGGAGCCAAGGTGGGGATGGGATCATGGAAGGAACGAGTACTAAAGTGCTGGTAGATACGGGAAGGCTGGTGGTGGGAGGCAGGAAAAAAGGAAGGGCGTTAGTGAGACGCATGGAAATAATCATTGTGAGTAAATGCCAGGCCCGAATTTGAGAAGCCATGTTGAGGCGAACAAGCTGTTGGAAGGTTACTGACCTGAAGCACGACTGGAGGCAAGCTATAGTGTGGCCAACATACAAGTTAAGAATAAGAGGAGTCAGCTTGTTTGCCAAAGCGCGTGGCTGTGTAGGGAGTGAGCGGGGAGTACTGACAAGCTTGGACCAACATGGAACACTCAACATGCTTAGAACGTGTTGGAACAATCACAGGTCAACCATTACGCTGTGTGTGGAAACCCGGCAAGCTGGTCTTGTTGTTAAGCTGGCAGCTTACTAACCAGACACGCAACGCTGAAAGGAAAGTTCTCGGGTAGTGGTCTGTACATGTGTGTGGAGACACGGGGACCCAGGTGCGGGTGGGCTTAAGTTGAATGCCACAAGAAAAAATTGAAATAGAACACCTTCAAATTGGAAAACTTCCACTGGCTTCGTATAATTGCACATGTACGTGATTGCCAATCGGTAAACATGTTGACCGGTAAATGCACATAACAGACAGCCACTAACATTAACATTAACATTAAAGGAGAGCCATAGCCGATTGGTGAAATATTATACAAACACGACTCACCCCTAGAGAAACCGTCATGGGCCGACGGGAAAGGCCGGAGTAAAACGTTACTCCGGAAGTCTGAAACACAATAAAATAGAAATAGTAGTAAAGACAGCCGGTATGCATGCTGAGTAACTCGGCTTACCGGAAAAGCAAGGTGGCATGCTGAAGTGGCGGAATACTTACAGGTTCTCATAAGCAACTTGCCGATATATCCTACCCATGCTCCTGGGCTCCTTGTCAGGTGGTTCCGGTTGAGGATATTTATGTGGAAGGCTAGACCGGCAGAAAAGGGCGGCCATCTTGGAGGAAAAAGTTTGAAGTTAAAAACTTTATGGAGTGCAAGAGATCGCTGTTGGGAAGCAGTGGGCAATAGGGTTATGAAGGTTGTGAGTAACCTGTGGTGTAGTGGGTATAGTGACACTCTCGGGGGGGCTCTGATGGGGGCCAAGAGAAAGTGGGTGTGGGTATAAAAATACCCAGAGAGGTCTGTGGATGTACACTGAGTGAAAGGAGTTGATTGGCCAGTGGCATCGCTAGGGAGAATACCTCAGTGAAGGGGGTAGACCAGGAGGTGCGAAACTAGAGGAGAACGAAACTGAGATGGTTTTGTCCCAATGGTCTGTTGGACAGGAGTTACCATCGTAGTTCAGAGAAAGGTTGGAAAACTGGTAAACTGACTGGTAGATAGTAGGGTCAGAGGTAAATGTGGTTGGCTTCAGTGGGTCAGTTCTGCTCAGGGGATATCATCGTTAAGGCCCATGTGTGTGTCCCTAACTTGAAAACCCAACATTGTTCCTTTCTGAAGAGTGCCTCCTTAGTGATTGTGGGGAACGCCTCAATGATTTTCCAATGTAACTCATTGGCTGAATGATTGGATTCCAGGAAATGGGTGCACATCTTGGTGTTAGTTTTCTTGCACCAAAGATTGCTCCTATGTTCTGTGATCCTTGTTTTTACAGCAGGTGTTGTCATCCCTATGTATTGGAATCGGCAGGGGCATGTTATTAAGTAGATGCAATTTTGAGTATTACAGTTCGTGTGTTTGTTTTGGGTCCACTTCCAGCTGTTGGTCAATGAGATACTTTTAGTGGCTCAAGTGAATGGACAGACTGTGCATTAACCACAGGGGTAGTGTCCAGTGACAGGTGGCAGGTCCCAGAGCGTATTAGGGGCTCTGGGGTTTTGCTTTTTTGGTCCGGTGTTCACTAATAGGTCTTTAATGTTGACTGTCCTTTTGAAAGCGAAACCTGGTTTGCTGATGCTTCTTTCGCCGGTCTACAAAATTCTCCAGTATTTATTAACAATTCTTTTTAACTGGTTGGATTCTGGTGTAAAGGTGGTGACACATGTGATGATATCAGTGGCAGGTTTGGTGTGTGTTTCTAGAAGGCTTGGGCGGTCAGAGTTCCTAGCTCTTTTTTGTGCATTCTTTACGATTCTGGGGGGTACTGTCTCTTGATCAGGTTGGTACTGAGTTCTGCTGCTTGTTTTTTGTAGTCTTCAACATTGCTGCAATTTCCACGGATGCATAGGAATTGCCCATAGGGTAGATCCTCCCTCAGTGCCCTTGGATGAAAACTTTGGTACAAGAGGGGACTATGGCTATCAGTTGGTTTTTTGTATGTTATTGTCTCCAGCTTGTTGGTTGTTTTTTTGATCATAAAATCTAGGAATGGGAGTTCTTGTTCAGAGCAATTTGCGGAGAAGTTGAGATACGGGTTGAGGGTGTTGATCCAATGGAGGAATTCATGGATGATATCCCTATCTCCTCACCAGAAGATCAAGATGTCGTCGATATAACGTTTCCAAAGGAGAACGTTATTCGAAAAGGGATTAGACTCAGTGAGGACATACCTTGCCTCGAAGTCCGACATGTAGAGACATGCCAGACTAGGGGCAAAGGTACTGCCCATTGACGTATCCTGTGTCTGGTGAAATAATTGGTCTTCAAACTGAAAGAAATTTTCAGTGAGTGCTATGTGGGCACATTCCAACACAAAGCTAATGGGGGTGGGTGAGGTCCAAGTTGTTTCCAATAGTATTTCTTCTACTACCTCCAGTATGTTGATTTGGGGGGTGTTGGTGTAGAGGGCCTCCACATCCAGTGTGAAGAGTAGATCTGGGAGGTGGCCCTCTGTGTTAGTTGTTTCAATTAATTTTAAAACAACCCTAGTGTCCTTGAGGAAAGTAGGTGTTTTGCGAACCAGTTGTTGGAAAAAAAATTCACAGAATTTAGACAAGGGTTTCAAGACTAACCCTATGCCCGAAACTATGGGTCTACCGGGAGGTGGAGTGACCCTCCTGTGGATTTTGGGCAGGATGTAAAAATAGGGCAGTCTAGGATTTGGGTTGCTAAGAAATTCTGTCTCATTTTTGGTGATCCATCCCTGATTGAGGGCCGCTGTGACCGTTGATAGTATTCGGGTCTGCAGGCTTGGGTTGGGGTCTTGGGTAAGAGGGGTGTAGTACTGAAGGTCAGACAACACTGTAATGTCTATCGAAGTGGCTGGCCATGAAACTTCCAGCACCACACTCTTCAGATGGATACTCGCGGTGCAGACGGTGAATCTTTACATTCTCGTCAACCTTGTAATATTTAAGCACAGCAAGTTTAACCTTCTTTCTCTTATGCTTGCTCTTTTTGGAAGTGGTGTAAGACTTCTTCTTTCTTTTCTTTGCACCACCACAAAATCTTAGTACAAGATGAAGAGTAGATTCCTTTTTAATGTTGTAATCAGACAAAGTGCGTCCGTCTTCCAGCTGTTTCCCAGCAAAAATCAGTCGCTGCTGATCAGGAGGAATTCCTTCCTTATCCTGAATTTTAGCCTTCACATTTTCGATTGTATCAGAAGGTTCAACCTCTAGGGTGATTGTTTTGCCCGTCAGGGTCGTCACGAAGATCTTCATGGCGGCCGCTCCACCTCCTCCCAATGGCGGACGGCGAGAAACCTAGACTCACCTAGACTCACTGGTAAATTGTACAAATCCTCCATATATGGAAGAGATTGCCTTTACAATAGAGGAAACTGATACTGATATTAATTCTTTGCAGGATGGGAAAGCTCCAGGCTTAGACAAGCTTTCAGGAGACCTGTACAAAGCAGAGCCTACAATGTAGGGACCACTGTTACAAATGGCTTTTAACGCCATTCTGCCGGGTGGTGATATTCCGGAGTCCTGGAAAGGCGTGGAAATCCTCTCAATTTTTAAAAAGGGGGAAAAGGGCACATCTGCAAACTACAGGCCCTTCAGCCTTATAAATGTTTCACAAAAGATTTTCTGCAAAATCATCCTAACTCGGATCCAAGTTTGGATCAAGGAGAATAACATTTTATCAAACCTGCAGGCCGGATTTAGGGCTTCTACTAGCAATCTGGACCAAGTTTTCAGATTTTTAATGCTTATATGGAAGGAAGTGAGTGTTAGAGGGGGGCTCATTTGTATGTTGTATTTGTGGACCTAAGATCAGCCTTCGTTTCTAAAGATCGCACCCAACTTTGGACTGCCTTTAGAGACCTTGGTGTTCCAAGGTGTTCCTTGGTGTGCCACCTGACCTTCAGGAAAAAATTAAAAACCATACTTTTTCCTAAACCCGACTAGTTCTTTATGACTCATGTACTAGCCCACCGTTTACTCCAGAAATCCCAGCGCCGTGATATCCTATCCAGGATGAATGTTGCGCTTTAGAAGTAACTTAACATTAACATTAACTTATTCACTCAAAATCCTGATTCGTTTACACCAAGGTAATTACGCTAAAGTGAGGTGGAACCTACATGGCAGCCTAACAAATTATATTTCTGTCTGTAAGGGAGTTTGACAGGGCTGTGTTCTCGCCCCAATAGTATTCACCTTGTTTATAAATGGGTTAATAGTAGAATTATATGATTTTGGAGCGATCCACCCAAATTAGCTGGGAGCCCCGTGCTTTCACTGCTTTTTGCAGACAATACGCTATTCATAGCCACGACGCCAAAGGGTATTCAGAACATCTTAAACAAGTTCGCAAAAGCCTGTAAGGACAGGGACTTGGAAATCAACTGCCGAAGACTAAATACGTGGCGTTTAACCCCTACAAATCAAATAAGGGTGAACTGAGGTTGGGCTCTCAAACATTAGAACAGGTTAATTATTTGACTACTTGGGAGTCGGAATCAGTGACAGGCTGATCTGGTCACCCCAAATTGAAAAGAGCGCATTAACTCTCTGTAGGAAGGTGGAATCTGACTACATGGTTGTCCCCACTTTTCCTCTGGTGTTTTGATGGTTTATGACCTAGTATGGCTGTGATCCTGCTATTCAGGACCCCGGCCTAGCTGCTTCCTCTCTAAATTGATTGCATATACTTTAGGTACACTCCAGTATGGTTACTGGGGTACCCTTGTGAGTCCCTAGTATATGGTACACTAAGTACTAAGGGCATAGGTACCCCAGAGGCCTACCAGGGGCTGCAGCATGTATTATGCCACCCCTGGGAAGCCTTCCAAAATGGCATCACAGGACTGCTGCTGTAGCCTGGGTAAGGTGGTGCATGCACCCCTTACTACGATATAGGTTACCTATAGTATCTTCAATCACTGACACATATAAACCTATCAGTCACTCCTTTGGCAGGCCTTATCAGTCCTGAAGGCAGAGTTCTTGGTTTTGCGTGAGAGGGTGCCCATGCATGAGCTGGGCCCCTCTGCAGCTTTTGGAGCCTATTCTCTGAGGCTGTTCTGTGATGCAGCCAGACCATATACTCTTAAGTGCATTATAACCTTGTGGTAAATGCTAACTTTGGAATGTCTGGTGTCAGACCTGGCACAGGGGTAGAATTCCACCCTTCTAGAGGAAGAGACATACCGGTACACCCGGTACCAGTTTAAAAGAGCCCTGGCATCACAAAATGGATGCTACAGACACAAGTCTGCTTCCTACTGCTGACCGAAACTCCGGCAGGGGAGGCCTGGACAATAGGTTTCCTGTCACAGGGTAACCACCTCCCAGACAGGCTTTACTGTATTGGGGCCGGGTGGGTGCACTCTGAGAGTGCGTTTAAGTCAGCACTTGGGGCACATTTGGCGTCTCTGTGCATAGCCCAGTTCAAACCAGTTGCAGGGGCTACTAGCCCCTGCTCTGGCATAAAACTGGACAAAGGAAATGGGTGTAACCACCCCTCTTTCCAGACCCTCCCATAGGTGGGTCCCCAGAGTATGTCCAACCCCTTTTCTTAGTATTAGTAAAGGAACCCTGGCAACAGGACTTTAGATTACACTTGGACAAAACTATGAAACGGAATCCTGGAACTTCGACGCTCCACTAAAGACTAGAAGATGGAAAAATTTCCCTTGGGATCAAGGAGTGACTCCCCTGCTCAAGCAGGCACCAACAAAGCATTTGCCGGTCTGCATCTCCGAGGGCCAATCTTTAGAATTCTGCGGTTTAGATCTAGACACGGATTGCTTCTCACATGGACAATTCTCTGTTGAGTGTTCTAGAGTCGGCAAACCAGAGTATCTCTATATCTGCACAGACAATGGAACAACAAAAACATATTGTATACCCACAAGCATTGTGAAATTAAACTTTTACAAACGTGCGCTTACTCTTTTCTTTTTCTTCCATTTAACCAGACTGAGCCACAGCAACGTGTGGCCGGGTATAGCTAGTATTAGCTAATATTAAAGGTGAAGCAGCATCAGTGGCGATCCGCCAAAAACGAAGAGAATTTGATGTAACTGAGCAACCTCAAGAACTAACCAGAATAATTGAAAAATCCTATGAAGAACTAGGTAGAGATAGTTTGTGTGGTAAACCAGTTATGTTATGTTAAGTCTGCTTATATAGCGCATGGCTACCCCAGCAATGGGGCGTCCCAGCGCTGCGGACATACCTAGAGGCAGTGCAACACAACAGAGAAGGTGGAGTTAGATGGAAGAGAACAGCCAAGTTTTAATCTGTTTACGGAACAGCAGGTGGTTAGAAGTGGCCCGAGCCCCAAGGGGGATCGAATTCCACAACTTCGGCGCCAGATGCCTAAAAGAGCGACCACCAGCTCGGCACCTACGGATCTTAGTCGTGCGTGCCAGTGACAGGTCGGCTGAACGAAGGGCACGCGAGGGGACATAGAAGGAACAGAGTCCCAGCAAGGTTTGAGGGGCAGTATTATACAGGATTTTATGAATTAGACAAAGACTTTTGAACTGGATACGTTGTTTAACGGGAAGCCAATGTAACCGATGGAGGACAGGGGAGGTGTGGCATTTTTTTGGCAGAGCGAATAAAATGCGCGCCGCGGCATTCTGAGCTCTCTGAAGTCTGTTTATCACCGTCAAGTTAGAACCTAGCATCAGGACATTGCAGTAGTCTAGATGGGATAAGACTAAGGCCTGAATTATAGTCTGGCGGATGCAAGGCTCAAAGAATCCGAGGATAGGTTTGAGAGAGCGCAGGCGACCATAGCAGGTGCCTGCCACTCTCTTGTCATGAATTTCCATGGAGAGTGAGTTGTCCAACATCACACCCAGGTTTTTAACAGCCTCTTTGGGGACGGGAGAGGGTCACAGAGTGGGAGGCCACCAATGTGCATCCCATTTCTCGGTATCCCTACCTACAAGGAGTATCTCCGTCTTGGAAGAATTTAGCTGGAGATAGTTCTGTGACAGCCAATTCGATATAGCCAGGATATCTTCCTGGAACTTAATTTGGTCAGCCCCACTGTTCTTAGAAAAGGAGAAGATGAGTTGTGTATCGTCCGCGTATGATGTTAGTTTGATGTTACGGTCCCTGGCCAGCATGGCCAGGGGGCGGACGTACACATTGAACAATGTGGGGCTGAGCGCAGAGCCCTGCGGGACTCCACAGTCCAGGGGGTGTATGCTGGATGAGTACGGCGGGGCGTGCACCTGGAAGGAGCGGTCAGATAAGAACGACGTGAACCATCCCAAGGCACTCTCCCTGACTCCGATATCCCACAGTCTCGCGAGCAGGATCCTGTGGGAGACCGTGTCGAAGGCCGCGCTCAAGTCCAGCAGAACCAGGGCAGATGTCTCACCCTGGTCCAGCCCCTCCCTCAGATGTTCCGTAACGGCTAGCAGAGCAGATTCCGTGCTATGTTTAGCACGGAAGCCGTTCTGAGATTCGTCCAGTATTCCATTCGACTCCAAATAGGTAGTTAGAATGGAATTTACATGGGCCTCCATCACCTTGGCAAGATAGGGGAGCAAGGAGATGGGTCTAAAGCTGTCTGATCTGGTGGGATCTAATGATGGCTTTTTTAAAAGGGGGACAACTTTAGCATGTTTCCAGGATGGGGGAATGGTCGCAGACTGAAGTGAGTTGTTAATTAACATCCGCCCTTCCCGTAGGATGGAATCCTGGAATAATCTGAATAATTCTGGCTTAACAGGGTCTTCCGGGGAACCTGATTTGACTCTTTTGATCAGAGAATCCATCTCAGTTTGCTCAATAGATGGTAAATAATGTAGTGAGAATGGCGAGTCGATGGACCCCATAAGGTTGGAATTAGCACTGGGTCTATCTGAGGTTAGAGAGTTATAAATCCCTTTGACTTTGTCTACAAAGAAACAGGCCAGCTCTTCACATTGGGCATCGGACGCAATTAAATTACCTGGACCTTCTGGTATCTTGGTCAGATCTTTTACTAAGGTAAAAATGGTTTTGGAGCGATTGGTGCTGGAGTTGATAGTTTTATACGTTTATGGTAGGCTTTAGTAGCTACTCTAAAGTTGATTTTTGCCAAATGATCGTACGACCTCCTCCAGAGGCGTTCCAACTGCTTACATTGTTTTTTCTGTAATGTAAGGGCCTCAGAGTACCACGGATGAGTTTGGCCCCGCTTGGGCCTAGAGCATTTCATAGGAATGAAATGGTCAAGAGATTCTTTTATCCACTCCACTACAACTGACTGATAATCCTGAAAAGGTCTTTATTAAAAACACTCTTACACTTCCCAAAAAGAAGTGGGAGAACACTAAACAAATTCCTAAAGAGAAGCGTTCTCAATCAAGAGGTAAGTCTCCTCAAAAGGAGCCCTCTGAAATCAGGTATAACCTCAGGAATAGGGATAATTTGAGAAAACCTGATAGATATCAAGACACTGATACACGTTCCTCTCGTACCTTTCAGACTTCATCACAGAAATCCGAAAGAAGAGGACGGTCAGAACAAAAGGAAGAACGTGTGAAGTCCAAAGACGATTAACACGTTCCAAAAAATAAGAAAACTCAATTCACCCAAAAGAAGGTAGCAGGTCTAAAGATCAGACATGCCGAAGATCTTGAGGACACAACTCAAGAACGGGGAGTGGGCTCAGACAATGTTGGATAGCGCAACAGAAGTCACCATAGCTCGCAAGAAAGATCATCTGGAGACAGTGGACTTGAATGAGTACATCCAAGTTGAAACTGCAGATACCAGAGTTAGTGTCCCATATAAGTTATATGAAGTAACACTCCGGATGGAGGGGGACATAACTAGAAAAATAAGAGCACTCTTTTGGGAGAAGCTCTCTAAGGGTTATGACATTCTTTTAGCTGAACAATACTGCCCACCTGAATTTGTCAGGGAGTGCCTACGGTTGAAGAAATAATTATGCCAGCCTTCTCCAACCATATTCCAATTCATAAAAAATATGCATATACAAGGAAATGGGCAGTAGCCCAGGCTTCAGCATTATATAAAAATCATGTAGGATGGGACGAACATTCTCCTCACCATAAAATACAATTAAAAACTCACCCAACTGCACAAAGGCAGTATCCAGTTAAGCAAGAAGCTAAAAAACAAGTCAAGTAGATCTTAGACCAACTTGAATATCAAGGGGGGATTGATAGATGCGCCTCGTCAATGAACACTCCTTTGTTGGGTAGTTCCTGGTGGCCCCAGTGGTTCTACAGGCTCTAGGCCTTGTATCTATGCAAGTTGTGGTTCTTATACCACTTTCTTAATATATGGTTTGGTATGCTCCTAGGGCTCAATGTATATTGTACTAATTTACTGTGTGTTAATACGTTTACTGAATGTACTTTTGACTCTATCCTCATAAAGGGACTAGAGGGATGTGTTTCGAATAAATACATATATTTTATATATATACCTGGTGTGGTTCTCCTTTCATTTGATCATTCACGAGATTTTAGACTGGTTAAACAAGCTGCTTTACATTCCTCCAAGACTTAGCCTGAAGGCTACTCTCCACAGCTACCACTAGGATAGCGTTCTATTAAGGCTGTCTTTAACCCACCATCAATAAGGGTCATTTGGACTGGTGCAAGGTGCCCACTAGAATAGTGGACAGCATATGCCAGGTCAACTTCTCACATTGGTGTGCAGCGGTGAGAGTCTAGCTTGCCATTGTTTTACCAGATAATCTCAAGTGTTTGATTAATTGAAATCCACTAAAGGTACCAGAGTTACATATAATACAGGCTTAAATACAGTACATTCTACTGAACTTAGAGTTGTGTGTTAAGGGCTTAGCATACCCTTTCTTCAACTCAAGAGAGTTTAGTAGGTAACAACTAGAGTAGGTAGGTGCATACACCACACCTTACTAGTAATGTCTTCAAGGCCAGGAGCCGTGGGTCCCTGCCAGATGTCAGTATGTAACAGGCATCCAAGTATGACACATTCCCTTTTTTAGAATTAAGGGCTCTGTGTACTATAAGGAAATTGAAGGCAAAAGTGTCAATACCCAACACCTCGAAGAGGTACTACTGTTAGATGATCTTACAAAGGCTTCAGTGCCTGAGGGGCCAGGCAGTGGGGATGGGACAGTAGCAGAGAGAGAGCCCAGTGGTACAAACCACCACGACTCAGACTCTGATGCTGACCAGGCAGGTGACAATGACCTGGACCTGGACTATCCAGCTCCTACTGGAGATGAAGAAGGCGGCCAAGGTGGCCCTATCTTTGTCCCCCCAGGAAGAGTTGGGGGTACCCCTAGAAGACACAGATCTCCTTACCAGGAATCTGATCTTTCTGGTGTATCTATAGGGACCTCTGTCTCTTCTCATAGGAGGGACACCTCTGAGGAGAAGAGAAAAAGGCAGAAGAGAATTCAGGAACACCAGCTGAGGATTAAAAGACAGCTGGTAGCCTTAGAAAGGTAGTCCTTAGAGCTTGAAAAAGCTAGAAAAACTATGGAACCAGAGTCCCATGATGGCAGCAACTTCCCTAGTGGTAGAGAAAGATCTCATGACCATAGGAATTTAAACAAGATTGTCCCTCCCTACCAAAGTGGGGATGGCATCCACAAAGGGATAACTGCACTGGAAAGGGCCTGCAAAGTTCAGAACGTCCCCCAGGAGCAGTGGGCAGCTATCCTCTGGCTCTCATTTGCAGACAAGGGTTGACATAAGCTCCCCACTGTTAGAGAAGAGGATGCTGATGATTATACAGTCCTGAAGAGTGCTCTGATTGAAGGGTTTGGCCTAACCACTAAACAATTCAGGATAAAGTTCAGAGATACCCAAAAGCCTCAGACTCAGGACTGGTTAGACTTTGTAGATTGTGCTACCAAGGCTCTGGAAAGTTGGATACATGGCAGTAAGGTTTGTGATTTCAAAGGATTGTACAACTTAATTATGAGGGAGCAGATCCTTAGTAACTGTCAAAACCAGTTTGTTTACCAGTGGACTCTGATCTGACCTCTCCCCAAGAATTGGGAAAGAAGGCAGACAAATGGGTCAGAACCAGGGTAAAGCCTAAGAATCAAGGTGGTGACCAAAAGAAAGATTCTACCAAGTCCCAAGAGAAAGGTGGGGATAAATCAAAAGAAAAGTCCCCTACGGGTCCCCAAAAATCCACTTCTGGGGGTGGGTCCCAAACTCCTTCCTCTCCTGAAAAGAAACCATATTGCCATGTTTGTAAAAAGCCTGGCCACTGTAAAACTGATCACAGTTGACCCAGGATTGGCAATAAAGAAAATATTCCTCCAACTAACACTACCGCTCCTCCTGGTACGACTAGTAGTAATCCCCCAGGCGTTAGTGTTTCACCCAAAAGGTTAGGTGCATTCTCATGGGGAACAGAGGTTAGCCATAGTTTAGACAGGCCCCCCTCACAAGCCTCTTTGGTCTGTGATGGTGGCATGGGATTTGCCACTTTTACCATGGGTCCCGACGCTTTGGGCAGGAACAGTCAGGAGCCCATAATGAATGGTCAGAAAGCTGTGGCCTTTAGGGACACGGGGGCTAGTGTCACCATGGTGACAGGGAAACTAGTCCCCCCCTAAACAGCTTCTACCTGAGTTTAAGTAACAGGTGACCAACATTGATGTTGTCAGAAGAGATCACCCCATGTCCATAGTCAATCTCGGCTGGGGAGTGGTCATAGGCCCAAAAAGAGTGGCAGTGTCCCCAAACTTGCCTGTAGATTGCCTACTGGGCAATGATCTGGACATTTCAGCCTGGGCTGAAGTTGAACACCAAGCCCATCTGAGAATACTGGGCCTCCCTGAGAGAGTTTTTGGGCTGTGAGGGCCACAGCCCAACCCTAGGGAAATTTTGGAGTGATGGAGCCTGAAAGAATGGGCCACTCTCCCCCACAAGAGAGCACAAGGGATGATGAACAGTCTTCTTTCCTCCAGACTATAGGTAAGGGTCAGCCTCCTCAGGGAACTGATCCTACCCCTAGTGAAGGAACTGCCCCAGAGGTAGTCGGGCCTGTCCTGGCAACACCTCTGATGGCAGGGGGCCCTTTCAAGGTGGTACACAGTCTGGAGCAGGTAAACTGCCCCTCTCTACCCTCACTCAGTCAGCCCAGGGCTGCAGAGGTGAGGAAGTCAGTGGACCCCACAGGGCTCCCTGTCCCGAGGAACCCCCCAATTAGCAGATTAGGGGCACCCAGTCTAGTAGCCCTAGCCAGGCGAAAATTCCTCAACCCTCTGAGGGACCCCTTTTGACATTGCATAGGAACCACCCCCAGATGGACTCTGTAGGGCAAAGGCAAACCTGGGACCCAGTGGTTCCAACCCTACCAGGTCCCTCCAGTGTTCCATCCAAAGGGACCCAACCCCAACTGAAGCCAGCCAGAGGTTAACCCTTAGAGCAAAGTGCAACTCAGTCATGGAAAGAAAGGCATCCATGGCGACCAGTGATCTGAGGAAGCTGAGACCAACCTTATTAGGGCCTCACTTCCCTACTCAGACACCTCACCAGCCTTTTACTTTAACAAAACACACCACAGGTAGTGAGTCCCCATGGTCGAGACCCTCTCATACCCTTAGGGTGAGGGATTAACGCCTCAGCCAGGCTCATATTAGACATCCCGCGTAAAGAACATATCTCTGGTCACCTGAAAAACCTCCACTGGCTTCCCCTCAATAAGAGGATCACTTTCCGGCTCCTAACCCACGCACACAAAGCACTCTACGAAATTGGACCCGAATGCCTCAACACACAACTGTCCTTCTACACCCCCTCCCGACAGCTACGATCATCCAACCAAGCCCTTGCCACTGTACCTCGCATCAACAAAACCACCATGGGAGGTAGATCCTTCTCCTACCTGGCAGCTAAAACCTGGAACTCACTTCCCACTTACCTTCGCCTTACTCAGAACCACCTAGCATTCAGAAAGCAACTTAAAACGTGGATATTTGACAAGTAATCCCCCACCCCTCCTCAAGCGCCTTGAGACCCTCTGGGTATGGAGCGCGCTATATAAATTCTTTGACTTGACTTGACTTGACCATAAGACAGGGGGTAACCATGCTAGTGCAGGTACTTCCTTATATGGCCACTTAGTCAATAAAGGCTCAACTGGGCAAGGTTAGCCTTATCATCTTTCGTTTGTGGGGGAGTTATGTAGGAATGTGGAATCTGACTTACTAGTTGCCTCCACTTTTTAGGACTCGCTAGAGCCAGCGCATGCGCTGAGAGACATTTAGTAGAACTTTAAAACGTGCTACCACAAGCTGCTTTGGCTGGCCTAGCGCTTGCGTTCACACGCGTGTGCACACGCGCAACTGCCAGCTATCAGCGCCCGATCAGGCGCCATCTGTCTTCCCTCTCACTTGATTGCTTTCATGCTTTTCCCCTCCACCGCTGGGTCGCGCTGCTCTCACTTTCGCGTGCGGGCAATGCTTGTTTAAATTAGTCACTAAAATAGGAATCCCGGGCTTCACCATATGGGTTTGGTTTTATATTTTTTTAAGTCAGTGTTATGTACTATACCGTGTTTAATTGGTTGTTATTCATTTGCAGGTGGTAAAACACTTGAATGCAGTTTGTTACTGTTTTTAAATAAATAAATACACCAGACGTATTAGGTCTGGCTCGGAGCCGTTTGATGAAGATAAACCTGACAGAAGTGGATAACATGAAAGTCAATTCACCGAAATGTGGTAGTGACTGAGGTAGCAAAAGGCAGGCCCGGAGTGCGTCAGTCCTGACAAATGAGCGAATATGAAAGGCGAATCGTTCCTCGGCCCCTAAGCAGACACAGTGTATGGGGTTGTGACCTGCTCAATGACACACAAGCAGAAGTGATAAGCGCGCAGCGATGTACGCACCAGGATTACGGCCCAGGGACCCAGGTCTGGGAACCGCACCAACGGATTCAGAGCTCGCAGTCGGTGCACCTGGCTGAGCAGTACCTGCGGGGGAAGGAGGCACAGGTTAGTAGTAGTATGGCACAGAATGCTCAGTGCTAACACACTAGCCCACCAGGCAGACGACACTTATTAAAGATAACCCTGCTGCAATCTTCACAAGGAATTCATTTGGCTATGTGTTGTGTATACAGCAAAGGCGTGGCCTTTAGGTCACTTCAGAACATTCACAGATTCTATAAATTCACAGGAACATCACATACACAGAAAAGGCAATACCCCACTTCTGAAAATTTAGTCAGTCACAGCAAATGGAGAGAGGCTCGACCAGCACGGATTTTCAGAAGCTGGCTGAGCGAAAAGTTCATTAAACTGTACAGAGTCATCATTCTTCTAAGCCGAAATTCATAATGGAAACTGCAGAAAAAGCCCTCCAGCACATCAAGCCAGCCCAGTTTGCCATCTACTGTGGCGCAGAAGAACCATGCCTGGGTGTAGTGAGTGTAGACTCTCATACAACTCTCATCGCCTCTGGAGGTCTCAGGCTTTTTTCGCCTAGATTTCAACTTGTCTTGCTTACCAATAGCATGTTGCCTCCTTTCCATTATTTTAATACTCCGAAGATACATAACATTGAAACACAATGTTGCGGCACCTCAAAAGACAGATGTGAAGTAAGGAGAAAGCATAAATTGCCTTGAGATGCTTTTCAGGTAGCTTGGGGCTAAATGTATCAGCAATGTTAAAGCTTTCAAACCTCTGTTGAGGTACAGCTACTCCCCCCAACTCCGTCTCCAATTTTCACTGGGCAAGGGTTCACTTTAAAGAAAGCAGACATACATTTCCTGGTTTTAAAAGTGTTTTTACTGAAAGTGAATCCCCACTTAATCCTTACTGTAACCTGGGGACCCCAACTGAGTCATTAGCGGAATTTGGAGACTCACACTGGGATGTACGTTGTTACAACGCATGCTTTTACAACGTATGCCTTTACGAAGCAACTTTTACAACGCAAGTCGTTACAACGACTTGCGCTGGGAGGCGCTGGATAGTGAATAGTTTAATTTACTATTCCAACTCCAGTCCCCGTGGATAGTTAGGAAGGTGTTGGAGAGTAAATTAAAACTATTCCCTATCCTAGAGCGCCCCCCCAGCGCAAGTCGTTGTAATGACTTGCGGTCCTAGGATGCTTGATTCTGGTCCAGGAAAGACATGGTTTGGCAGTTCGGGCTGGACTGTTCCCATGAGCCACAGGGTCAAGACTGATTTGCATAAGGCCATGTCTGAACTGGGGTGGCTTGGTGAGCAAACTAACGATGGATGAAACCCAGATCTGTGACTGGGGGTGAATATTTTGCCCTTGTGCAACATTCCGTCCATCATCTTGTGTTTTGTGCTGTTCACCCTATGTGGCAAGGGTATGCCCCGAAGGGGGTCCCATGCTCACTAAGCCACTGGAGTCAAGCTATCCTGGCTGAAGACGGCTGATAGCCAGAAACCGGTCCTAGGATGCTTGACTCTGGTCGAGGAAAGACATGGCTTGGCAGTTCGGGCTGGACTGTTCCCATGAGGCACAGGGTCAAGACAAATTTGCATATGGCCATGTCTGAACTGGGGTGGCTTGGTGAGCAAAACAACGATGGATTAAACCCAGATCTGTGACTGGGGGTGAATGCTTTGCCATTGTGCAACATTCCGTTCATCATCTTGTGTGTTTTGCTGTTCACCCTATGTAGTAAGGGTATGCCCAGACGTGGGTCCCGTGCTCACTAAGCCACTGGAGTCAAGCTATCCTGGCTGAAAACGGCTGATAGCCAGAAACCGGTCCTAGGATGCTTGATTCCGGTCCAGGAAAGACATGTCTTGGCAGTTCGGGCTGGACTGTTCCCATGAGGCACAGGGTCAAGACTGATTTGCATATGGCCATGTATGAACTGGGGTGGCTTGGTGAGCAAAATAACGATGGATTAAACCCAGATCTGTGACTGGGGTTGAATGTTTTGCCATTGTGCAACATTCCGTCCATCATCTTGTGTATTTTGCTGTTCACCCTATGTGGGAAGGGTATGCCCAGACGTGGGTCCCTTGCTCACTAAGCCACTGGAGTCAAGCTATCCTGGCTGAAGACGGCTGATAGCCAGAAACTGGTCCTAGGATGCTTGATTCCGGTCCAGGAAAGACATGGCGTGGCAGTTCGGGCTGTACTGTTCCCATGAGGCAAAGGGTCAAGACTGATTTGCATATAGCCATGTCTGAACTGGGGTGGCTTGGTGAGCAAAATAACGATGGATTAAACCCAGATCTGTGACTGGGGGTGAATGTTTTGCCATTGTGCAACATTCCGTCCATCATCTTGTGTGCTTTGCTCCACACTCACAAGAGCGGCATGACAGGAGTCAGCCTTTCATTTTGGGTTAGGCCTGGCATTACGACCTCTGTCTCTCTAATGAAAATGGTAGAGAAAAGTGAGCTTTAAAACATGTTGCTAGATGTATTAACCTTTACCCCAGTCCATACAATTCTTTGCAACAGTGCACTGCAAGTAGATTGTACATAGTGAGGTGTGTCCTTTAAACTAAAAGTGCACTGTGTCAAATTTGAATGTCTGACTCCAATCTTGTGTTGGGTATATCTGCACCTCTATGTTTAGTCTGACATGTGTGGTAGAGCTGCTGACCCTGTTTTAAAAACTATACAGTCTATTGTACCCCTGTACAAATGTTGTCACAGCTACGCTAGCATTCAGTTCCAAAAGCAATGATCTGTTAGACAGGTGTCTTGGAGGCACTTGAACACACAGCTTCATACCTGGCTGCCCTTTGTAATGACGAGAAAGTGATCCATGTAGATTCTAATACATACTTTTTGAGAGCATGTGGTGTGTAACAGAGGTAATCCAGTACTAAAAGGCAATTTTATATATGTCATGTCACCCCTATAAGGCACTGACACACTCTTTGAGGTTTCTAGAACTATGCTGACAGTCACAAGAGTGGCATGACAGGAGTCGGTCTTTGATTTTGGGTTAGGCCTGGTATTGCAAGCTCCGCCCCTCTAATGAAACTCTTAGAGAAAAGCCAGCTTTAAAACATGTTCAAGATGTATTAACCTGTGTCCTAGTCCATATAAGTCTCTGCAATAGTACACTGCAAGTAGGCCGTACTTAGTGAGGTGTGTGCATTAAACTGAAAGCTACTCTGTTAAGTTTGAATATCTGACTGCTACCAATGCGTCAGATATGTCTGCACTTCTACGTATTGTCTGACACGTGTAGTGCAGCTGAGGACCCTTACTTAAACACTATACAATCTATTAGAACATTAGAATGTTGAGCACTCCATTTCAGACAATGGAGTGTTACGGGCTTCTACGGCCCGGTAGAAGCCCGCAGAGCAACATTCTGTTTTTTTTTCATTCACAGCTGCTGCTGTGAACAAAGGCCTCTCGGAGCCCGAGGGGATTTAAATCCACTCGGGCACTGTGAGGCCTTGGTTTTATTTGTTAGAACATTCTGCCCTCTAGTGGCAGAATGTTCTATTAGCTTTATAGCCCTCCATAGTGGGGCTATACCTGCCATTAAAATCCCGCTCCCTTGTTAAAGGCCCTCACCTTCGTATCAGGCTTTTAACGCTGGAGCTGCCCTTTAATGGCTTGTATAGCCCGCAGGCTACAAGGCTATATTATACCCCTGCACAGATTTTTGTCTGAGTTACCTCAGCCTTTACTGCCACAACCAGAGTTCTCTTAGTTAGGCAGGAGGCACGGAAGCACTTGAACACACAGCTTTATACGTGGTTGCCCTGTATAATGAACAGCAAGTGATGCATGCAGCTTCTAGTACGCTCATTCAGAGAGCATGCAGTATGAAACAGTCCACTACCTATAGGCTTATTTACATGTGTCGTCATGTTTCCTAAAAGGCACTGACACACTCATTGAGACATTGTCAGCTCTACCTCTCTAAGGAAACTGGTAGAGAAAAGTGAGGTTTAAAACATGTTCAAGATATATTAACCTTAATTCTAGTCCATATATGTCTCTGCAGCTTTGTTGGTCTTAATGGGGGTATTAGGTGGGCTATTTGGCCACCAAGAATCCTTAATTGCCAAGGGGACTTCATCCCCCTACCAGTAGTGCACCAGGAAGCCCCTTTTCAGCGTGGTGGAGAAAAGGGGCGTCTCATGAGTGATGTAATATGTGAGGTCATAAGCAGTGTATTGCGGGGGTGCGAGTTATAATTAGTTCACCTAACTGCTGAATTTCTCTGGTTCTGTACGAGTGAAATGTCAGCCTAACTATAATGTCCCTATGACCTTTGTTTTTTTCAATGAATATTATATATATATATATGTATATTCACTGAAAAAAACATAGGTTTCAGGCACGTTATAGTTAGAAATTAGCATTTAAAAAAACCTTTGAAAGTCACTGAAAAAACTATAGGTTTCAGGCACGTTATAGTTTGTTGGACATTTTACTCATACAAAACCAGAGAAATTCTGGTGTTCTAGTTAGTTCAGCTAACTATAACTCGCGCCCCCACAATGCACTGCTGATGAAATCACATATTACATAATTCATGACATGGTCAGTGACATAATATCACTGATGACATCTCAAATGAAACATACGATTTTTATGTGATTTTATCAATGTGTGGTTTTTATGATGTTACATATTTATATTTATTTATATGTATATATTTATGACCATTGCGATATATTGCACATATTTATTTCATTATTATTGTGAATTATGTATGGTCTTTACTCACTATGAGTTTCATCATTTAGACTAAGGGCTATCATTTTGTCCCTAGTCAGTCAGTCAGTCATAAAACTTTTATTGGGTTACAATTTTACATAACCATAAAAAGTGCATACACTGGTTAAAAGACTACTTTCTGGATACATCTTAATTAATAAAAACACAATTCATTATATACATTTGTTTTTAAAAAGATAAAAAAAGAAGTTCATTTAACAGATAAGTACATTTGAAACAGTAAACTATGCCATGAGTTATACTACACCATATTTTTGGGCATAATTCTATTGTATTCGTTACAGGATTGACATTAGATCCGAGGTCCATAAACAACAATAGACATTAAGGGTATAATTTTAGCGCAGGTAACTAAACCCCACAAACACTGCGCCGAGTATTAAGACATTGTTTTAAGAAACCGGCTACACATTTTGCGTTATGTACAGAGTCCAAGGACTGTAGTGCCAAATAAGCGGGCCGGCACGTTCTCAAACCCATTGTGCGCAGTATAGGCAAGATCCAGCGCTTACGCAAAATCATGTAATATCTGCAAAACAGTATTATATGAATTGTTGACTGGTCCGAAGTCTCGTCACAGGGGCGGCTTTTTCAAAGTGGACCTGACAAGCCTGGGGTGGCTTGCTTCACCTTCTTCCGCCAGCGGGACCCTGCCAGCTGTCTCCCCCCGCCGCCGCAGCCTCTGACACCGTGCTGCGGCCGCCAAGCGGGGGAGACTACAATCCCCGGCCTGCCTTGCGGCAGGAAGCCGCGAGAGCTCACTTCCGCGCCTGGAGGTGCTACAAAGTCCCTCACCAGTCTCGGGGGTGCGAGCGGCTTTTTCAAAGTGGACCTGACAAGCCTGGGGTGGCTTGCTTCACCTTCTTCCGCCAGCGGGACCCTGCCAGCTGTCTCCCCCCGCCGCCGCATCCTCTGACACCGTGCTGCGGCCGCCGAGCGGGGGAGACTACAGTCCCCAGCCTGCCTTGCGGCAGGAAGCCGCGAGAGCTAACTTCCGCGCCTGGAGGCGCTACAAAGTCCCTCACCAGTCTCGGGGGAGCGGGCGGCTTTATCAAAGTGGACCTGACAAGCCTGGGGTGGCTTGCTTCACCTTCTTCCGCCAGCGGGACCCTGCCAGCTGTTTCCCCCCGCCGCCGCAGCCTCTGACACCGTGCTGCGGCCGCCGAGCGGGGGAGACTACAATTCCCGGCCTGCCTTGCGGCAGGAAGCCGCGAGAGCTAACTTCCGCGCCTGGAGGCGCTACAAAGTCCCTCACCAGACCCGCGTCGCGGGAGCGCCGGGCTAAGCCCGGGCAAAGGGCTGGCCCCCTGTGGCCCTCAGAGGACCGAGAAGGACGGGACGGGACACCCCCCTTGCCTCCATCTGAAAGAGGGTAAAAACTTTCACCTGCTAACTCCTACCTACTATTTATCTTACCAACAAGGTACCTTTTGTCGTTTGTCATCCGTTTGAGTAAATATTATCAACTGACTATACATTCTCCGGTAATCACGATGTCACGAAAGGGGGCACCTAATAAAGCTATTCCACATAGGAACTCTCCAAAAGGGATACAAGATTCACTAGGAATTAAGCCCACACAGCAATCTCCCTTAAATCCCGGGGCAAATCGAACGTATACAGTCACCCGAGTGAATAACCACTATTCATTCATGCGTATCTGCCTTTGATTATGGGAATAGCTTAACAGGGCTAGACAAACTGAACAGTCTGTGTGGAACTAAGTACACCTTAGCGGCAAGCAGCCCTGAACATATTAGCGCCCCAATTGGTTCACAAAACCTGAATAACAGTCCGTATGAACGTCCCCAAATTAACCTTGCAGACGCCAGGAGCACAGCAACTGCACGACCCCCACCTGGTAAAAGGAAGTGCGAGATAGGCATTCAAATTGGGAATCTCCCAAAACATCCCAAATTTTCCTCTAACTCCTTGCTGTCTGCGACTACTTCCCCTCCAACTCCAGTTCCGGGTGAAACTGTGGGAGGGTTAGATCCTTCAGCACCGCCCTCACAGTCGTCCTTACTGACCCTTATGGAACGGCTAATTAACTCCGCCACTTCACCATTGATGGCAAAAATCGACCTACTGGGGGATAGACTTACGAAATTAGAAACCACGATCAATACTAACCTGGCCCCCATAAAAAATCAGGTATATACTAGGCAATCCCCTTCATCTGCTGTTCCTGGAACCCCTAAACCAACTGTACTAAGCATTAATGCCCAGACTCAGGCCAAGTCAAGTCAAGTCAAGTCATAAAATTTATATAGCGCACTACATACCCAGAGGGTTTCAAGGCGCTTAGGAAGGGGGGAGGGTTATTTGTCAAAAATCCACGTTTTAAGCTGTTTTCTGAACGCTAGATGATTCTGGGTGAGGCGAAGGTAAGCGGGGAGTGAGTTCCATGTTCTGGCAGCCAGGTATGAAAAGGATCTGCCTCCCATGGTGGTCTTGTTGATGCGAGGTACAGTGGCGAGGGCTTGGCTGGAAGATCGAAGTTGGCGGGAGGGGGTGTAGAAGGACAGTCGAGAGTTGAGGCAATCTGGTCCGATGTCGTAGAGTGATTTGTGTGCGTGGGTGAGCAGACGGAAAGTGATCCTCTTATTGACGGGTAGCCAGTGGAGGTCTTTAAGGTGACCAGAGATGTGTTCGTTGCGTGGGATGTCTAATATGAGCCTGGCTGAGGCGTTTTGGATTCGTTGTAGTTTCTTCTGGAGTTTAGCGGTGGTACCTGCGTAGAGGGTGTTTCCGTAGTCCAGTCGGCTCGTGACCAGGGCATGGGTGACTGTTTTCCTTGTTTCGGTGGGGATCCAGCGAAATGTTTTTCTGAGCATGCGAAGAATGTTGAAGCAGGAAGAGGATACGGCGCTGACTTGTCTGTTCATAGAGAGTGAAGAATCCAGGATGACGCCAAGGTTCCGTGCGTGGTCTGTCGGGATGGGTGCATTTCCGAGGGCTTCCGGCCACCAGGAGTCGTCCCATGCAGAGGGAGATTTACCTAAGATGAGGACTTCTGTTTTGTCTGAGTTTAGTTTTAGACGGCTTTGTTTCATCCATTCGGCAACTTCTTTCATTCCTTCGTGTAGGTTAGTTTTGGCGGTGCTGGGGTCATTGGTGAGAGAAAGGATTAGTTGAGTGTCATCCGCGTAAGAGATGATGTTGAGGTTGTGTTGGCGGGCGATGGCCGCGAGGGGGCTCATGTATACGTTGAAGAGGGTGGGGCTGAGTGAGGATCCTTGTGGTACGCCGCAGATGATTTCAGAGGCCTCGGACTTGAATGGTGGGAGGCGGACTCTTTGGGTTCTTCCGGTGAGGAACGAGGTGATCCATTCCAGTGCCTTTCCTTGGATTCCGATGTTTCTGAGGCGTTGTAAGAGGGTGCTGTGGCAGACTGTGTCGAAGGCTGCAGAGAGGTCGAGGAGGATGAGGGTGACTGTGTCTCCATTGTCCAGTAGAGTTCGAATGTCGTCTGTTGCTGCGATGAGGGCGGTCTCAGTGCTGTGTTTGGCTCGGAAGCCAGATTGTGAGGGGTCGAGTGATTTGTTGGTTTCGAGGAAGGCGGCGAGCTGGTTGTTGACAGCTTTCTCGATGACTTTGGCCGGGAATGGAAGAAGCGAGATGGGGCGGTAGTTTTTGAGTTCGGTGGGGTCTGCTGTTGGTTTTTTCAGAAGGGCGGTGAGTTCAGCGTGTTTCCAGTCTTCTGGGAAGGTAGCGGAGTTGAAGGAGCAGTTGATGACGTCTCGGAGGTGCGGAGCTATGACGGAGTCTGCTTTGTTGAAGATGTGGTGAGGGCATGGGTCTGTGGGGGATTCAGAGTGGATGGAATTCATCAGGCGGATGGTGTCCTCAGTGGAGATTGGGTTCCAGGCGTTAAGGGTGTTAACGAGGGGAAGATGGTCAGCTGATGGTAGGGTGGGTTGGCTTCCGGGTTGGTTGTCAAAGCTGTTGTGGATGTCAGCAATCTTGTTGTGGAAAAAAGAGGCTAGGGAGTCGCAGAGGGTTTGAGAGGGGGTGATGTCGTTGGAGTTGGCCGAGGGGTTGGAAAATTCCTTGACGATGTTGAAAAGTTCCTTGCTGTTGTGGGCGTTGTTGTCAAGTCGATCCTTGAATGCTGTTTTCTTGGCTTTACGGATCAGTTGGTGGTGAGTACGGATGGCGCTTTTGAAGGCGTCCTTGGTGTTGGTGGATGGGTCTTTTTTCCAGGCCTTTTCGAGGGAGCGGCACAGTTTCTTGGAATTCTTGAGGTCGTCGTTGAACCATGAGGCCTTCTTGATGCCAAGTTTGTGTTGACGTCTTTTCAGTGGTGCTAAGGTGTTGGCGGTGTTGGATAGCCAGAGGGTGAGGTTGGAGGCGGCTTCGTTGGCGTTAGAAGAGAGGGCTGGGGAGGTTTGAAGGAGCGATGTGGAGATCTGCTCCGTGGTGATTTTGTTCCAGTTTCTTTGTAGAGTTGGTTGGAGGTGGATGATGGGTTTCGGCTTGTTGTAGGTGAAGTGAACGCAGCTGTGGTCAGTCCAGAGGAGATCCGTAGTGTGGCTGAAGGAGACATGGTTGCTGGAGGTGAAGATGGGGTCGAGTGTGTGACCTGCGATGTGGGTGGGGGAAGTGACCAGTTGTTTAAGTCCGAGATTGGCGAGGTTGTCCAAGAGGGTGGCGGTGTTGCGGTCGTTGATCTTTTCAAGGTGGAAGTTGAGGTCTCCCAGAAGGATGTATTCTTTGGAGGGGAGCGCGTGTGGGGTGATGAAGTCCGTGATGTCTTCACTGAATTTTGCGCGGGGTCCTGGTGGTCTGTAGAGGAGAGTGCCACGGAGTGTGGTTTTGGGGTCGATGTGGATCTGGAAGTGAAGGTGTTCGGAATTAGCGAGGTTGGTGTCAGAGCTGGTTGAGAAGCGGATTGATTTCTTATGGACGATAGCGATTCCTCCTCCTGTATGGTCTGTGCGGTCCTTGCGTATGATTTTATAGTCATCAGGGATAGCGATGGCGATGTCAGGGGCGGAGGAAGCGTTCATCCATGTTTCCGTTAGGAAGGCGACGTCTGGAGAGGTGGTGTCTAGTAGGTTCCATAGGTCAATGGCGTGCCTGTGCATCGAGCGGGTGTTGAGAAGGATGCATTCTAGGTGGTTGGGGTTGGTAATCTGTGTTGTAGTCATAGCGGAGATGTTGTCGGTGCCGCTGAATTTGCAGGAGAGGCAGGAGAACGGTCCATGGGTGCGTCCAGGAGCGGCTTGGACGCAGTTGGGGGCGCGACCGGGGTTAAGGGCTAGGAGGGTGGCGGCATCGTAGGTAGTGCGGGGGGGCTGGGCAGCGTGAGGGGCAGGGGGTCTGGCGCTGGGCGCGGTCCAGGCGCGGACGGGCGTAGACGGGCTTACCTTTGGCGCACCTTCGGCGCGACTGGGGCGCGGTCGCTGCGCGTGAACGCTGCGCGCGGGAACAACTGTCATATATGGATGGTGGAGGGGGAGGGGCGAGGGCGTCTCAGCTGGGAGGCGGGTCGTGCACACGAGGACGACAACAAACACCCAAAATGGAGGCGGGGGGAGGGGCAGAGCGAGCGGAGCGCTGTAGGTGAAAGCGCAAACAAAATGGGAAAGTAATACAATGAGGGCTAGAGCGCTAATACCATAAAGCGCTAGACAGAGCACACAGCAGGCTATAAACGCGAGTAGCTAGCAAAGCGAGTGATCAGCAGAGCAGCGCTATGTAAATGGTGATATAGAGCGCTATTTCTACAGAGCAATAAGCAAAGCACAGAATATGCAGGCTATAGGCAAAAGTAGCTTTCCAAAACGAGTAATCAACACAGCAGCGCTACGATACCAAGCTTCAGGCAGGGACCCAGGGAGCGACCACTCAGTCTGTGAAGGATGAGTGAGTCACAGCTTCTGCAGGACGGGGAAGCGCTGATAAAGTTTGTGGGAGGGCGTCTCAGCTGGGAGGCGGGTCGTGCACACGAGGACGACAACAAACACCCAAAATGGAGGCGGGGGGAGGGGCAGAGCGAGCGGAGCGCTGTAGGTGAAAGCGCAAACAAAATGGGAAAGTAATACAATGAGGGCTAGAGCGCTAATACCATAAAGCGCTAGACAGAGCACACAGCAGGCTATAAACGCGAGTAGCTAGCAAAGCGAGTGATCAGCAGAGCAGCGCTATGTAAATGGTGATATAGAGCGCTATTTCTACAGAGCAATAAGCAAAGCACAGAATATGCAGGCTATAGGCAAAAGTAGCTTTCCAAAACGAGTAATCAACACAGCAGCGCTACGATACCAAGCTTCAGGCAGGGACCCAGGGAGCGACCACTCAGTCTGTGAAGGATGTACTATACAATATACTAGATCCAAAGAACCCCATCCTCTGCCAAATTGTGTATTTCCACAGCGCAACATCGCCAGTTCAGGGTCAAACTTAGCACCTCATATCCACTTACCACTAGAGGCTGCTCCGTTTGTTTACGTTCTATCAGGGGTGCCACCAATCAGCCAGGGGAAAACTGAAACCCAACAGGAGTTACAGAACAAAGTTACCCATTGGCTATCTAGGAATAGACCCCTGCCTGCTGAACTTAATGGTAGAATACTAGCCGTTAGAAGGGTGGGCTGGTTAGGTCCCCTTCGAAAGGATATCGTCGGGGATCTGGTCTTAGTGAAATTCTGCAACAGAAACATTGTTTTGTACCTCCAATCTTGGTACCGGCAAGATGTAGATGGCCCGATACATACTGGGGACCTTTATGACTTTTACCCTCATTATCCCGCACTTGGGCCAGGGGCAGGCTGCACCCATGCTATCGATAAATCTGTTTGGAGAACGATCAATAGCAACCCCCCTGCACCTAACCGTCTTGACATGCTACGCTACAGAGGCTTTTATTATCAGCCCATGGGGAGGGTGATACTTATGTAAAGGCAAGATTGCTAGAATATATAACTGTCCAATTATTGTGTAAAGTTGTTTCCATTATGAGTGAGGTATGCACATTGTAGGAACAATTTTTTAAGTCTTACCTTTTAACTCCGTCAATATTTTGTGGGCTTTGTTAAGGTTGTTTTAATTGTATGTTTTTATAATTGTACGCTTTTATGATTTGTACAAACAAAATCGAATAAAGCTAAATTGATTGATTGATTGACTGGTCCGAAGTCTCATCACAGGGACATTTCGTTAGGTTATGTGACCAGTCATGCTGCTTCGGATATGTGACTAGGTGGTGAAATGTATTAAATCTGAACCTAGTCAATAAATACTTATCATAAGTACTTAAGTAAAAGGTTAAATATGGCTGGATCCCCAGGGAAGTTTGAAGAGTTAAAATATGTGCGTTTGAGGATTTGTTTATTTCCTGTGTCAATCGTAGTTCCCTAAGGTGGGAAAGACAAAGTTTTTTCAAATCTTTCCTAGAAATATCCGTCAGCACAGATGGATCCCAGAAGTATACAATACGATCCAGATCGCATAGGAAATTCTTTACGTATTGGAGCCATGGTATTTTATGCCAATTAGCTAAGGCCAAACAGTCTGTTAAGAGTGAGCAGGTTAGGTGGCACTACATTTTGGTCCAAACACGGTGCCACAAAAGGATCGGCTGGATCCTGATGTTATCGAGCAGATAATCGATTCCCAGCTCGATGTGGCAACCATACCCGGGGGCGCTTTGGGGTACGGCCAGCAGATATTTTATAAACCCATTCTCTACTATTTGAAGGGCTTCAACTGGTGCGTACCCCCAGACCCCTGCGCCGTAGGTGGCTATGCTATGGCATTTAGCGTAATATATTTTTAATAGTTCTGCTGCAGCAGGCTTGCCCAATTTCCTTGAAAAGGAAACTAGGGCTGACGTTGCTCTCTGAAAGAGCAATTTTTTACTAACTAAACCTTGCTTCCAGCCTAATTTGTCATCCACTAGGATTCCTAGGTATGGATACATACTAGTTCGTTCCAACCTAACATTATCAATGACTATTGGTTTGGTTTTCTTCGCCTTAGGCCCAATATGCATTACGAAAGTTTTGTTTTTGTTTACTTTTAAGCCCAGAGAAGACATACATTCGCAGTACTTATTTACTTGAGATTGAAGTTGATTGAGAGTTCTTGCTAATATGACAGAATCATCTAGGGCGATGGTTAATAGTTGGAAGGTCCTGGCTCCCTTCAAGCATGGCCACTTCTAGGCCGTTTGTGTACAGATTAAATAAGAAGGGAGCCAGGACACAACCCTGTCTGACCCCCCTGTTAACAATGAAGGATGGTGATAATTCTCCATTCACTCCGTATCTGACGCAAGCAGAGGCGTCAGAGTAGAGTTCGTGGAGAAAATTGATGAGGGGGGGGTTGACTCCTAGCTTGCCAAATATGGACCACAGCTTTGAATGGATGACACAATCAAAAGCTGCGCTAAGGTCGACATACACTAGGTATATTTATTTATTTTTAACATTTATTGAGCGCGAACAAATGCCCGCAGGCGTCTCGGCGCTGTACTATTTGTTACTCTCCTGTATTGTCTTAAGGGGTTTTAAAGGTCAAACAACCATGTTTTCAATTTCTTCCTGAAGATCATAAGATTTGGGCTAGATCTTATGGATTGCGGGAGAGTGTTCCATAGTTTTGGGGCAGCAACTAGGAATCGTCTGTCTCCCCAGTTGACCCGCTTGGTCTGTGGCACTACCAGGTCATTTTGATTTGCTGATCGAAGTGTCCGAGATGGAATGTATGGAACAAGATGGTCAATCAGAAATTGTGGCGCTTGATGATGTAGTGACTTGTAGACAATGCACAGTGTTTTAAACTTAATTCTGTTCCTTACAGGGAGCCAGTGAAGACTTCTTAAGGTCTCAGCTATTGGCTTAAATTTAGGGATGTTAAGAAGAAGTCTGGCTGCTGCATTTTGGATTGTCTGCATTTTCTTGATGATCCTGACTTGAGCATTAGCGAGCAAGCCATTGCAGTAGTCCAATGCTGATAGGACAAGAGCGCTGACCAATGTCTTGCCTGCACTTTTGGGAAGAAATGGAAGAATCTTCCTGACCAAGCGTAATTTGTAGAAGGCTGTGGAGGCCGTCTGATTAGCATGTGCCATGAAATTTAGATTGTCATCGAAGATGACACCCAGATTTCTCACTTTCGTGGCAGGTTTGGGCACAGCTCCGAAGGAGGATGGCCACCATGCTGGGGACCAGTCAGGACTGAGATGGCCAAAAGTGACCACCTCAGTTTTATCGGAATTTAGTTTCAAACAGTTTGCTGACATCCATTGTCCGATGGCCAGCATACCTGTTTTGAAACTCTCAGCTACTGTTTCCCCATCATTTCTGATGGCCAGAATCAGTTGTGTATCATCTGCATATGAGGTAAGGTTCATCCCATGCGCTTTGATGGTTTTAGCGAGGTCCGACACATATATATTAAAAAGTGTCGGACTTAGGGATGAACCTTGGGGTACCCCACATGGCAGTGATAGTTCTGCAGATTCAAATTGACCCAGGATAACTGCCTGGGATCTATCTGCCAGAAAAGATGCCAGTAGATTTTTTGCTAGGCCTTGTACGCCCATCTTTTCGACACGGTTGACTAAGATCTTATGGTCAACCGTGTCGAAGGCGGCCGATAAATCTAGAAGCACCAATAATGCTGTGCCACCTTGGTCTCTGATTAGACGGATATCATCCGCTGCTTTAATAAGCGCTGTTTCCGTTCCATGATACTTGCGGAATCCAAATTGTGTTGCATCGAGCAGATGATATTGCTCGATGAATTCCGCAAGTTGGGTATTTATGGCTTTCTCAACTATCTTGGACAAAACGGGTAGGTTAGCTATGGGCCTGTAATTTTTCAGTTCAGTTTTATCTAGCCCGGGTTTTTTCAGGAGAGGTTTTAGTAAGGTCTTTTTTAGCTGGTTAGGGAAGATGCCAGTACGAAACATTGAGTTGCATATTTGGGTTATAGCTGGGGTCACAGTGTCCATTAGTAAACGAAGGGTGTTCAGGGGACAGGGGTCCAAAGCCGATCCGGATTTAATAGTTTTAATGATATCCTGGATTTGATCTTCAGTGACTTCTGCAAAGCAGGAAAGATTACTGTTCGTCGATGAAATATTTATTTTTTCAATATTTTGATTCTCACCTAGGTTAAATGCTGAGAAAATATCATTCAACTTGGTGAAGAAGAAGGATGCCAGTGAGTCACAAAAATGTTGTGAGCAGGGTGGGTTAAGGTCTGGGGCACTTCCCGCCAGTTGTTTAGTTATTTCAAAGAGCTTTTTATTTGAGTTTTTAGCACCTTCGATTTGCTCAGTATAATACTTTTTTTTTGTCTCTAAGATCAGGAGTTTATATTGGGTTAATAATTCTTTATACGCTTTCCTATTATCATTATCATACTTTCTCCTCCAATTTCTTTCTTTATTTCTACATTGCTGTTTTAGTTTTTTTAGGCTCCTCGGTATACCATGGTGCTGAAGGGGAGCTTCTGTTCCTGGACATCCTTTTTACTGGTACTAGATTATTGGCAGCCTGGCCCACCCATGTTTGATATTGTTCAGTAGCAATTTCTGGGTCATCAGCCCAAGTGGGTATTGAATTCTCTAACGCATCCTTGAGGTTGGGAATATTAATGTCTTTCCAAACCTTAAACGATTCTCGTTTGGGGAATGGTGTTGTTGCGGTTGGTGTTTTATTGATTTGTATTGTAGCCAGTACCAGATAGTGGTCGGACCAGGTCATTGGTAGGACGTTAGTCACTAGTAGATTCTCCAGATTGGTAAATATACCATCTAGGGTATGGCCTGCAGTATGAGTAGGTCCTTTCACCAACTGTGATAGACCAAAAACCTCCATTTCTGACTGCAGTGACATGGTGTCTTTGTCATCGCTACAGTCCAAATGGAAATTAAAGTCACCTAGCAATGTTAGAGATTTATCAGTGGCTGAGGTTTCTAAAATAGTGGCGATTTCTGTAAGGAATCCTGACCGGGTTTCTGGTCATCTATATAATAGTACACCTTTGAAGTTATAGGAGGGGGACAAATAGATATCAAATTGAAATGCCTCACAAGTCGTAGAAGGAATGACTGTGGTACGGATTTTCAAAGTATCACGGGCAATTATGGCAATCCCACCTCCTCTATTCCCAATTCTATCCAGTCTATAGGAGGTGTATCCTTTTGGAACGGCTATCACGAGATCTGGGTCTGAAGCTTTGTCCAACCAGGTCTCTGTCAGGAACATTATGTCAATGTTCCTATCTATGAGTATATCGGCAATTTCTTGCCTATGTTTGGGCAGCGAGCGCACATTGATGAGGGCTATAATGAAATTTTGTGTTATCAGTTTAGGATTGTCATTTCCCACCATTTTATTTGATATGGGGATGGACGCCTGACAGTGTTTACAGTTTAATGCAGTCATAGATGATATGTTGTCTAGACTATACCTTGTGCATTCTTCCTTGGTTTGTGGGCGGAGGATTAGTCAACGCGGAGTGAAAATATGATGGGAGGCGAGCGCATACAGTCGAGCCAGGGGTGGTGGCCCTAGGACCGTGTCTGGCGCGGACGGGCGCAGACGGGCTCGCCTTTGGAGCGCCTTCGGCGCGCCCGCTGCGTGGACGGAATAGCCTCATCATTTTATACTCTACAGAGGAGGGTGGGAGGCATCCTGCCACTAGACCGCCAACCCTTCCTCCCTCTAAGATGGCGCCTTTCCCCGCGTTGTCAGCCCCTAATCGGCCACGCCGGGAGGAGAAAGGTGAGTCTTGCACACAAAAGCGCGTTCATGCAATGCGAATTAAAAGCGCTACCATTAAAATATTTACAAATCTTAAAAGTTGTCGCTTCTATCACCATGAAAGAAAAGAGAATAGAACCCCCGGCTTTCCGCCTCAGGGGAGAGTAAACAAGTACACAGAGTGCTTATTCAGCTCGGTTTAAATATCCTGGAGGGCGGGAGGCGTCCTGCCACTAGACCGCCAACCCTTCCTCCCTCTAAGATGGCGCCTTTCCCCGCGTTGTCAGCCCCTAATCGGCCACGCCGGGAGGAGAAAGGTGAGGGAATGTGCCTTGGTGCAACGCGAGTCTTGCACACAAAAGCGCGTTCATGCAATGTGAATTAAAAGCGCTACCATTAAAATATTTACAAATCTTAAAAGTTGTCGGTTCTATCACCATGAAAGAAAAGAGAATAGAACCCCCGGCTTTCCGCCTCAGGGGAGAGTAAACAAGTACACAGAGTGCTTATTCAGCTCGGTTTAAATATCCTGGAGGGCGGGAGGCGTCCTGCCACTAGACCGCCAACCCTTCCTCCCTCTAAGATGGCGCCTTTCCCCGCGTTGTCAGCCCCTAATCGGCCACGCCGGGAGGAGAAAGGTGAGGGAATGTGCCTTGGTGCAACGCGAGTCTTGCACACAAATGCGCGTTCATGCAATGCGAATTAAAAGCGCTACCATTAAAATATTTACAAATCTTAAAAGTTGTCGCTTCTATCACCATGAAAGAAAAGAGAATAGAACCCCCGGCTTTCCGCCTCAGGGGAGAGTAAACAGAGTGCTTATTCAGCTCGGTTTAAATATCCTGCAGGGCGGGAGGCGTCCTGCCACTAGACCGCCAACCCTTCCTCCCTCTAAGATGGCGCCTTTCCCCGCGTTGTTAGCCCCTTTGGCTCCTGCATATTTGCCAATCAAGAGGGCTAGATTTAGAGCCTGCTCCACAGTGCCAAGGCCCTCCTGGAAACCATATTGCAGGTCGGTCATGATGTTCGTGGTTGCCCATTCCTGGAGACACTCCAGGATTAACCGACCCGCAACTTTACCCAAGGAATCCAGGAGGGAAATCAGCCTGTAGCAGGCTGGGTTATTACGCTCACCCTTCTTAAAGATAGGAAGGAGAATTGAGGTGGACCAAGAATCTATTAGGCCTACATTTGTAACAGCGGTCATAACCTGTGTGATAAGAGGTGTCCAAAGGTCAGGACAGTATGCAAAGATATCCAGCGGAACCCCGTCCGGGCCTGGTGCCTTGCCAGTCTTAGAAGAAGATAGTGCTTTAATGACCTCCTCATGGCTAAACACTTGATCTATAGGATATATATGGTTTGTATGTCCATTTCCAACCTCCCTACCTTCAGTGGTGGTCTGTGTAAGTAGACCACCAAATATTTTGGAGAAGTGTGCTACCCACTCTTCGGCCGACACCGCCACATCAAGATGGCGGGAGGTGGTGGAATCAAACAAAAAGGGTGATTTAACCGTGCGCCAAAACAGGGAGCTGTCTTTTGTTAGACAACTCTCATGAAGTTGGGCCCACAGTTTTTTCTTAATTTCTTTCCTGCGATTGTATAGAGCTAAATTATAACCCTTTCTGAGTGTTTTGATTTCATCATGGTCTCTAATAGGCTTGTATAGAGCTAATTTTAAATTATTCAGGGCTTTACGACAATCTAAATTAAACCAGCCATTAGTTTTTGGTTTCTTGGACTTTTGGTTGCTAGTCAGCTCTTCCCGGATTATTCTGACAATTTCCAGAAAACTGTCGATAATCAATTTAGTAGAAGAGTCTGGTGCCAAACAAGTATTCAACCAAGGTAGGGCTCTGCTTATAACTTTTTTCGAAATTTCTGCTGGATTGATTTTAGCCCCTTTTACTGAAAACCAATTTGTTTTGTCCATAGTCAATGATTGTTGGTTCAATAGACTCAGCTTATCAGGTTGAGAAAAAATATTCCGAAATATTAATGAAATGCTGTTAGGAAAATGGATCACTACTGGAGTCAGAACCTGTGGTAAAATTAGACAGTTGGCCATTTAAACTTTGGGAACAAAGTATGTAGTCAATTACACTTGACAAGCCCCTCCCGTGAAACGTTGGCATAAAATCAACAGGCGGTTCGACTAAGTCGTTTGCAAAGTCCATTTCTAAAGAGAATAAACAATCATTCAAACAGTTACCTTCCTTTGTATGGTGATAATGTGTAAGTGGAGAGCCATTTACATCCGTAAGGCCACAATTACCGTTCTTACAGTTAGTACATAATGACATGTTGAAGTCCCCTCCCCATATCAGATAGGATGTCTTAGTATTAGGCTTGGTCCGCAGGTCGTTCAAGAGACATGTTATTTCGGTTAAGTTATTTACACAGTCTGCCTGAGAAAGATTGTTATAGAAGTTAACAAAAAAGATCGTCACACATTTTTTGAATGTAACCCTTAAAATGTGGTAGTTCTCGTGACACTTCATGATATTTGCTTCCATCGATGGGAGATTATTTGCTACGTAAAGAGCAAGTCCACCCTTGGATCTGCCTGAGATACTAGGGCTGGCAGGAACATAGTAGGTTTTAAAGCCTAGTAAATGTACAGGTACAGTGGACCATGTCTCCTGTAAGCATAATATCTGGTGAGGTTTAACTGTGTCTAACGAAGTCGGGAGGTTGGTTTTCGTGCGAAGACCAGCTACGTTCCAATATAGAACAGAGAGAGTTAAGTAGGGATTTGGCGTGACATTAATTTCAGGTTTCAGTGTGCCTTGTGGTATATCCTCTAAGTTGTCAGAAGTAGCTTGAGTGTGGATAGTCTCCTCAAAAGGCCCTAGATGTAGTGAGCTAGAGATTTCCACCTCCCCCATATCTGTTAATAGCTTGGTTTCAGTGGTAACAGTTGTAACAGGCCCTAAATGGTCAGTACTGACGCCTGTTAACCCAAGCTTTGGCATTGTTACCAGGGGAATATCCCTATTAATCGATACTGTATTGATTGGAACTGTGGAATCAGCCCAACTGGGTTTCCGGCCATGATATAAAAGATGTAAACGGCCCAGCCTGTCTTGTGGAGTACTCGGTGATGGTCAGTCGACCAATTCTAGGCAGTCAAACCTGTTGGAAACTGGTACGCCTCTCCAATCTACATTGAATGGCCTGCCTCTGTCTTTGTTACCTGACCAATCTACCCACTCCCTTCTCCTGTCCCATTGCCCTGCTTGGGACCAGCCCCCACCTTGACCTCCGTAACCTGGCCAATAAGCCCAGTCCCTTCTTCTGTCCCAGTTTACTACTTGGGTCCAGTCCCCACCTTGATCTCCATTGTAGCAATGTGCTGGGGGGTAGAAAAAAGCAAGTCTTTTAGTGTCAATTCCGTCGTTCTTAACAGTCGGGCCCATTATTATTATTATTATTATTATTATGTTTCTTATATAGCGCCTGAATCGACCCCCGAAGGAATATCTCCGCGCTTGCCTTGGGAACCCGTCCTGGCTTTTCCCTGTGAGATAGCCCCTACAGGGCATCCCCAAGGTGAAAGCCAGGCATCCCGCCGCGGGGGGCCGTTGTGGAAATTAAGCAAGCTTAATGCCCAGCGTTGCAGAGTGTGAACCCATGATTAGGTCAGGCACCGAAGCGAGAATTATCGAGTCCATGGACATTTGAGCTCAAGACCCTGCCGCGTCGGGAATTGAACCCTGGTTCCGGGTCTGACCTCTGCTTCAGGGTCTGCCTGCTCTAACCAGTGAGCCACACTTCTCCCATGAACAAATGTGATCAACTGTGCGGGGATCGTCAAAGTTAACTATAACACAATCCCCCGGTATATTTTTCAACTCCTTGCCTATCCAGGGGACTCTGCGAACAGTTGAGATTCTACTCGCACAGTGTGGGGGCAATGGTATGTTTATGTTGAGCCAGTGCTGTACCTTGTTTTTAAGGGACCAGCTAGGTTCCATCGTATTGGGACTCAACTCTGGAACCCCCGTCATTATCACTACAAAGGGGCTACAATCCGGGGGTAGATGTACTGGAAGCGCAGTTCTCCCCCTATTCCTATCGTTGGCAAGTTGTATCCCTGCTGGTTTAGCTGGGGCAACCTTCTGCGAGTCAAGTGTGACGGCGTTTTTTTGGACCGCAGGGGCTTTTTTCGCGTCTACTGGGGCAGATTTCGTCTTTACATTGGTGGCCTGAACGGTGGCTTTAGTTATTGGAGTGCCTACTGGGCGAATATTCTTAATCGAGTTTTGGACCCCTGTTGGGGCCCCCTCTACTCCCTTGGGGATATTTGCACGCACCTTAGAGGTGTTTACGGGTGCCTGCTAATCAGCCAATTTCTTTTCTAGATTTGAAAGGGACGTTGCTATGGGCTGTATATAGGATTTTATAAGTTCACCTAATCTGATTAAAAGTAGATTGTTTAACCCACAGATCTTACACCCACCCTCCGGGCTATCAGTGTCAATAGAATTTTCTATGTTTAACGAGGGAGTTACAATATCTATGTGATTAGTCTGTGACTCCTCCTGCCTTAAAAAATCTTGGCCCTGGGCCTGTGGACTGGGTAAATCGGTTAATGTAGTATGAGCTTTCCCTTTTACTTTTGTTTTTGTTGGCCTCTTTTTCTTGGGTATAGCACCCTCCCTTTTGCCCCTGGAAGTTTCCAAGGCAGGACTTACTTGCCTCGGGGTGACAAAAAGTTCAGGGGTTTTGTCCAGCCATTGACTAAGTTGTGAGTCCGTTAGGGCCAGCGAGGCCGACAAGTCGACCGTATTTGGGACTGTGTGGATGTCAGCAAGTGTTTCAACTACGGGATTATTTACCCGCGGGTTATTGGGTGTCCTTACTGACGCTAATAATCCCAGTGAGGAGCGCTTAGCTGCAGCCAGATCTAATGAGACCCTTCGGTCCAACAAAAGTATGCCTTGGTCTATGGCATCGTTTGCTCTGTTGATATGAGGAAATATGAATTTTTATGGTCAATTGTGTCCCCTATCGTAGACCCCAACGGCTCCATGTACGTGTTTTCTAGTACATGTAAGTTCCCTCCACAACCAGCTATGAAGACGCAAATACATTTGCGTCCAACGTTAACATGTCCTCTTTCAGATCCACCATGAATGGGTCCGATATTCAGTTCCTAAGTGTGCCTTGCCAACGTCTTTACATGGTGCACTTTCTCGTTTTTCCAGCCATGGCGAGTTGGGCCTTGTTTTCTGCCATTCAAGCTTTCTCCTGCCTTCTGCCTCTGGAAGCCGCAGCCTGGACTCGCATCTGTACCCATGACCTTTCACTTACTCCCTGCGCGGCTAGCGGTGCCTGGCTCAGCCTGCCGGCCTGCCAAGACTGTATTCAGCCTTCAAGTTATCTGCTCCGCTCCTCGAAAAATACATTCCTGTCTAGTAGTTTTAGGTAAACATCCTTCCCAGCTGCAGAACAAAGGGCCCGGCCTTTCTGTCTCCATGCAAGTAATTCATATCCTCTGTCACCATGGTAGGCCCATGGCCCCTTGCTTTACACTTAGACACGTAGTCACATATGCACGCATTAGCAGTCAGTATAGAATAGCCTCTGCCCGAGAGACCTTTCCTTCTAGATAATACAGTTCCTCAAACACAAGATATAAGATATGATTTGGGATTAGGTTGTTCTGACACTCCAGACTTCTGTCTCCACATGTAGGGCTAAATGTCAAGTCCCCTTCAACCTCCAGTTGCACGTCAATCATACGTCATGCTGCTGCGCGCGCATCTCTGCCACATGTTATGTGACGTTTTCTAGCACACACCTCCGTGTACGCCCTAGTGCACGCCTACTGTTACGTATTTCTGTTCTTATCTCGTTTCTCTCAGCTGTTACGCCTTCTGCATTCAATGTTACTGTATGAAATGACTATATATATGATTTTCTGATAATAATTCATTGTACATGTCCATTGCAATTCCTACCCTGATCCCTCGTGGTGATGGGCTTCTGTACCTGGTTCGAACCAATTCCTTTTTAAGGAATAAAACCCCTTTTAAACCTCAGATACCACGGATTCTGCCTTCTTATTTTACTGAGTTATTCTTATTGAACTTTACCGCATAAATTCCGCATAGGTAATTAAAATTTACCACATAATTTGGCGCCCGAACAGGGACCCCTCCCCCACCCCACGCGCCGGAGGTGCGTTGCAGGCCCGGACCCCTGCCACAGCGCTGACGGACAACTACGCATACCCGCAGGATTTCCTGTATCTCCCTCAGGCCAACAGAGGTGACTGAGGCTGCGATCGACACCCAGACGAGGCGGTGAGGAGTGCGGAGGATCCCGACCAGAGCCTAGCTGAGAGAGCAAAGTCCGAGGTATCCGGAGGCCCACCAGTTCGAGTCGAGTCGAGTCGAGTCCAGTCCAGTATCGAGTTTCCGAGGCCTTCTGTTCCGTGCTTCCCGGTGAGTACCGTTGCTGGGGACGCATCTAGACGAGCGCATTAATTTGTGCCGGTCAAGACGGGTTTGGGTACGCAGACCCGGTCTGCACTGTTTTAGCGGTGTATCTGTACTGTTTAGCAGTATATCCAGGATGATATCAGCTAGTTTTATTCTAATCATTATTGTTCGTTCTGAAATGTTTTAGTATGTATTAATGTCGTGGTATGAGTGATTGTTCGATCTGTATTCTTGTGTTTACTGTATTAGTTGTGTTCAAACTCGAGTGAGTAGCAAGTCCAGAGTAGCACGGCTGAAACATGCGGCTGTTCTCTAAAGTAAAACAGATAGGAACTAGAAAAGGGATTCTAGAAGAAGCAGTGCCTGTTCCATCCAGGGACACTCCAGGGCACTTTATGTACCACAAGCACGGCTTAGATGCTGTATTATATCTCGATTTGTGGGTAGACTATACTAAGGATCTAGCAGAAAATCAAAGATGGCCCGCTAGCGGGACATGGGATGCCGAGTGCATCATGAGAGTAGAAGAAGCATTATGGAAAAAGAAAGCCAGACAGTCACAGAAGGACGCCATTGAACTATGGCGTAAAGAATCGCACAGGCGCACAGAGAAAGCACTCAAGAAAGTTGAGAAACATAAAGAGGATTCAGACAAAGTTCAAGAAAATGCACTAGTAGAGGAGGGAATACGAGTAAAAACAGAACAAGTAGACCGACAACGAAACACTCTTATGAACGGTATGTATCCTCTACTGACCGAGGGTTTACCCAAGGCCACTCCGGAAATACCGAAGGATCTGCCCCCTCCACTGCTCCCGACTAAAGTACATCACAAGACAACAAAAGACGTATTCCTTTCTTCCTATCTAGACGACGTAGCTCCCGCATATGTAAATAGACGTGTTCAAGCACTACCCGCTGATGGTACCCCACCCCGACATAATGCACTCCCACCTCCGCAACAAACTCCTTCTCCCGTTCCACTTCCTGCACCTGTTCTCCCAACCCTTCCTGCACCTATTCTTCCGACCCTCCACCCAACAAATCCTTTTGGACCTGGCACCTCGGGAGGTGCGACAGGAGGTTTTCAAACGCCACCACAAGCACATAGAATGACCTATAGGGATTTAGCGCAACAACGTACACCTCAAGCACCCGATTATGACATACTTAAAGAACGTCTCGCAGACTGTAGATATGACCCAGTACCCGGTAAAGACGACAGAATGATGCTTGCATCAGTACGTCTACGACGAGTTACGAACTTTTTATTGTTACTACCAGGAATGGTTGATCATCTAGACAGAATATATCATTTTGTTCAAACAGGGGAAGGCCCTGAAAGTATTGGAAAGGCCATGGCTTACCAGAAAGTTGACACTCAAGCCAAGATATTACGGTTTTTCATAAACTGCCTAATAAGAGAACAAGACAGGCCTGGTGTAGACCCGGAAGAAATGAGAGCACTTAATAAATGGGGTCAGAATATAGCCGATGGAAAACATGATAAACAGAACAGCATAAACAGTATGTATAATAGGATCCGTAAGGCAGTAGAACTAATACACGAAAGAAGACAGAATGCACCAGAAATAGATTCAGATAAGAATGAATTTTCGGAGGAGGAGGAACAGCAAGAAACGGCCACGGGCCAATCACAATTACCAGCCAAAGAAATGATAGCGTATGTAGGTAAGGGACGGCCCTATAATTCAATGCGTCCGGTACGTCCGGAAAGTAAAAGAATCTTTCGAGCTGCCATGTCAAATCCAAAGACCCCTGAACATCTATTTCAGGCCGCCGATAGAATACTTCAAGAACGCATGGGGTACCATGTATTAAATTCTATGGATGAGCAAGAACTGGCCAGGTCAGCCGTACAATGGACTGATGATTCTGATAAATATAGTGATGAGGGTTTAGTGCAGACCTTTTTAAACCTTTCCCCTGACGAACAGAAATTAGCTGGTATCTATATGGTTCAGCATCTCATTACACTATTCAAAGGCCAACATTCCGATCCAGGTCCCTTGCCTGATATTTTAATAGAACTACTCTCACCACAGTGGAGAGGTCTAGGTACTGACTTGATTAAAGTAATTCTAGAACATCGACGTAGGTATAATGCTTTTCTGGATACACGTTTTGTTCCAGCTCCACCCATAGATAGGAAAATGTATTACATAGACAGACAGAACCCCTTGCGAGAAGTGCATCCAGTCCAGAATGTTGATAATTCCTTTAGACGCGTGTTTGTGTACACGCCCATAACGGAAATGGAACTGTTAGAAATGAAGAAATTAGTGCCCAGTCACGACAAAGACCCAGCAGGTTTCCACCGTGAAATCAAAGATATGTTACTCATGGGGGATTACACCTATCCCGACATTATGAAAATATTAAAAGTGTTAATGCCTGCAGGTATTTACGAGAAACTCAAAGAAAAAGATTGGGAGGTAGGAGAACAAAAGATAGATTGGGCTGCATTAGAAGACGAAGACAAGACTCGTACCCCAGGAACAGGGCTTGGGGACAAATCTAAAGCATTACCAGGATTGTTAGTGCAAGTATTGCCACGTTTATTAGCAACTAAAAAGGAGGACTGGGATGCAATCTCAGCCTGCAAACAGAAACCCGATGAAGACACTAGTGATTTTTATTCCCGATTTGAGAAATGTTTTGGTATTAATAGTGGCCTGAAAGCGAGTAGCGAGTCATATCCACATCTCTTCGTAACAAAGCTAGTTGAAAATTCACTGCCCCAGGTTAAGAATCGTGTACAGAAAGTCGAGAGCACATGGCAAGCAAATACGCCTTCACAAATGTTACAAATGTTACAGTACCACCAGAATAGAATCAGAGAGGAACAAGAACACGAACAGAGACGCATGAAAGACACAAAAATGAAAATGTTAGTTGCTCAGTCAGTTCCAGCTGACAGTCAGAAAAAGGGCACGACACAGTCTAATAATTCAGCAGCTCCTGTTAAAGGGACATGCAACTATTGTAAACAGCCAGGTCACTATATAAACGATTGTGCAGTTTTGAAACATAATATACTTACAGGAAAAACTAAAGAGAGACCGCGTCCTCCTAGACAGGACCAGGTCCAACAACAAGTACCACAGAATATTCAGCCTATGCAAGCCGCACAACAGACAGTACAGACAGTAGCGGTACCACAGCCCCAACCGATTGCTGCAACTCAACACGCATCCCAGCAGATGTACCAGTATGCCCAGACCGATTATCCCGATTATCAGCGTTACACATGAAACAGCCTAGAGAGGGAAGTTGGCTTGCCTCTTATTGAGGTTCCTGTAGATCAAGAGGGTCCTTATGTACACAGTCAAGTATTAGGGAAAGACAGAAAGTTTTTAATTGATACAGGGGCAAGCCGAACAACGATAAGTCATGACGAGGTCCCAGGGGCACCCCTCTCAGGCTCACAGAATGTTTCCCTTGGTTTTTCAGGCAAGCCTATTATTAATGAAGTATCGCAACCACTTCCCCTTGCAGTTGGTCCGTTAACACGTACTACAGATTTATTGCTCACGAAGTCATGTCCAGAAAACCTGTTAGGTATTAAGACTCTGAAAGCTCTAGGAGCTGTTATTTGCTGTTCTCCGGAAGGAGTACGGTTGTTTCTACGTGACTTTAAAGGTCACTATGTGTTGAGAGATATTGATCCCCGATTACAGAATGTACCTGCACATTTATGGGCGCAAGGCCCCACTGTTGTAGGCTGTATGCACATTACACCATACCGAGTCACACTCAAGCCAGGTGTTGTTTTACCACGAATTCGACAATACAAGTTACCCCCAGATGCTGTAGTGGCTTTACTGAGAATAATTGAAGAGCTCATTGCACAAGGAGTGGTTGTGGAAACTAACTCGAATTTATGTAATTCTCCTATCATTCCGATTCTTAAACGTACAGATCCCAATGCACCACCAGTTTACCGATTGGTTATTGATTTGCGCGAATTGAATAAATGCATTGTACCGCAGTACCCTGTGGTCCCAGATATCTCATCTCTATTGACTGCTATTGATTCTGAAGCAACGTTCTTTACTGTTATTGATCTGAAGAACGCCTTCTTTAGTGTCCCTATCGATCCGGAAAGCCAATACCTTTTCGGATTCTGTTTAAATGGACGAAGCTTCAAATTTGCACGCGCACCTCAAGGATTCACAGAAAGCCCCAGCATCTATAGCCAAGCACTGAAAAGACAACTCGACAGTATCCACATGCCTGAGAACACTGCCCTGCTCCAGTATGTCGATGACCTACTGATCACCGCCCGAAGTGAACCTGAATGTGAACTAGCGTCACTGACGGTTTTGCATTTCCTGGCTGACAAGGGGCATAAGGTATCCCCTTCAAAGCTACAATTCTCTGTTCAGCAAGTGGTGTACCTTGGGCACTTGCTGTCCAAATGGGGGAGACAGCTAACGCCTGATCGCATCCGGTTGATTGCAGGCATGTTACCACCCAAGACACAAAAGGAGGTGCGGGCTTTATAGGCCTCACTTCTTACTGCAGACAATGGATTCCTCAGTATGCATTTCTAGCAAAGCCACTCATTCAGTTAACAACACAGGAGGCAGCGTCTTCGACTGTCCTCCCTTGGACCCAGGAACATACACAAGCTTTTGATGACTTAAAGAAAGCCTTATGTCAAGCACCAGTTTTAGCAACACCATGTTACAGTAAGCCTTTTACACTTTTTGTCACAGAACGTGAAGGTACTGCATTGTCGGTCCTCACTCAAGACCAAGCGGGTTCACACAAACCGTGTGCCTACTTTTCTAGTACATTGGATCCAGTAGCCCAGGCTCTGCCTGCGTGCTTGAAATCAGTTGCAGCAACTGCTCTAGCAAGCAATGAGACAAAGCGATTCAATAGTGTTAGGACATCCATTGACAGTACAAGTTCCACACTCCGTGGACGTTCTTTTAAATCGTACACAGACTCAACACTTGACTATAGCAAGATTGACAGGTTATGAATTGACATTTTCAGCCACATATAGAAATCAGACGTTGTAATACATTAAATCCTGCCACACTTTTGCCATTAACTGAAACAGACCCATTGGCACATGATTGTATTGAAGTCATTACTATCACGACGAAACCCAGACAAGACTTGACAGACACTGCATTACCAGATCCAGACCTGACACTCTATGTAGATGGTTCATGCATGAGAACAAGTACAGGAGAATTAGTGGCCGCCTACGCAGTCACCACAGAAACTGAAGTCATAGAAACAAGTTGTATTGACACCCTGTCAGCACAAGCAGCAGAGCTCATTGCTCTGACTCAAGCCTGTATTCAAGCCAAGAACAAGAGAGTGAACATATACACAGATTCCCGTTATGCATTCGGAGTTGTACACGACTTCGGTGTCCTCTGGCGAGAGAGAGTTTTTTTGACTTCTCACGGTGCCAAGATACAACACGGTCCCCTCATTCAAACTCTGTTAGACGCAATACATCTACCTACAGCAATATCCGTCATGAAGTGCAAGGCACATACAAAAGTTACCGATACTATTTCCCAGGGTAATGACCTGGCAGACCGAACCGCAAAACATACTGCTCAGAATCAGATTCACACCACTGACTTGACAAAGACAATAGTTGGGACACCGACACATTGCATGACAGTTAAGGATCCCGCCCTAGATGTAATTGACATACAGACACATGCTACCCCAGACGAAATCAAGAAATGGACTGAACTAGGAGGGATCCAGACAGATCAGGGGTGGATGACGAAGGGAAAATCCACATGGTTTCTCCCCGACTCTATGGTTCAAGTTATCATTAATACAGTACACAGTCCAGCGCATCTAGGAGAAAAAGCTATGTTAGACAGTATTCAACATATCTGGTTCAATAAACACTTACGAGCAGCAGCCAAACAGAAAGTGCGTACTTGCATGATTTGTTGTCAGTTCAACCCAGGTAAAGGCGTTCCCGTAGAACAAGGTGGTTTTCATCTTCCCGATCACCCTTTTGAAGTCCTCCAGATGGATTATATCCAGATGGAACGTTGTCGAGGTTTTAAATATGTCCTCGTAGTTGTATGTGCACTCTCCCGTTGGACAGAAGCATATCCAGTCCCAGATTACACTGCCCCGACCACTGCCAAGCAGCTGGTTCGTGAATTCTTCCCTCGATATGGTTTGCCCCGTGTCGTATACTCAGACAACGGTCAGCCATTCTCGTCCGAGCTTATGAAGCAGGTATCACTCCTGCTTGGCTACCAATGGAAGTTCCACTGTGTCCGACATCCCGAAGCAGCAGGTCTCGTAGAGAGACACAATCAGACCCTGAAAATACGCCTTGCCAAAATCTGCAGGGAGAAGGGTGTCGACTGGATCGTAGCTTTGCCAGTCGCCCTTTTCTATATGAGAATGGTTGCGCATTCCAGAACAGGGCTATCCCCGTACGAGGTGGTCTTCGGGAGGCCACCAAATATGTGGGGGACGCCTTTGCCTAGAAAGATCACTGATGTCGATTGTAATATGTTGACAGATTACCTTGCCTCCTTGATGTCTGCACTACAATCATGTCGTTCACAGGTAGCTGCAGCCTTTCCCGACAACACCGAGGTGAAACCGCACGACGTCGTTCCAGGAGACACTGTGCTTGTAAGAAATTTCGACAGGAGGAGCCCGTTGGAGCCCCGCTGGCAGGCGCCGAAGTTGGTTCTTCTCACCACCCGGACAGCAGTCAAAGTCGAGGGCAGGAAAGGGTGGCTCCACTCGAGCCACATAAAGAAATTCCAGGCATTACCAGAGACTGACTCCCCCTCCCCCTCTAAGGACTGTCCAGATTCTAGTGACTCTAAACTTCCCCTGATAGAGAAAACTCCACAGCAGATATATAAAGAAAAACTGAGGTCTAGCAAGTCAGACAGTTTAATTGTTTAAGTCCTCCCCTAGGTGAATCGGTTGAACGAGTTTCTGACATGTATCCCCTAGACCCCAATAGAGAGAGAGATAGACAGAAACAGCTCAAGAAACGTGAATATTGCAAATCTCTTCGCAGCCATTGCATTGTGACTTTATTGATTATGTTTTTTCTGAGTCTTATGATTATTGCTGCAAGTGTGCTTTTACATATATATTATCCTATATTCAAACGTGCACAGTCTCCCTTCAACGTCACTGCCGAGCATTCTTTTAGCGAACTGCCCCCGCATGAATTGTCCTACAGACTTGCGCTGCGCAACAATACATTCATTAGTATGTTACATCATTCCCATCAGACCAGCAATGCTACTGATTGTTGGATATGTGGCCGACTCCCTCCCTATCAGAAATACAAAGGAGTGCTGCCTCTTTTTCCGTACCCATTCACACACAATGGATCCTGTGGCGCATGGTTTAGTCTGATTAATTCCTTGAATTCAGATTCTGTAGTTTACCAGGGTAACTGGGTATGGGGAAACCTGAACACTGTTTTACATAAAGTATGTTTCCCTGACAAGGAGGGTCTCCCCAAAAGGACAGGAACTGATCTAGAAAACGAAGTATATGGACTAGGGAACTTTACACTTAACCTCATGATTCTCAGTGTTGAATCCGAAACAGTACCAGTCTTGCCCGCTATGTCCGTACTTCCAGTCAAAGGTGAATTATGTGTCAGAAAAAATGGTTCAGTACACCTGGGTCATAGTAGATGTACTACTGTGGTCGAATTCAGTGATAAGGGCAAGTCTACGTTCAAAGCTTCACGTCATTCCTACTTCATTTGTGGTCATACCGCATATATACGCTTACCTCTAGACTGGGATGGCACCTATTACATTGCATTCCTTCTGCCACCTGTTTTCCTAGCCCCTCCTGACTTTCATAGGAACACTCATCTAGTACACAATAGACCGCAGAGAGATCTCCCGATTGTCGACTATACTGAAACAGCATGGGAGCAATACACAGATTTCAATAAAGGTTTCTTCCCCTACTTAGGTGCTGTTTTTAATAGTAAACTGATACGAAAATTAACTAGAACCCTTGAAGCTGTAGTGAATGAAACTACTTCTGCCCTGGGCAACTTAACAGAGGAGCAGTCTGCTATGCGGATTGTTGTTCTTCAGAACCGTCTTGTCCTTGACGTCATCCTGGCCGATAGGGGCGGAGCCTGTAAGGTCATTGGGTCGAGCTGCTGTGTTTTCATTCCAGAAAACGCGCCATCAGTATATAAAGCCATTACCCGTCTTCATAAGATTGCAAGTCTGATTCACCAGAATCCAGGCACCTGGACTTGGTCCGGTTGGTTCTGGACCACGTTGTCAGCCTGGGGATGGAAAGTCCTATCCTTCCTAGGTATAGCCCTTCTCATAGTATTCAGTTGTTGCCTATGTCTACAATGTGGGCCAGCGATTTGCGGCTTGTGCGCCACATCATGTATTCCTCATTCAAGTGCTCCGTCAAAACGTCGTAAGAAGAAAGAAGAGCAAATGATGTTGCATGAACAGATTGATAGATTAATGAGGATTGATATATCATGAAGGGTCCGTAGGGGACAAGGAGGGAATGAGGAAATATGAATTTTTATGGTCAATTGTGTCCCCTATCGTAGACCCCAACGGCTCCATGTACGTGTTTTCTAGTACATGTAAGTTCCCTCCACAACCAGCTATGAAGACGCAAATACATTTGCGTCCAACGTTAACATGTCCTCTTTCAGATCCACCATGAATGGGTCCGATATTCAGTTCCTAAGTGTGCCTTGCCAACGTCTTTACATGGTGCACTTTCTCGTTTTTCCAGCCATGGCGAGTTGGGCCTTGTTTTCTGCCATTCAAGCTTTCTCCTGCCTTCTGCCTCTGGAAGCCGCAGCCTGGACTCGCATCTGTACCCATGACCTTTCACTTACTCCCTGCGCGGCTAGCGGTGCCTGGCTCAGCCTGCCGGCCTGCCAAGACTGTATTCAGCCTTCAAGTTATCTGCTCCGCTCCTCGAAAAATACATTCCTGTCTAGTAGTTTTAGGTAAACATCCTTCCCAGCTGCAGAACAAAGGGCCCGGCCTTTCTGTCTCCATGCAAGTAATTCATATCCTCTGTCACCATGGTAGGCCCATGGCCCCTTGCTTTACACTTAGACACGTAGTCACATATGCACGCATTAGCAGTCAGTATAGAATAGCCTCTGCCCGAGAGACCTTTCCTTCTAGATAATACAGTTCCTCAAACACAAGATATAAGATATGATTTGGGATTAGGTTGTTCTGACACTCCAGACTTCTGTCTCCACATGTAGGGCTAAATGTCAAGTCCCCTTCACCCTCCAGTTGCACGTCAATCATACGTCATGCTGCTGCGCGCGCATCTCTGCCACATGTTTTTGCTGACTCTGCAGGATTCTTCTAGGGATCCACCCACTTATGACACCTTTATGTGACGTTTTCTAGCACACACCTCCGTGTACGCCCTAGTGCACGCCTACTGTTACGTATTTCTGTTCTTATCTCGTTTCTCTCAGCTGTTACGCCTTCTGCATTCAATGTTACTGTATGAAATGACTATATATATGATTTTCTGATACTAATTCATTGTACATGTCCATTGCAATTCCTACCCTGATCCCTCGTGGTGATGGGCTTCTGTACCTGGTTCGAACCAATTCCTTTTTAAGGAATAAAACCCCTTTTAAACCTCAGATACCACGGATTCTGCCTTCTTATTTTACTGAGTTATTCTTATTGAACTTTACCGCATAAATTCCGCATAGGTAATTAAAATTTACCACAGATAAACTGGTCTATTGGGCCAATCACCGGTGCAGCACCCTGAGCAGCTTTCTTCCTCATACCTCTCGTCGTCATGATAGCTGGAAATAGGTGGCACTCAGAAGGATAGTTGACAACCTGCTAGGGCTTAGCAAGACATGATAAACAATGTTAGATATGTGTGGTCAATATAAGCAGAGTATATCTTTTAGTTCAAATATAAGAGGGATGGCCCAGTCCAGTCTTTCCCTAGTCTTTCTTTTGTTTCCTTGGAAATAACCCATGACATGTGGAGGGCGGGAATCAATGGTCCGCCCTCTGTGCTTACTATTTATACCTCACCTGTGGCATAGCAATTACATCATGTGATCAAGACTGTGGAGGCAGTCGAAATGCGTCATGGCGGCAAGCTGAGCAGAATTATGCACAAATAAAGGCACCTTTGTTCTGGCACCAAATCGGGTTACATTCATCGTCATTCTTTCCAGTTGAATCACAAATTGGTGGCACTGCAAAGCGCCTGGCGAGTCTTTGTTCATATATATATATATATATATATATATATATATATATATATATATATATATATATATTCACTGAAAAAACCATAGGTTTCACACCAGTTATAGTTAGCTGGAAATTTTACTGATATAAAACCATTGAAATTCCCACGTTATAGTTAGTCGGACTCACTATAACTTGCGCGTGCAATGCACTGCTGATGACATCACATATTACATCACTCATGACATGGTCAGTGACATCACTCATGACATCACTGATGACATCTCAAATGACATCACTGATGACATCGTCCAGTGAATGGCGCAACGTAAGTGCCCTCGGAAGCGCCTACGTTCGCGCCGCGTAAAAGCACCCAGAAGCGCCTACGATCGCGCCACGTTTGCGCCCCGGAAGCGCCTACGATCGCGCTGCGTAAACGCACCCGGAAGTGCTCCGGAGCGCGCAGCGTAAACGCGCCGGGTCATGTGACCCTAAAATAACACTTTTCATTGGTTGCTAACAGTTTTTTTTACAATGAATGAAATCCCCACCCATTTCCTTCACTTCTTCTTTCACTTTTGTGACTGAAAGACCTGTTTTTTGCACCTGGATCTTTCGTGATTTACCATGGCTGCCAGAGAATCCAGCAGTGAGGATGAACCTGAGTTCATCAATGAAGAGCCTCCTACCCCAAAGGTGAAGGAACATTTCATATGGAAATTTTTTAAGATTCCAGCTGACCAGAAGAAGGTGAATGCACCAAAAGTGGAGTGCAGGATCTGCAAACAGGTCCTGTCACGGGGTGACCCCAAAAAAAAGTACTCTTTTGGGAACTTTACGATGATCCGACATGTGGAGAGGAGGCACCCCCAGAATTTTGCCCGGGAAAGTGTCAGGGCTCTGGCACAAGAGGTTCCCAGAGATGGGGCCTCTACATCAACCGGAGGAGCAACTTCTTCTGGGAGAGGGCAATCGCAGGAGCAGGTGCCAAACATACAACCTGCTTTTAACCATGGTGTCCTCAGATGCAGATACTGCAATCAACTGCTTACCTTTGGAGAACAAAGTGTCCAGCTCATGGTTCGAGCATTAGAAAACCATCGCTGCCCTTTCCACCCCTAATTTTTTTTGTTCTTTTTGCTCCTGTTGAGCAGTTTCCATTCCCTGTTTTTGTTCCTGTTCAGTTAAAAGAAGAAAACCAAAAGTTCTTTTCAGAACTACCTCCAATTCTCATCAAAGAGCTATATTCTTAAAAAAATGAAGAGTAAGTGAAATATAGTGCATTGATAATTGAAAGGAGAATGAGTAAGAAAGAACAGAAAGGTATGAGAGGAAAAAAGAAGTGAAGTAGGAGGACTGAAAGAAGGTGAGTGTTAGAAAAGAAAGTTATGAGAAGAAGAATGAATATGGGGAATGTTGATGTTCAAAGAAAATGTTGAAAAGGAGGGGTGTGGAAGGGTAAGAAAAGATGCATTGCTGGAGTTGAAAGTAGAAGGCCTCATTTATGAAGCCAAGCGTCACTTTAACGCCACCAAAGCATCACTTTTTGTGACACAACATTCCAATAAAAAATGCACCTTATTTATTCATATTTACAAAGTGGTGTTCCTTGGTAAATACATCACTTTGTAAACCCCTGTGCCACATTATTCCTACGTCAGGTGTAATGTATGCAAAAGGGACGTATTGACGCAAGAAAGGGTCGTAGAGGTGACACAGTGAATAAACTGGAGGCCTCATTTCTGAAAAGTGACGCATCGCTACGTGAAAACAGCAATGCGTCACTTTTCTGGACGCACTCCTTATGACATTCCAGATATGTCATATTTAATATATGACTAATCAATTCGCAAGGAGTTACAGATATGTCAGTATTTCTGACGTATCTGTAAACACAAAAGTAACGCATTGCTGGAGTGCGTCACAAAAGTGACGCAACTCCAGTAATGTGTCCTTTCACATGGAAAAAGCACCACGTGAAAGGTCTGCTGTGAAGCAGGCGCAAGATTTTGACGCAACAGCATCCTAAAAGTGACGCACTGAAATCTCAAAGATTTCACTGCGTCGCTATTACAAAGCTTTTTGCGGGGGAACACCCCCTCTGCATGCATTATACCTGACGCAGATCTAATGTGGCGCAGGATTTTAAAAAGTGACCCATCTACCTAGATGCGTCACTTTTTAAATATAGCGCAACGAGGCGCATTTTTTTACACCACTGGTACGATGCGTCACTTTTCTGTGCGCACTCCTTATGACATTCCAGATATGTCATATTTAATTTATGACTTATCAATTCGCATGGAGTTACAGATATGTCAGTATTTTTGACGTATCTGTAAACACAAAAGTAACGCATTGCTGGAGTGCGTCACAAAAGTGACGCAACTCCAGTAATGTGTCCTTTCACATGGAAAAAGCACCATGTGAAAGGTCTGCTGTGAAGCAGGCGCAAGATTTTGACGCAACAGCATCCTAAAAGTGACGCAGTGAAATCTCAAAGATTTCACTGCATCGCTATTACAAAGCTTTTTGCGGGGGAACACCCCCTCTGCATGCATTATACCTGACGCAGATATAATGTGGCGCAGGATTTTAAAAAGTGACCCATCTACCTAGATGCGTCACTTTTTAAATATAGCGCAACGAGGCGCATTTTTTTACACCACTGGTACAATGCGTCACTTTTCTGTGCGCACTCCTTATGACATTCCAGATATGTCATATTTAATGTATGAGGAATCATGTCGCAAGGAGTTACAGATATGTCAGTATTTCTGACGTATCTGTAAACACAAAAGTAACGCATTGCTGGAGTGCGTCACAAAAGTGACGCAACTCCAGTAATGTGTCCTTTCACATGGAAAAAGCACCATGTGAAAGGTCTGCTGTGAAGCAGGCGCAAGATTTTGACGCAACAGCATCCTAAAAGTGACGCAGTGAAATCTCAAAGATTTCACTGCGTCGCTATTACAAAGCTTTTTGCGGGGGAACACCCCCTCTGCATGCATTATACCTGACGCAGATATAATGTGGCGCAGGATTTTAAAAAGTGACCCATCTACCTAGATGCGTCACTTTTTAAATATAGCGCAACGAGGCGCATTTTTTTACACCACTGGTGCGATGCGTCACTTTTCTGTGCGCACTCCTTATGACATTCCAAGTAACGCATTGCTGGAGTGCGTCACAAAAGTGACGCAACTCCAGTAATGTGTCCTTTCACATGGAAAAAGCACCATGTGAAAGGTCTGCTGTGAAGCAGGCGCAAGATTTTGACGCAACAGCATCCTAAAAGTGACGCAGTGAAATCTCAAAGATTTCACTGCGTCGTTATTACCAAGCTTTTTGCGGGGGAACACCCCCTCTGCATGCATTATACCTGACGCTATTTTTAAAAAGTGACGCATCTAGGTACATTGGTCACTTTTTAAAACTCTGCGCCACATTATATCTGCGTCACGTATAATGTATGCAGAGGGGGCATTCCCCCGCAAAAAGCTTGGTAATAACGACGTACTGAAATCTATGAGATTTCTCTGCGTCACTTTTAGGATGCTGTTGCGTCAAAATCTTGCGCCTGCCTCGCGTCACTTTTATGTTTACAGATATGTCAGAAATACTGACGTATCTGTAACTCCTTGCAACATGATTCGTCATACATTAAATATGACACATCTGGAATGTCATAAGGAGTGCGCACAGAAAAGTGACGCATCGCACCAGCAGTGTAAAAAAATGTGCCTCGTTGCACTATATTTAAAAAGTGACGCATCTAGATAGATGCGTCACTTTTTAAATATAGCGTAACAATGCGCATTTTTTTACACCGCTGGTGCGTCACAAAAATTGACGCACAGGCGGCGCAAAACTGGCAGCGCAAGGCCTTCATAAATATGGTCCTGGATTTTCCCCGTGCTTCGCTCCCCGGTGCGCGTACCATGCGCTTCCCCCGCGCAAAACGAAAAAAAAAAAAAAAAATTTAATGCCCCGCAGGACCCTATTTTAGCCCCCACATCAAACCTAGGGGGTCAGAGGGGGTCTACTCTTCCCCCTTATGGTCATTTGCCCCTTTTTTTTTCAAACCCCTTGTGTCTCGATTTTACCGAGACACAAGATGGCGGCCGCTCCAGACTGTTTAGAATGTTTACAGACACCCAAGAGCCAATCAGCTTTCTGCGCGCAAGTCGCGTGTCGCGCCAGGAGCGCACTCCGGTGCGCGCACCGGAGAGCGCCTATAGATATATATATTTTTTTGAACCTAAATTACTCAAAATCCACTGGAGCACATATCTTGAGACATAGCAAAGGCACATCGGGCTACCAGTCCCTACAATTTTGCCAAGTTTGGTGGAAATCCATTCAGCCGTTCGAGCTAAAAGTGAAATCGACCGCCCTATGGAAATTAACATGGGGAAAACGCGTTTTGGGACCCCCCTTTTATCTCGGCCCCCGCTTGACGTATCCCCCCCAAACTTTCAAGGAAGAACCGGAGCTCGACGAGGCCATTTTCAGGACATTTTCAGGCAGATTCGTCAACCGGTGCCAAAGTTATTCCAAATAGAATTTTGAGATTTAACATTGAAAAAAATCCTAACTATAACTACCTACTGGCGACCGCCAGTAGGTAATATATATATATATGTGATCAAGGCCTGTGAGAGGCCGAAACGTTATGCTGCCGTTTGTTGCCAAATAAAAAATATCAACTCACGGAATACCTGGTCCTGCTGTTTTTCTTCAAGGTAGCGTGGCTAAACGATGCTCTGAGTGCCTTGGTGAGGACCCGTTTGGATATATGTATATATATGTATATTCACTGAAATAAAACATAGGTTTCAGGCACGTTATAGTTAGAAATTAGCATTTAAAAAAACCTTTGAAAGTCACTGAAAAAAACTATAGGTTTCAGGCACGTTATAGTTAGTTGGACATTCTACTCATACAAAACCAGAGAAATTCTGGTGTTCTAGTTAGTTCAGCTAACTATAACTCGCGCCCCCGCAATGCACTGCTGATGAAATCACATATTACATAATTCATGACATGGTCAGTGACATCACTGATGATATCACCGATGACATCTCAAATGACATCACTGATGACATCGTCCAGTGAATGGCGCAACGTAAGTGCCCTCGGAAGCGCCTACGTTCGCGCCGCGTAAAAGCACCCAGAAGCGCCTACGATCGCGCCACGTTTGCGCCCCGGAAGCGCCTACGATCGCGCTGCGTAAACGCACCCGGAAGTGCTCCGGAGCGCGCAGCGTAAACGCGCCGGGTCATGTGACCCTAAAATAACACTTTTCATTGGTTGCTAACAGTTTTTTTTACAATGAATGAAATCCCCACCCATTTCCTTCACTTCTTCTTTCACTTTTGTGACTGAAAGACCTGTTTTTTGCACCTGGATCTTTCGTGATTTACCATGGCTGCCAGAAAATCCAGCAGTGAGGATGAACCTGAGTTCATCAATGAAGAGCCTCCTACCCCAAAGGTGAAGGAACATTTCATATGGAAATTTTTTAAGATTCCAGCTGACCAGAAGAAGGTGAATGCACCAAAAGTGGAGTGCAGGATCTGCAAACAGGTCCTGTCACGGGGTGACTGAAAAAACTATAGGTTTCAGGCACGTTATAGTTAGTTGGACATTCTACTCATACAAAACCAGAGAAATTCTGGTGTTCTAGTTAGTTCAGCTAACTATAACTCGCGCCCCCGCAATGCACTGCTGATGAAATCACATATTACATAATTCATGACATGGTCAGTGACATCACTGATGATATCACCGATGACATCTCAAATTACATCACTGATGACATAATCCATGTGACAATCTGATGCACCTTCTCACACCCTAGTATAATATACACATACCCCAAAAACAGAATACCATTTTTGAAGGCATAGACACACCAATATCAGTTATTACATATCTAGGCACTGGTTCTTAGGTCTACACACACATCCAGTCATTCACCCATACAATCACTCATACATGCAGTCACTCATCAATACAGCACTATCATATGCACTTGTACACCTACACAGACACTCACACACCTGCACTCATCCAGACTTACTCACACACCTAGTCAGTCATGTAAATCATCAATCACACTTCCATTTACTGACCTATGCAGTTATACACACAGCACATCACTTATTCAAACAGAAAGAAACGCATAATTAAGTACACATTCATCCATACAGCCACTTTCCCAATCACTGACTCTCATGTATAGTCATTTATATTCTCCAACTCTCACATATACTGCCTTTTACATATGTAGTTACTTGGACATGTAACACTGAGCCATCCATTCACTCACTAACCTACCCATACACACACTCACACACGCATACAGCTATTTCCACATGCACTCTTGAACCCACACACCCAGTGAATCAACCACTCAAACATGTATGCACAGTCACACACCTCCCACGCACCCACACACACACTCAGTCATCCATACAAATACTCTGGCAACCAATCAATAACCCATATAGACACTCATGTAGCTACTCACCAACCTGTGAAGCAGCTTACACAACAGAATACAGACTGATACAGATATTCACATAGTTTAGTCACTAACCCATGCATTCAGTAAGACACATGTAATAAGTTACTTAACCTCTTCGATGCTCATGACGGAACGGTTCCGTCATGAGCGTCGGGTGGCCTGTGCTCATGACGGAACCGTTTTGTCATGAGCCCATAGGTTCTTTAGAACCTTCAGCACCGCAGCGGAATTTGCGCAGCCCTGAAGGGGTTAAACAGTCAGTCACACACCTACTAAATCCTAAATCCTAAATCCTCCATCCAGACACATATACACCCGCTCATTCTTCAATACACCTTGGTATTCATATAATACATATTTAAACTTTAAAGAAAAAACACATTTACTGGATGATGTCATCAGTGATGTCATTTGAGATGTCATCAGTGATGTCATCAGTGATGTCACTGACCATGTCATGAATGATGTAATATGTGACGTCATCAGCAGTGCATTGCGGGGCGCAAGCTATAGTTAGCTCAACTAACTATAACGGTGGAATTTCTATGGTTTTGTACCAGTGAAATGTCCAACCAACTATTACGTCCCTGAAACCTATGGTTTTTTAAATGCTAATTTACTATAATGTGCCTGAAACCTATGGTTTTTCAGCGAATTTCAAACGTTTTTTAAATCCTAATTATAATGCTTATTAAACCTATGTTTTTTTCAGTGATTTTAAATTATCATTCCATCCTCAACCTAGTGAAAACAGCCAATATCGCCAGTTTTCCAGCAATAGCTTTTGCAAAACAATTCGCCACAAATGAGAGCGTCAACGAACGAAAAAAATTTGCAGAGTAGGCGTTCCCGTGCAAAAATAACACAAAAACACCACTTCCCGATATTTTCAATGAGCAGCTAAATCTGGGGTGCGATCCAAAAACAGGCGATAAGCTGAGTTAGTAGAAGGAATTTAACATCTGCCTTTTACTGGTATAATGGAGGATGACTACCTACAGTGCGAAAGTGAGCCCAGCATCACATCTAAAGACCAACACATGTCATAGAGTTACTGATAATGCAGCTCCGACACCCAAGAAGGCCACAACACCCACTGCCACCACCCTCAGGACCTCCCCCCGGACCACCCCCCTCCCTACTACCACCGAGGCAGCGGAGTACAGGACAGCTGACCTTCCAAAAATGGCATGGTTCCTCAGCCACACAATAGCTGAATGTGGGGAGATGTGGCAACCAAGTATGCGTGGAGGACGCAAGTCACCCATTAATAAAAATGCACACAATACCAAGTTTAGCTGTGATGTGCTGGACAGAACTCACTATGCAGAGCACAAACCTCTCCATGGGGACATATACTGCTGATGCTTGTAGTGTTGTGGACAATAGACGCAACCATGTTACCTCACTCAGTGGGGAAGATCTCGGTCATGTAGCTGTGCTGTCCCCCCTGGAAGCGGAAGCGGAGTGGGCTGGTCCAACGTACGCCACTCCAGCATAGGAGTAGGAATAAATAGGCTGGGGCTCTGGGCGAGGTTCACTTGTGGGAAGGCCAAAGCGTCTGCCAGGTTGGCAGCCCTCACCCTGTCACGAGGCCTCCACCATGACTGTCGGGCTTCTCGACACAGGCCTCTGGGCGTAGTTCACTTGTGGGAAGGCCAAAGCGTCTGCCAGGGCAGCAGCCCTCACCCTGTCAGGAGGCCTACGCCATAATTGCCGGCCTCCTCGACACAGGCCCCCTGCGAACCCAGCAGCACAGCACCACAGACTTATGTCTGTACAGACTACTGCCTTCGATCTACACTGCGGATAGCAGGGCTCACAATTCAGATCAAGTCACGATTGCAGATTGTACAAGAGTAGGATCTGCTTACTATGGTTATCCCCACTTTTTGCTGGTGTTTCACAGTTTTTCGACTTTAGTCTGGCTGGGGCCCTGCTATCCAGGACCCCAGCCTCTCTGCTCCCTCTCTTAAGTGATTGCTTGTACTATAGGTACATTCCAGTTTGGTTACTGGGGTACCCTTGTGAGTCCCTAGTATATGGTACACTGGGTACTAAGGGCATCGGTACCCCAGAGGCCTACCAGGGGCTGCAGCATGTATTATGCCACCCCTGGGAAGCCTTCCAAAATTACACCACAGGACTGCTACTGCAGCCTGGGTAAGGTGGTGCATGCACAGCTTACTAAGATATAGGTTACCTATATCTACCTTAAATCACTGCACATAGAAACCTATCAGTCACCCCTATGGCAGGCCTTATCAATCCTGAAGGCAGGGTGCTTGGTTTTGTGTGATAGGGTGCCCATGCATGAGAAGAGCCCTCTGCAGCCTTCAGAATCTATTCTCTGGGGCTGTTCTGTGATGCAGCCAGACCATATACTCTTAAGTGCATTATAAACTCAAAATAAATGCTAACTGTGGAATGGCTGCATGGAAACATGTTGTGTTTGGTGTCAGACCTGGCACAGGGGTAGAATTCCACCCTTCTAGAGGAAGAGACATACCGGTACATCCGGTACCAGTTTAAAAGAGCCCTGGTATCACAAAATGGATGCTACAGACACAAGTCTGGTTCCTGCTGCTGACAGAAACTCCGGCAGGGGAGGCCTGGTCAATAGGTTTCCTTTCACAGGGATGTGTAACCTCCTCCCAAACAAGCTTTAGTGTATTGGGCTGGGCGGGCACAATTTGAGAGTGTGTTGATGTCCACAATGGGGGCACATTTGGTGTCCCTGTGCATAGTCCAGTTCAAACCGGTTGCAGGGACACTCAGCCCCCACTCTGGCACAAAACTGGACAAAGAAAATGGGTGTAGCCACCCCTCTGTCCAGACCCTCCCATAGGTGGGTCCCCAGAGTATGTCTAACCCCTTTCTTCAGTATACTCTAGATTACACCTCGACGAAACTCTGAAACTGAATCCTGAAACTTCAACACTCTACTAAAGACTAGAGGATGGAAGAATCTCCCTTGGGGTCAAGGAGTGACACCCCTGCTCAAGCAGGCACCAATTAAGCATTTGCCGGTCTGCATCTCCGAAGCTCCCGCCTGACTCCGGAGTATTTGCAGCCCAAGAAGAGGATTTCCAAACTTCTCGTAGGCCAACACAAGTCCCCAGCAAAGCTGAGACCCGCAGCCCTCACGAGTGACGTGTAACCGGAACTCCTGTACACCATGCACATTTGCAGTGCATTGACTTCTCGACATCCCTTGAAGTTCTGCTTTGGTTTACTTGTAGCCCAAGCCCCGAGCACCACCTTCACCGAAGATTGTGGGTCTACACTCCACGAGTGTTCCGTGGGCCCGCTTCTTGCATTTCAGCTCAAGGCTCCTTCGCAATCCCTGGTCAGTCGACTGGTGGGTCCCTGTGAAGGCAACTCTTATTTTCCTTGGGCTTCCCTGGTTGCTCCAGACGTGCCCTGACTCCCCACCACGTGGTGAGTCCCTCAGACCTTTCTGGTCTGCACCAAAGCCTTTGTCTGCTTTCTGCATGGGTTGCTGTTGCCAAGGCTTGTTGGGTCCAATCCGGGCACCAACACTGTAGCACTCAACATCCGCCTATCTTGCTCCTGGTCACTGGCTAGTGACCCTGACTCTGTCCCCTCTACTTTCAGGTTCTTCTCATCCTCGATCCCGGCTTGGATCACTCCGGACACTTTCCTCTTCAAGGGCAGCAGCACTTTGAAGCAGATCGCCATTGGAAACAACGACGATTCCCGACACCAAAAGACACCTATGCACCCGGCTTCCCTGGGTGAGGTAACTCGAGTACTCCGGTGCTCCCGTGGGTGTTGGCTCTGTGGAAATTAGCAAAATTGATGTACCTAAGCGGCGTTCATTTGCCTTTTCCCATTCCCCTCCCTGTAAGCACCATGAATACCGTGAAATATTGACCGCATCATTCCGCCAGTAAAAGCCCGTGCCCATATGTACATGACAGCCATTTTAGGCTCCATGGCCTTCTTGCCCGCTCATTGGAATCCCCGGGTTCCCTCCTGCGCGTATTTGAACTCCCCCCCCTCTCACATGCATAGACCATAACACCCTCACCCTCTGCGCGACCCTGCTCTGAAAAGCAACCCTCCTGCTTGACCCACGCAAACCCCCGATTTCCTCTCGAAGAAGCATCCTTCGCCTCAGCTGACATAAACCCCCCCCAGCTGTACCTGACTGCCCCCGTTCTCTCATGTACGGGTCATAAGACCTCTCTCTCTGTGCGACTCTGTCCCTGGGCATCACACCTCGTGCCTGACCATCACCTCCCTTCTCCCTATGAATACCCCTCCCTATGAATACCCCTCCCTTGATGACCCCTCCACTGAGCCCGATTGTCCGCACGGACCACTGGTGATCTCTTTCGCCTGAGGATACAGTTCATTGCCCACCACTGTATGCACTCGTCCCTCTTCAAAAGAGCTACTATTGATCATGACCTCCCCACCCCTCCGAGAATCGATCAGGCGCACACATTCCAAAGAAATCAGCGGAACACTCAGCTGAGCAATAGCCCCCTCCCATTGTATGGTGTGAGGACCTGTACTGTCGCCACGTGTTGGATTGCGCTAGAACGGGGTGGGGTCGGGGATGTCTTTTCCTTGCCTCACAATGTTATTATTGTAATAAGGAATGTTTGTGATGTATAAAAGGCGATGTCTCAGAGAACTTTTTAGAGCACCTCCCGAAAGACACTGTGTTTCGTGTCCGAAATGACAGGCTCTCCTCATGAGAAATAAAACTCTGTTCTTGTGTTCCTACTTCCAGCGCCCGTCTCTTTATTTGGTAACTATTCAGAATGGGAACTAAGAGGCGTCTTGAGCTAGCAGCCTGGGCATCGGTTGTAAATTGGGCTGACTTTCCACAATTGGCGTCCCAACGCGGGGTCCATCAGTGACATAAGGTCCAGTAAGAGAGATCCAGACGATGAGGTGAACATCTAAATGATTGGAGTATACCTGCCTTGAGAGGGCCCTCGTCCGGCTGCCTATTGAATAAACTTCACCGATTCTGAACGGACCTCTCTCGAGTGACCCATTGTCCTGACTGGAATCCCACAGGAATGCTGCATGGAGTAAGAGAACGATCGGGCGCTGGAGGAGGAAGACGAAGAACTGTCCACATGGTCCGGTCCGGGTAAGATTAAGTAGGGCGTTTTAACGCCTGATTGGTAGGATGGTTTTATCATCTGATTGATTGATTGATTGTATTGGAATCAGTATTTAAATACTGATATTGTTTGTTTATTGGTTCATTTAGCTTTGGTTGCTACTTGAAATATTGGTTCTCTTCTTGAGAACGAGACATTCTCTGTTTGCAAACAGCGGCGAATAGGAACGTTCGTCTCTCTTTGCAGATAGAGAAGGGTAGGTAATGCCCCTTTATGATTCGTCATGCCTACCTTTCTCCCCACTGATTGTTTGATATCGATTTATATCGATTGTTGCTCTTTGAGATCTTCCCTGTCTACAAACAGAGAAGAATAGGAATATTCTGTCTCCTTTTGCAGATAGCGAAGGGCAGGTAATGCAGACGTTTGTCCCCGTTGTAATCCGTCATGCCTGTTTTTCTCCCCACTGATTGATTGATTGACTGGACATTTATTGTTCAAGGAATTGTGCGTTTGAGGTATTTTCTGTTTGCAAATAACGTGGAATAGAAATATTCTGTCTAGTCTTTGCAGATAGAGAAGGGTAGGTAATGCCCCTTTATGATTCGTCAGGCCTACTCACTCCCCACTGATTGATTATTTATTGGAGGTAGACCATCTGGTCAGTCCAGGTGGATACCCTAACGAAGGGACATGTGCTCCACACTCATTGGAGGTGATCATCCGGTCCGTCCAGGTACCTTAATGAAAGGACATATGCTCCCCACTGATCGATAATCTAGTTCCACCCGGACCATTTATTGGAGGTAACTCATCTGGTCCGTCCAGGAGTACCCCTAATGAAAGGACATATAAAAATATGAAGTGATCACCGTACCCTGTTAACAGAAACTTTAGCGTGAAACAAACTGGAAAGGAAGGAAAAACAAACTAAAAAGAGAAAAAGAGGAAAGACATAGGAAAACGAAATCAGTAGGCCACTGATGAACTTTTATTTAAATAACGAACAAAGAAACGATAACAATACGTAATGATAAAACCTATTATTGTCCTAGAAACAAGAAACGTTAGAAATAAGCCCATAATAAGAATCCAGAGAACAGTAAGAAAAACCAAGCGTGACATTGCAACGGCCACGAGGCAACGAGGCTTCATCGCCCCTCACTGCCCCAAACGTGCCTGTCCCACCGCCTGCCACGCCCAAATAACGGCAAAATGGGAAAAATACAAGTCACCAGACATCCGCCCCTTTTTCTGGAAACTTCCAAAATGCAACAGGCTTACGGCTACGCCCAGCAGGAAACAGCATATATAGGGCGGGTCCTGCTGCCAACCGTCGGCCAGGAGATCATCACGTAGGGTGTAGCCGGAGGAGAGGCCGAGGCCAGCGGAACCCGGCCAGGGGGATTGCTACGACAACACAGGAGAGTTGCAGGGGGGGAATGTCTGTGTCCTCGACCCTTCTCTCTCTCTCCCAGTCCGGCCAGAGGCCGAGGCCAACGGGGTCCGGCCGCGGTAACACTGGAGAGTTGCAGGTAGCCCCTTCAGCGATAACACTGGAGAGTTGCAGGTAGCCCCTTCAGCGATAACACTGGAGAGTTGCAGGTAGCCCCTTCAGCGATAACACTGGAGAGTTGCAGGTAGCCCCTTCTGCGACAACGCTGGAGGGTTGCACATGGCGGCACTTCTTCTTTCTTCTATGATGGCCGTGACAACGGAGGGGGTGGGGATGTCTTGCCACAGCCACCGACCCCCCCCCCTCCCCCTCGCATCAACTGGTCTGCCGGTCTGGCCGCTACGAAAGGTCCAGGGAAAACGGTGCCTTGCAGGCCACAAAGGGGGGGGATGTCTTGCTGCCTCCGACCCCCCCCCCCCATCTTCATTGCCTGGTACGGCCATACCAAAGTGGTGGAGCCAAGAAACGGCGCGGGGTCGCTGGAAGGGGAAGGCGGCGCGAACGAGCCTCCCCCACCCCCCTCCAGGTGGAGGCTTCCAGCGACACCTCAACGCTCCTGCTCAAAGAGGGTCCATATCAGAAAGGTGGGTTTTTTTGCCCAGAACTGACGCGCGCCCTGTGCTCCTCGACCTTGAAGATTCTAAAAGAGCCGGGGGGGGTCCGACCTCTCCACAAGGCGCCCCCCGCCCCCGTCCTCCGATGGAGCCACGAGACGTCGGCGCACTCCTGCCGGTGCCAGCCTCAGTTTGGAAATGACTAAAAATCCTGCAAAGATACCGATTTGTTCAGTTCCGGTGGAACACCAGAATGACCCGGTAGGAAAGATTGTTGCCTCCCTCCCCACTTTTTGATTGATTGCTCATATCGCCAGTCTGTTACCCTATTACGAAAAACTTTTTGAACTGCCAAAAGAAGGTTCTGGTCCAACCACGAGTCAGTAGAGACAATCTGACTATACTGGGACCTGCCTGACCTCGCCCAAAATGGCGCCGATACAAAATGAAACTTTCAGCTCTTTGTTGTACCCTGATCGCTCAAGCCTTGATGTTCTGAGATATGTATGTAGTTTTTGGACAAAGAAAGTAGTTAAGATGGATATTGATAATGTGTTCATAAAAAGAAGTGATATAGGATGGATATTGATTATTTGTTGGGACAATGAACTGATATGGGGTGGGTACTAATTATGTGGATGGATAATGAACAGATATGAGATGGGTATTGATCATGTATTTCAACAATGAACTCAGCATAAGATGAATACTGGTTACGTGATTTTTCAATGGATTGATGCACGATAGGTATTGAGTGAATAGTTGGACAATGAAATGATGCAAAGTTTGAAACCAATGGTGTTTGAAAGTTCGAATTTTCGACATTTATGATGCTTGCTCCCAATGAATTTCGATACGATTTTACTACACTGCTGCACTTTATATTATGAACTAGATGGCCACCGACTTCGTTCCTCTTATGCACAGTTCCAGTCTGCTCCGTAGCCGGCCCACTGGGTTGTAGGCCCGTATTTGTGCGCCAACATTTTTATTAAAGGGTTTTTGAACACGCAAATATAATTGTAGCCTTTGGATTGATAAGTTTCGAAATATATGGCTACTGTCACCGATATAAGTGAAATACATGCAGCATGATTAAGGTTGAAGGTTAAAAAAAAAAGGCCCGATACTTAGCAGCCACATTATGTGTCACAGGCAGCCGGAAAAGTGTTTTAGACGCCCTTAAGCGATACCGAAGAAATGCCACCTGACCACCACCCTTGCACATGACCTAAAAGGCCACGATCAAGTGATTCATGTAGATACGCAGACCATCGATGATTATCTATCTAACAATACTGGTCCCTCTGGGCTTAAAACGCCGAGATGGTAGAGAATGCACCCCGTGGAGATGGGTCGAGTATGTGGTAGGTAAAAACATTTTTCGGATTATTGCGCGCTGATGTGTTTTGAATGCTGCCCCCATCCCCTTCTTTCTCCTCCCTTCTGCAGGTCGCGCCGGAACATCGGCTGAAGTATGGAAGAGCGATGATCGAGCGACCGACAGAAGGGGAAAAAGGGGATCTGAGCATAGTACTTATGCTAACGAGCTTTGAAAGGCGTAGACTTAGATATGACTGTTCCTCCTTAGAACGTAGCGACTGGGAGGATGGACTGACATAGTAACTTGACGGGTTAGTACTGTATGACAGAATTTGACTCGAACCAGCACGCCAGATAGTGCAACTATGACGTTTTACTAGATAGGGAAAGGACAAGGAAAGTTCCGGGGTAAGGTTTACCTAGGCACCACCCGTCTGGAAAAGTAGGAATGATGTTGATGTTCAAAAATGTACCACCTCCTTCTCGCACTCTTATAGATATAGCCAAGCTGTCCGACTGTTCTCCCGATTAATGCCCTCCGTTGCCTCAGCCTGGAGAACTTCTCGCCAAAAGGAGAAACTAAAAAAAAAAAAGTGGTTCAAGATCCAACCGTGGGCAATAGCCCGACCAGGTTAATTCCTGACCAACTGACCGAGGTGTAGGTATTAGCGATCGAGAACGCTCGCAAAGATAGCGAACGAAAGGAAAAGGAGGAAAAGGTAAAAAGAGCTCAGCACATAGACAAATAGGATACTAAAGATACGCAGCATGCAGAAAGAGATCTTTTTGGCCAATAACTGTTTTATGTTTTGTCATGAACATTTTTTTGTATGTACTACATGTACTGTCTTCCTTTGACTGAGTTTGTGTGTATGTAATGTATGGGTTTATGTCTCCCCTCTGTTCGCGTCTCTGTGTTACCTGACCCCTGCTGTTCTGTGTTGTGAGCGCACTAAATGACCCATTACTGTACACCTCTCTCTCTCTCTCTCTCTCTCTCTCTCTCTCTCTCTCTCTCTCTCTCTCTCTCTCTCTCTCTCTCTCTCTCTCTCTCTCTACATGTCCTACGTGTACCAAATGGCTCGTTTAGGTTGCGGACGACTCTCACTCTCTATGAGAGTCTCCCTATTCCCTCTTCCCTTTCGTGGTAAAATTGTGCCCCGTCTGCACCAGCCTAATTGGGTTCCTTTTTTGAACGCAAAGGTGTTCAGCAAAATTGACAGAAACTAAAACAATTGTGACTTGCCATATTACTACCTCTCCTTTCTGCAAAATAAATGAACTTGAATTGGCTAAGAAAGAAAGGGCAGGTAAGACGACTGATATCCCCCAATCTGGCCTTTTTATAGGGGGGATTACATGTCAATGGCTTCTTATTCCTCAGTTCATTAGAAATACGATCCCCAATGCCCAGATTGATCCCCAATGTCCAGGTTGCCCCACCCTTATGTACTCAAGCGCGAATGTTCAAAGCGTCCCCGCTTCTCCCGTTGACCCCTGCTCCATATCAGCTACCCCCGAAGTATAATTGATGACCTTGATTAACTGTCACTCCTCGATGAAAGTCTGTTTACCCCCCCTCTCTCGATGATAGCACCCCCGCCCTGTTTGAAAGGGTTAACCAGCTCTGAAGGGAAATGTTAGACTGTTAAGGCTCGGGTTAGAAAGACAAGTCTCCGCTGGAGGTTCTGAAATGTTGAATTTGATGAAATGCGCAGTTGATAGGAGTCTGATTTCTCTCCATTTGTGTCATGAATAGACGATGAATAAACTTGGCATGAACTCAGTAGGAATGCCGACATATACACTGCATGGTAATAGACTTCTGACTGTGACCGATGAACGTATCCCCCAAGTGCGTAGGATTGAAGGAGGAATTTACATGCATAAATGTCTTCTCCTGTCAGTTCTCTAAAGCTTGTTTTGTACCTATTCAGAGATATACGATCACCGGAGGAGAAGGGTCGGACGTGACGTACAGCCTGGCTGCAGATCTTGAGACACATGTGACCTCGACCAAAGGTGGAGCTGCAGAGCAACAAGATACGGGACGAGACAGCAATCTCAAACGTGGAAAATGGAAACTTGACGGGCTGCCCTGAAGCCCTCAGTCTGCTAACCCACGTGTGCCTGAAGTCTTCGCCCCCTTTTTGGGCCCGATTGATGGGCCTGCTTGCTCGTTATCCTTTGCTCCCTTGGTCCCTTGGAAGTGTCCGAAAAGATCTGATCCCACTCCGCCCTCTCTTCCCTCGACTATCCAACAACCCCCTCTTTTTCCACATGACTTTTTGACTCAGGAAGAAGAAACAGCATTTAGGTGGAAATGAGGTTTGCAAATGGAAGTAAAAAGAAATATAGGTGCCGAGCATAAGGCACCACCAAAAGGATTGGTTAGGGAACAGGACTGTGGTCTAACAGCAGAGGACTGACCGCATCCTGCAACGTGTAAGGATAGATCCGAGCTGGACCTATAGCTCCACCGCCGGTGCTCAACAGCGCCAACGAAAAGATACGGACGAGAGCCTACCAGTGATGGCTCGCTGCTAAAAAGACACTGTGACGAAGATATGTTGGACTGAATTCCTCCCTCAACCACTTGGTATTGTTTTCAAAATGTTTGTCGGTCACCTTTAGAGCTGTACATTGATGAGAAAGACAGAAGCATTTATACTGTGTAGTATGCTGCACCCTAGGCTTGTAGTAACTCAACAATTGTAAATTTCTATGTATTGCATTCTGCCGATCACATCGACTGCTCATGGTTATATGCAATCTGCTGGTATTGATATGTTTTCATCAACCATACATGTTTATATGTACACCCGTTAATTAGGAAATGAACTAGCTTATGGTAAAAGCGGCGACTGTGGAAATTAGCAAAATTGATGTACCTAAGCGGCGTTCATTTGCCTTTTCCCATTCCCCTCCCTGTAAGCACCATCAATACCGTGAAATATTGACCGCATCATTCCGCCAGTAAAAGCCCGTGCCCATATGTACATGACAGCCATTTTAGGCTCCATGGCCTTCTTGCCCGCTCATTGGAATCCCCGGCTTCCCTCCTGCGCGTATTTGAACACCCCCCCTCTCACATGCATAGACCATAACACCCTCTCCCTCTGCGCGACCCTGCTCTGAAAAGCAACCCTCCTGCTTGACCCACGCAAACCCCCCATTTCCTCTCGAAGAAGCATCCTTCGCCTCAGCTGACATAACCCCCCCCCAGCTGTACCTGACTGCCCCCGTTCTCTCATGTACGGGTCATAAGACCTCTCTCTCTGTGCGACTCTGTCCCTGGGCATCACACCTCGTGCCTGACCATCACCTCCCTTCTCCCTATGAATACCCCTCCCTATGAATACCCCTCCCTTGATGACCCCTCCACTGAGCCCGATTGTCCGCACGGACCACTGGTCATCTCTTTCGCCTGAGGATACAGTTCATTGCCCACCACTGTATGCACTCGTCCCTCTTCAAAAGAGCTACTATTGATCATGACCTCCCCACCCCTCCGAGAATCGATCAGGTGCACACATTCCAAAGAAATCAGCGGAACACTCAGCTGAGCAATAGCCCCCTCCCATTGTATGGTGTGAGGACCTGTACTGTCGCCACGTGTTGGATTGCGCTAGAACGGGGTGGGGTCGGGGATGTCTTTTCCTTGCCTCACAATGTTATTATTGTAATAAGGAATGTTTGTGATGTATAAAAGGCGATGTCTCAGAGAACTTTTTAGAGCACCTCCCGAAAGACACTGTGTTTCGTGTCCGAAATGACAGGCTCTCCTCATGAGAAATAAAACTCTGTTCTTGTGTTCCTACTTCCAGCGCCCGTCTCTTTATTTGGTAACTATTCAGAATGGGAACTAAGAGGCGTCTTGAGCTAGCAGCCTGGGCATCGGTTGTAAATTGGGCTGACTTTCCACAGCTCTAGAACCCCTTAAGTCTCAAGGGGTTTGCTCCAAGTCTTCCTCGAAGTGTCCCTTTTCTTCGGGCCCGAATCACAGAACTAACTCAAGACAAAATCCTAAACTTACTACTTTTGGTATTCACAGAAGTTACGATTTTGTCTTAAGTTTGTCTTAAGACAAACTTAAGACAGACTTAAGACAGACTTAAGTTAGGATTTTGTCTTAAGTCTGTCTTAAGTTTGTCTTAAAACAAAATCCTAACTTCTGTGAATACCAAAAGTAGTAATGTTATTCCAGCGCAGAGCCTATTGGGAATATAGGAACTACACTACATGGCGCCCAACTTTTGGTAAGGCGACAATTTAACGCTAGATACTAGAGTAACTCAGTCGTGCTTTTCACACAGACCCCTTTTTCCGGAAAAACTCCAATAGACGTCTGGAGTGGGTAAAAGGTTAGTATCCGCCAAAACTTAGTAGGACAAGAATCCTATGTATTAGTTTGTGGTTTATTTAACGTTGAAGGATACAGTGTTCCAAAATATTGTGCACCTAATCTTTGTTTCCTTGAAATTGGAGTTCTGGACTTTTTGGTTCCGTCCAGAGGTGTCAGGGTACAACACCCAAAGACCCCGGAGTTCCACCTGCCTTGGTGCACAAATGAACAGAAACACGGGCTTCTCGATGGTGGCGTCAAAGACCAAAGGTTTATTACTGCAGGGACACAGAAGTCACAGAATCTACACACGGGCAGAGACTAGGAGCCTGTTCGATTTGTACAAAGTGGGTTGCTCCTTATATACAGTTTTTTATGCTAGGGGCAAATTCTTTACATGTAATACATTCCAAAAACCTTTGTGTCTAAAACAATAAATATTTGGTGTTACACAGGAACCGTCGATAATATCTGAGGCCAAACATTGAGAAGAGAGGGGTTCCCACTAGTTTGTCACAATTCCCTGTCAATATTGCATTCAGGACCCGGACCGCCTCATCGTAAAGTTCGTTACCTCCCCCTAATAAAGATTCAGAAAGAAAGAAACAGAGCCAGGTGTAGAAGATAGAAAAGTGGGATAAGGGATGTTTGTGGGTTGTAAATGGGCAAGGCTACCGGCTTCGGCCGCCTAATCATGATCAGGTACAATGGACACGAAGACCAGTTTGGCAGGACTGGCCTCGGGCAGAGGAGGCAGCCTTTGTCGAGTCATGCAGCTACAGCGTGATCTGGTTTAAGGTGCACGTGTCATGTAAGAGGTGAATCTCCGGCTAAGGCTACGTGTCCTTAATCAAAGTGGAGTGAATGAAGTGATCAGAGGCTATTGCATATGTGAGGGCAAGGAAACACAAAATGGCGGCCATGATCTAAGATGGATGCCGTGGGTATATCAGAAATATGTCAATGGAAGGAGTGCTCTTGCTCGTAGCGTAGCGAAAACACTAGGATATACTAAATGGATCATTTGCGGTTCACTGATACCAATATTAGGTATTTCCGACAAACTTAAAATCACGGGTTCAAGTCGTCACGGAACCGTCACGGAACCTCAGACCCTCCTTTTGCCCTTACATAGGCAATTACTCAGTCTATGTCAGAATCTAGTTCTATGCTCATCAGGTCAGTGACATGTTGCTGTATCATCATCCTTTCTCGTGTCTTTTCTCCAAACGCAGGTGGTTTTCTGAGACAAGTCGCAGCACAAAGACTACACAGAGCAGGACCACACTGGATAATCAGACAACATGAGAATAGGAATACTAGGATGACACCAATGACCATTAGAACCTTCCATCCCCACGCTGAGATCAGAGTCCAAAACCACTCCATGAAGGACCAGTTTCCCTTGTCTACATGTATGGAGTCTGAAATCTTGTGCAACTTAGAGATCGCCTCATAGACTGTTGGAGCATTATTAGGAATAAAGACACAGCAGCTCGATTGGATCATTCTGCATACCCCACCTCGATCTGCAAGTATAACGTCTAGAACCATACGGTTCTGCAACGTCATGAGCCTATCCGCCTGAAGCTCAGCTGTCAGATTGCTAAGGGCACCAGCAGTTTCAGTGATAGTAGATTCAACTACCCGTGTTAGCTGACGTATGTTTCTACTATTGGCCATAGGTCCCCAGAACGGAAGGAAGCCTTTGAAGAAGTCTCCGGCTTCCTGACCAGCGGTATCTTCCTTGCTGAAGACACCTCTCGCTACTCTTGTTCTGTGGTAATCAGGTGAAGCAGTGTATGTCGGAGGCAATAATCGAGCAATATAACATGATCCTGAGAAGTCGGCAGGCAACCATGTATAAGCTCTGTCTCGACAAATGAAATAGGTACCCCTAGCAGTAAGAAAAGCAGGGGAAGAGTTAGCCGGAAACACATAAGTCTCTACGCATTCACTCCTCCCTAGCTGAGCTCTCGGATTTCTCCCATTACCTTGCAAACAGACCTGACCTCGGTGAGGTACGACCCAGATTGGAGTTGAGCTTTTACGCTTGCTTTCTCCTAAACTAAGGCGATACTCTGAAGTATTCCAACTTAAATATACTCGCAATTCGTCTCTAGGGTATGATGGAGTATTATTGACGTCCTTGACCATGTCAATAATTCCCTGGACTAAAGCTTTGTTAGCAGAGTTATATTTAGTGGAACGCGGTGGACGTGGAGGATAGGTTTCAAGGGCATAAGCAAAGATGGTTTGGAAGGCCTGAAATGATCCATTATAGCTGTAAGGCAAAACCAGATATGGAATACCTTTATCCATAGTGTGAGGTATCAAGCCACATACCCAGCAGTCTGTAGTGTTAACTACCAGTTGGTGTTGGTGCAAGAGCTGTACAAAAGTGTTGTTGGTGAATTCTGAGCGTCTGGCTTGCTCATGTTCCGGAAACGAGTGAAAAGAGTGTATAGAAGAAACAGTAGAAATAGCAGGATCAAGGGGAGGTACTGTAGAAACTGGCACAAAAATCAAATTTATGCTAAAGACGATTCCACCCACCAATGTTGCTAAAACAGTCAAAAATGTAACGGCACATTGCATCAAGAAACATTTGCTGTGAAGAATTCTATTAAGTCTGTTTCTGCGAACGTAAATCACATTCTTTCGTTGCAGCGCAGGAAGCTCCATCTTCTACAATCCGCTCGCGACCACTGATGATGTGTACGTAGATGAAAATGCCTCTATCAGCTCTGGGAGTTCCCAGAACCAACAGAAAGATCGACCTTGTGTCAGACCCCTGCAAATTCAAACTAGGCACACAGCCACGACCCTACGGCTACCCAGACGGCAAGGCAATTTTAAAAACAATAAACAATAGCAAACTTCCTGGCTGAAGGCAAAAGGTTCAATATATCAAAAATCACAATATGCAGTTGCCTGCTTTATTTGTCCTTTTTATGGCTTCTAAGGTTGTATCTCTTCTTCGCTGGTACTGTCTGATCGGAAAATAGTGTATTACTAGCAGCTGTTGCAGAGTTTAAGTTCGCAGATAGCAAAGTTTCTTCTGATGCTGGAGACAAATGTTCAGTGTTCAAAGGAGTCTTTTCAGGAGGAGAGTCAAGTTTCAAAGTGTCAGTAATCAAATCGGCATCGCTGAAAGGGATAAACTTCGGAGTGATTTCAGATTCGGAGGCACCAATTCCCTTCTTCACCCAGTCGTCGTAAGGCAGCGGCAAAGGAACACGCTTTACGTGAGAAGCGTGAATCCAATGCTTACGGCCAGCGACACGTACGGCTGTCCTCGTTGCCAGCAGGACCTGGAAGGGGCCGATGTAGCGAGGCTGAAGATTCTTTGTCCTCGCAAAGTTTCTGACCACCACGTGGTCGCCGGGTTTCAGCTGATGCCCTGGACTCTCCGGAGGTTTTGGCAAAGCATCGAAGACCTGTTGATGAATAAGACTTAATTTAGCAGTCAAGTCGTAAAGGTAGTCTATCAACATAGGATATTCAATGGAGCAAAATTGTTTAGGCCTCGGCACACCCCAGATATTTGCCGGGCGGCCAAACACAATCTCATATGGAGAAAGCCCTATTCTAGAATGCACTGTTGCTCTCGTTGATAACAAGGCCAAAGGAAGTGCGTCTGGCCAGGCTAAACCTGTGGATGCTTGTATTTTGGCTATCTTAAGCTTCAGAGTGCCATTGTAACCCTCGACTAAACCAGCAGATTGGGGATGGTTTGCACTATGGAATTTTTGTTTCAATCCTAGACCGGCACACACACTCTGCATAACTTTCCCTATAAACTCACTTCCGTTATCTGACCATACAATCCGTGGCATTCCATACCTAGGAAAAAATTCCTTGAGAAGAATTTTGGCAGTTGATAAGGCAGTGTTGTCTTTTAGTGGGTATGCTTCTATCCACCTGGAAAAAGCACAAACTACCACCAGGACGTACTTTAAATTGTTGCAGCGTTCCATGTGAATGAAGTCTAACTGAATCACTTCAAAGGGGCAGGAAGGAGGAGCGAAATGACCAGCTGGAGTTGGAGTTCCCTTGCCAGGATTATGCATCAAGCACACCATGCAATTTTTCACCACTCTCTCTGCACACTTACTGATTCCCTCATTCTTCCAGACCGGAGCCAACATCTTACATATCCCTTTAGAACTTATATGCGCTACTCCATGCGCCATCGTCACTACTGCAAGCACATATGCATCAGGCAACATCCAACGCTGCTGTTCTGTCAAATCAATCCAACATCCATTCGAGTCCAACTTGCCCGTACTTTCTCTCCATACACGTTTCTCTTCCTCAGTCGCTTCTTTCTGAATCTCTTTCACACTTTCCATAGTGTCCTCACACATTCCAGACTCAGCAATCCATCTTGCAGACGTAGCAACGTACATTCTACTCATCGTGTCTCTAGCTGTCTGTTTAGCAGTTTCATCAGCAAAGGCATTCCCACGACCAACATCATCCGTGATTGCTTTATGAGCACTGCACTTCACAATCGCAACTTCAGTCGGCAAGGTTAGAGATTCCAACAAGTCGTTAACTAGCTGACCATGTTGGATCTTAGTCCCATGGGACGTAATGAAACCTCTTTCTCTCCACAACCGGCCAAAACTATGGGCCACGCCAAATGCGTACTGACTATCTGTAAACACATTCACTCTCTTTCCCTTAGCTAAAACACACGCTCTCGTTAGAGCTATTAATTCTGCAGCTTGGGCAGAATTCTGACTCACTCTTGCAGTCTCCACAATCGTCTTCAAAGTCGTTACCGCGTAGGCAGCAGTCACATCACCATTCTCCAATTTAAAACATGACCCGTCCACATATAGCGTACCATCTGGGTCGGATAGGGGAGTATCTTTTAAATCGATACGTCCTTTTGTCTCTTCCTCCGTTTTGAAATAACAGTCATGTGGCTCAAAATCACTCGACTCTTGATCAGTCGGCAACAATGTTGCTGGATTCAATACATTGCATCTTTTGATCTGAATATGACTCGCTAATAATGTCAGCTCGTAACCAGATAATCTCGCACTAGTAAGGTGTTGTGTCTTCGTTCGGTTCATGAGTGTATCCACTGCATGAGGAACCATGACCACTAGCATATTATTCATCACCAAACCAGCAGATTGTCGAATGGAAGCCGCAGCTGCCGCTGTAGCCCTCAAACAACTAGGTAACGCTCTGGCTACCGGATCTAATGTTGATGAAAAATACGCACAAGGACGTTGTTTATCACCAAACTTCTGTGTCAGAACACTCAACGCGCAACCTTCTCTTTCGTGAACGTAGAGCGTGAATGGCTTGCTGTAATCAGGTGTACCCAATACAGGAGCTGAACACAATGCTTTTCGTAATTCAGTAAAACTCTCTTGGCATTCATCAGACCATGGCACCGGACTCGGAACATTTTTCCCAGTCAAAGCTACCAATGGTTTCGCTAAAAGAGAAAAATTTGGGATCCACTGCCTACAGTAAGAGGTAATACCTAGGAAGGCACGTACCTCTCTCTGTGTGCGCGGAACACTCATCTGTGTAATGGCTTTTATTCTTTCTGGGGTCAACTTCCTTCCCTCCTTTGACAAGAGATGACCTAGGTAGGTCACTTCTTGGCAGCAGTATTGCATCTTGGAAGGAGACACCTTATGATTCAAATTAGACAAATGATGCAATAGGGAAATTGTAGCTGCTTTGCAAGTTTCCTTGTCATCGGCAGCCACTAAAAGATCGTCTACGTACTGTACTAGGGCAGAACCTGGAGGAAGGACAAAAGAATCTAGCTGACTTTTTAAAGCTTGACTATAAATGGATGGACTTTCACAATAGCCTTGTGGAGCGCGTTTAAATCTGAAACTGCGACCTCCTAAACAGAAGCCGAAAATATCCCTACTTTCTTCGGCTATCGGAATGCTAAAGAAAGCATTCTTTAGGTCAATAACTGAGAACCATGTAGCTGTAGCAGGAATCAATGTTAACAAGGCAGTAATGTCTGGTACTACAGGAAACTGCGGAATTACAATCTTATTAACTTCTCTAAGGTCTATGACAAACCTATAAACTGGAGGTTTTGTAGGGTCAGTTCGCTTCAGAATCGGTAATACAGGACTGTTACAGACATTTCCTCTAGTTTCTTCAACTACACCCTTCTTAATCAAGTCTTGCACAATCAATAAAAGTGCACGCTCACCTTCACTCGATATTTTATATTGGGGAATTCTTGGAAATTTCACATTTGCTTTCAAAGTTACTACATACGGTGGAATTTCTAGGAGACCTACATCATTAGGACCAGTCGCCCAAAGAGAATCAGGGAGTGAACGTAGCTCCGGCGGGAGTGCGTCCATTGACAAGTACATCGGAGAGGTGATATTTTTACCCAGTGTAAGCTGTACTCCTTCCGGAGAACAGTACAATGTCGCATATAGTCGTTTTAACAAATCTAAACCAAGCAGATTTTCATTACAACCTGTCGTCAAAATCAGGGGTGCTTTCAATTGGCACGGTCCAACAGAAATAGACAAAGGACCAGATATCGGGTTGTACACAGGGGCGCCTGAAAAACCTACGGAAACATTTGTTGAGCCAGACAAAGGTGCGCCAGGGAGTTTCGCATGAATGATAGAACTTTTTGCGGCACCAGTATCCAACAGAAACGGTTCGACTACACCTGATGTTGCTACTGCGACATAAGGCCCACTCTGATCCACTGGAACTGATACTACTCCCTCTCTCTGTCCATGGCTGTCCTAGTACCCATTTTGTTGAAAACCCTCATCTACTTCACAATAATCTTCAACAAGATATTGCTGAGATCTATTTTGCTGAACAGATTGTCCATTTCTCTGATCAAAGTGATTGGAGGGACGATCATTCGTTTGTGGAGGCATAGCACCTCGTCCTCGTCCTCTAGAATTCTGCACAAAACCACCACGACCTCTCTGAGCTGCTGCTGCATTATTTTGCGCTAAGATCGGACATTCATTTTTATAGTGACCCTCTTTCTTGCAGTACGCGCATTGATTCCATTGATATTGAGGTCTTGACGTACCATAATCTGCCCTTTGGTATGAGTTTTGCTGCGTATTAGTCTGATTCGTGCGAGGCGGATATGCCTGCTGCAAAAGAACTTTAGTTTTTAAATCTTTCGTTTTCTTTTCTGATTTCTCCTTTTCCTCTTTATCTCTATTTTCGTAGTACTGCGCAGTCGCAAGTATTTGCGCTGTCGTAGATACAGCCCACGCACTTTCTGAGTCTTTTAATTTATTGCATAACTCAGGTAACAAATTATGCACAAATTTATCTACAAACAATCTCTGTCCTCCTTCTGTACTCATGTCCTGACCACTATGATCCACAAAAGTCTCTTCGAACCTCGTGAAGAAGTCCGAGACACTTTCGTCTTTCTTTTGCCTACATGCTGACAACTTGTCCCAATTAACACGCAATGCTGGCATCAGAGTCTTCATTAGATCAATTATTCTACCTGGCAGATTAGCGATCAAAGGTTCGGGTTTCGCACCACCTATTTGTTGATTATCTGCTGCAGTGATAGCTGCCCAATCACCACCTAAAGCAGCCTGATGATCCTCTCTACGAATTTTAGCCCACACTGGTTGCGGAACTACATTACCAAACAACATATCAATGTCGGCTAAGTTCATTATACAAGCCTCAACTGTCTGTGTTAATTCCTTGTAATATCCGGCTGGATTCTTACGCGGATCTGGCAAGGCCTGTTTCACTGCTAACACTTCTGCTCGCTTCCATGGAATGTGTATCCACACTCGTTGGAACTGTGCTGGAGCAGCTACAACACCATTCGGTGCGTCAGCTTGCACAGCTTCGCGCCAAATTGGAGGAACCTCCCTCATAGGATATTGGCGACTTAGCTTCATTTTACCTTTCTCTAAATCTCTCGGAGAACGAAGAGATGGATCATTCCTAAAACTTAAAATGAGTTCCATCGCTTGCTTTATTTTCTCACCCACTATCATTCCAGCAGCAAATTCCTTTTGAACCCTAATTAAATCTTCCAAATCTGATTCGACATCGTTTTCTTCTATCTCTTCACGTAACAACGAGCACATCTCATCAAAGACGTATCGTTGCGTTGGTTCTCCCCACTGCATAAATGTGTCTAGCACATCTCTCGTGCTATATCTTCTACCCTTCGAAATCCATCTGAGAGCCGTGGAGTCTAAAACTCCCCGTTCCTCAGTACTCTGTACAGAGTCAGGAGTAGGAGTCTTAATCAAAGTTTTATATATAGGAGACAGCATATTAGTAACCGAATCAGTGATTCTTCGACGAACAGAAAGTGGAGTTAGTACACTCGCAGACATAGAGAATGCAGTGGAGGTAGGAATAGATGAGGAAGCAGTAGGAGTATCGAGGAAAATAGTTTCTGGAGCAGTAGGTACAGAGGTAGGTATAGGGGCTGGCAGTGTAGGAAGAGGAGGAGCTGTAGGAACATTTACATTCATCACAGGAAGTACAGGAACTTGATTCTGAGGGATAGGAGCAGGAGCACCAGGTTGTCCAGCAACCGGCAATTGAACATTCGGGACGAGTGGAGTCGTAGCACCTTGTGCATACGGTGGAGGTGACCGTAACAGATAAGATAGCAGAGGATCGTTTTCGGAGTCCTCCAGTATCTTAGCCATTTTCGATGGCAAGGCAGGATAGCACTTGTCAATCGCTAAGTTATGCTCTCTAATGGCTACATCTATGACCTTCTCACACTCGTTAGCCTGCAACTGTTTAGTCGCTTGCTCTAGAGTTAACTCCTCTTGTTCTTTCTGCTCTTTCTTCAACCTTCTCATTTCTCTCTGTTTGGATTCTTTCCGCCAATAACGGAAGGAATCAAACATTGCCGGCCGGGCTTTCTTCTTGAACAATTTCGCTTCTAAGTTATCGAGAATCTCTTGCTCAAAACTACCATGCAGTGGCCAACTAAGGACACCATCCTTCTTACAATAGCGGACCCATATCTCATTATAAGTTATAGGACCCACGCCATACTTACAATATAAATCATATAGGGGAGTCCCAATCGGAGGAACCAGACAAGAGTCCTCCAATCGTGAGTCACTGTTGCAACTAAAACAAGACAACATTTTCCGACTTACCATTTTCAGTCCGGAACACAAAAACAAACAAAACACGGAACAAATATGTGCACTCGAACCAAGAACTTAGGCCTACCAAAACGAACTGATGTATCGATACCCAAAACTAAACCAAATAGATTATCGTAACTAGAACAACCAGTGATAATCTGACAAAACCAAACCAAACCAAGAACCGATCAAGGATTTTTAACAATCCTCACAAAGTAACCAGCTAGCTATCACTAAATACTTAACTGAGTCACTGAAGACGTCACCAAGGAGAAACCCGTCACGTTTCGCCGTACTAAGGACTGCACCACTTCGGGTCCAAGACAGGGCGACGGTCAAGGCAACGGCCCACTGCAGCCGTCCTGAACGGGAAACCCTCGTGGAAGAGAACTTCGGGCCACTTTTGCGATATGCCGGGATCGATGAAGTGGGGCGCCTCCCTCAGGAATCTTCACACGAAGCTTCTCGAACTCTTCAGGCTTTTGGACCGGTACCGAATGACGTCGCCCCACGTTGGGCGCCAATTGGAGTTCTGGACTTTTTGGTTCCGTCCAGAGGTGTCAGGGTACAACACCCAAAGACCCCGGAGTTCCACCTGCCTTGGTGCACAAATGAACAGAAACACGGGCTTCTCGATGGTGGCGTCAAAGACCAAAGGTTTATTACTGCAGGGACACAGAAGTCACAGAATCTACACACGGGCAGAGACTAGGAGCCTGTTCGATTTGTTCAAAGTGGGTTGCTCCTTATATACGGTTTTTTATGCTAGGGGCAAATTCTTTACATGTAATACATTCCAAAAACCTTTGTGTCTAAAACAATAAATATTTGGTGTTACACAGGAACCGTCGATAATATCTGAGGCCAAACATTGAGAAGAGAGGGGTTCCCACTAGTTTGTCACAATTCCCTGTCAATATTGCATTCAGGACCCGGACCGCCTCATCGTAAAGTTCGTTACCTCCCCCTAATAAAGATTCAGAAAGAAAGAAACAGAGCCAGGTGTAGAAGATAGAAAAGTGGGATAAGGGATGTTTGTGGGTTGTAAATGGGCAAGGCTACCGGCTTCGGCCGCCTAATCATGATCAGGTACAATGGACACGAAGACCAGTTTGGCAGGACTGGCCTCGGGCAGAGGAGGCAGCCTTTGTCGAGTCATGCAGCTACAGCGTGATCTGGTTTAAGGTGCACGTGTCATGTAAGAGGTGAATCTCCGGCTAAGGCTACGTGTCCTTAATCAAAGTGGAGTGAATGAAGTGATCAGAGGCTATTGCATATGTGAGGGCAAGGAAACACAAAATGGCGGCCATGATCTAAGATGGATGCCGTGGGTATATCAGAAATATGTCAATGGAAGGAGTGCTCTTGCTCGTAGCGTAGCGAAAACACTAGGATATACTAAATGGATCATTTGCGGTTCACTGATACCAATATTAGGTATTTCCGACAAACTTAAAATCACGGGTTCAAGTCGTCACGGAACCGTCACGGAACCTCAAAACTTGCTCTGCAAACTTTCTGTCAGCAAAATGACGTAGAGTGACGACGAAAGGGAGAGAGCTGCAATAGCAACTCAACTATTAGAAGAAGACACAAGTCTTCAGCAAAACAACCCGGATGAAGTAATCATCCTGGTAAATGTAAGAAAGAGTGTAACTTACAAACTAATGAATAGTGGTGTATCATCGAGAGGTGGTACAGTCATATTTGTGGTAGAGGCACATGAATAACGGCAGACAGAGGTATTCTATTCATGGATAACTTTTCCAGCAGCAAATGCAGAGGAACCTCCAGCGGAATACGTTCCTTTCGAGGACGTTGAAATTCCACTAACTTACCAGGAGCATCAGCTCTGTTTAATGGTGCTCTAAAACATCAAAATCACATTACCAGGCTCGGTCCACTAGGTAGACCAGGAGCCACATGGCCGATTCTAGCCAGCTATACACCACATCCTAACATTGAAGAAATGTCAGACAGAGAACTATTAGTTTAACTAAAACAATTAATTAAAATACAATTAGTCCAATATGTCATGCAGACTTTAACAGTCCAACCAGCTATACAAATTCCACAGCACATCCCTCACTAGGGGAACACAAATAAAATTACCCCACAGACTATTCAATCAGTCATTGGTAAATTACCCGCAAAACGGGAACAAATTCTGTACTGGCTGGCTCAAAAGATTACTCAAATAGAGGCAGTATTCCCTGATAGTACACCTCATGAAAAACACAGAATTCTGACAATCTGTTTACCAATGGGGATCGCACCACATGTGGAGGACTGTGACACTTGGGGAGCAGTCTTTGCTTCGATCTACACAAAAACACATGGTGTTCCGTCTATGGCGGTTATACCAGACGTACTAAGACAGATTCAAAATGAATACGGTCCAGAACCTGCTTTAAATCTAGGTATGAATTTACTGAAAGACTTTAAGCAAGTCTCGGCTATACTACTAGCCAACATAAAGGAGAAGCAGCATCCGTGACGATCCGCCAAAAATTAAAAGAAACAGAAATAGCAGACCAACCTTTTGAACTTGCCAGAATAATTGAAAAATCCTATGAAGAATTAGGTAGAGATAGTTTGGGTGGGAAACCACTAAAACCTCAACTAACAGAAAATCCTGAAAATTTTTTCATTAAGAATAATTTAATAACTCCTAAAAAGAAGTGGGAAGGTAATAAACAGACCTCTTCCAGAGAAAAACAGTTTTAGTCCAGAGGAAGGTCTCCCCAACGGAGAGATAGATCTCCAGACCGGGGGGGGGGGGGGGGTAGGTCTCAACAACGGGAGCCCTCTGAGAAAAGATATAACCTTAGAAATAGGGATAATTTGAAAAAACCTGACAGATGTCAAGATATTGATACACGTCCCTCTCGATCTTTTCAGACTTCCTCACAGAAATCGGAAAGAAGAGGATGGTCAGAATTTAAAGAAGAGCCCGTCAAGTCCAAAGACCAAAGTAAAAAATCTCAATTTCCAAAAAAGAAGGTAGCAAGCATAAAGATAAAACATGCCGAGGATCCTGAGGACACAACTCACGAACGGGGAGTGGGCCCAAACAGTGCTAGACAGCGCAGCAGAAGTGACCATAGCTCGCAAGATCCTGATGAATCTTCTGGAGACAGTAGACACAAATGAGTACATTCAGGTGGAAACTTCAGACACCAGAGTTAGTGTACCCCATAAATTATATGAAATAACATTGCGTATAGAAGGGGACATAACCAGGAAAATAAGAACTCTCTTTTGGGAGAAGCTATCTAAACGCTATGATATTCTTCTAGCTGGGAAAGACTGGCCACCAGAATTTTTTAGGGAGTGCCCACATGGCGAAGAAATGATTATGCCTGCCTTCTCAAATCGTATTCCAAATCATAAAAAATACACATATGCAAGAAAATGGGCAATGGCCCAAGCCCCTACATTATATAAAAAATCCAGTTAAAAAATCAACCTACTGCACAAAGGCAGTATCCTGTTAAGCAAGAAGCTAAAACACAAGTCAGGGAGATCTTAGATCAACTTGAGTACCAGGGGGTGATTGAAACATGCACCTCACAAATGAACAATCATTTGTTTCCTGTCTCCAAACCAGACAATTCAAATTGTCTAGTATTGGACTACAGACATTTAAACTCTTGTTGCAAAACATTTGCAGTACAAAATTCACACAATGCAGCACTGATGAATAACATCTTGTGCAAAAAATATAAAACAACATTAGATATTTCAAACGATTTCTTCTTCAAAACATTGCACCAGAAAGCAGGTATTTGACCGCTTTCTCAAGTATGGGGGTCCAGAGGCAATTTTGCCGTCTCCCCCAGGGATTCAAGAATAGCCCAGGATTATTTTCAGCCAGAGTAACAGAGTTACTACAAATGTATGATGATGAGGCATTATCTTATGTCGATGACATCTATCTAACAGACGATGATTTGGACAGGCACCTGAAAAGAGTGAACACCATTATACTTGGGTTCGCATCTGAAGGGTACAAATTCAACTTTAAAAAATCACGGATTGCCCACCTCCCTGTCCTATTTCTAGGATATGAGCTATCAAGTGAAGGGAAAAGCCTAGCAGCCAATTTCTTAGAGAAATGTGTGCTGCTCCAAGCACCAAAAACGCTGAAAAATTTACAATCAATTCTAGGTTTCCTGAATTTTGGAAGAACTTACGTTCTGAGTTACGCAGAGAGGGTTAAACCTCTTTACAAATTAATAAAACCGGATTTCAAACAAAATAATTGGACTCATAAACACACAGAAATTTTACGTTCAATACAAACAGACATGTTAGTTAAGACATGTTAGCTAAAAGAAAACTGCAAACACGCGTAAACGAACGCAACCTTGTAATCCGAGTCATCCCAGGAAGATGCAGATTCACGTACCTGACCTATAAAGAAGGTGAAACAGTACCAATAGCTTACAAATCACACTTGTACACACAAGCTGAAATAAAATTCACTTCAACTGAGAAAATTCTCACAGCGGTTCAAACTGCTATAGCAAAAGAAAGAGCCCTGGCACAGAGAAAAAGCAAATCAGTCGTTACACCTGTACCTGCCTTAGAGGCAGTCACAAGAGCGAGCATTCCAAATGCTAAAGCTTTACATCCACGATGGATACAATGGGTTAATTCTCTTGCTGCAACAGACGTTGAATACATTTATGACCCTAGCTTGAAAACACAAGAATTTCTCCAATACGAGTACGAATGTCCTCAGCTGACCGAAATTCTGCCACTTGAACATTACGGCTGTATAATATATACAGACGGATCAGCACAGCCCGCAATTGGGTGTAAACAAGCCTATAGTGCTGCGTGCGCGATTGTAAAATGTCGCTGGCGCCAAGGTAAATTCTGACCTATTGTCACAAAAACCCAATCACTCGGAGACTGTACAGCTCAGCGAGCTGAACTACAGGCTTTCAAGATGGCGCTTGAGAATACCGATCGCAAATTCCCCACTCTCATAGGCCCAGATGCATCGACCTATTTAGGAAGTGCAAACGGTACGAATCGCAAAATTCGGCCGTTTGCGATTCCTAAATAGGTTTCTGGGATGCATCAAGCATTTTTGGAAAATCGCTATTTTTAGGGAATTCCAAAAATGCGATTGATTTTAAGGAATCGCAAATTTGCAATTCCTTAAAAGCAATTTCAATGTTATTTTTATAAAATTGCGAATTCTCAATTAGGGGGTGCAAATTACCACGAGGTTGAACCTCGTGGTAATTTGCGAAAATGTGTCAAAATGCCCAAAGATGCATTTTAAAACACTGTCATGTTACAGACATACATGTCCTTAGGACATGTGTGTGTGAAACATGCACTTCAAAATACATTTCAGGGGTAAAGGGGGGGGTCCTCTGCACCCCCCCCCTGCACCCATGGAATGCATTAACATTTTGCGAATTCCAATTTGCGCATTCGCAATTCCCATTGATTCCTATGGGCCTTTTGGCCCATAGGAATCAATGGGAATTGTGAAATCGCAAATTGGAATTCGCATAATATTTGGGATTCGGTAAAAATTACGATTTTTACAGAATCGCAAATGTTATGCAATTTCAATCATGCATCCCGTTTTGCGATTCCTTATTTGCGATTCCCTAAAAATCGCAAATAAGGAATCGCAAAAACGGACTTTGATGCATCTGGGCCATAGTGTGCGATTCGTATTACTGCGTCCAGTCTTACAATGAATACTTGCAGAACTGGGTTCAAAACGGTTTCAAAGATGGAAAAGGTGGCACAATAAAGCATAAACGGTGAAACGCTACTAGCAGTAAAAGCCTCAATGGAAGGCAATTATGCGGCGTTACCTCTAAACTATCCACTCAGAAATACATACATAATTGATGCAAACTCCGTTCCTTTTGCTCAAATCCCTGGAGTGGGGGACAGAGTAATTCCAAACAGGAAGCAGAGAGTTTTCTTGATTCAAGAAGCACACATGGGAGTGGGTCTGAGGCACCAAGGGATTTTAACTTCCCTAATAGAATTACAACTGAAGTACTGGTGGCCGGGAATGAGCATGCAAATTTATAAATTTGCAATGGATTGTGAAAACTGCAACAGACATCGCAGTCATGAACCGGACCAGGGGACTGACAATAGCACAGTCAGTCCAACCCAGACACCTCTGTTAGATAACATTAGACTATCTACACGCAGACGTCCCTACGGACAGATGCGACCCCACAACTACTAGGACAAGATTCATTTGGATGTGGCCCGAGCGCTCGGCTGACACCAGAACTGTTATAAAAGATTTGCGAGTCTTTATCGGCACATACGCAATTGGCACTTTACATTCTGACCAGGGTCCTGCATTTAGCTCTCGGGCTTACAAGGAGGCCATGGCCAGCTTGGGCATTGCATTGCGGTACTCTAGTCCCTTCCATCCTGAGGGAAATGCGGTAGTGGAAAGAAAAAACCATGCCATAAAGCAATCTATGACAGCGAGGGTATTAGGTTCAGGTGACGGGTGGGTCAAACATCTTATAAGTGTCCAAAGTAGTCTAAATAATCTGCCAAGAAATGCTCTGGGTGGAATCACTCCGTATAAACTTTTGTTTGGTACTAGAATGATAATCGAAGACCTCGATTGTCAAACGTCAATGGTGGAACAAAAAACCTTTGATATCAAAGATCGTTTGGCTGTTTTACAGGACTTAAAAGAAACAAGAAGAAGTCTGAGTAACAAAGCAAAAGTCTACGGCCACTGAAGAAAAACCACCTGTCCCAGCAAGACCTGTCTGGATTCCAAAGATTGGGGATCTGGTCAGAGAGAAGATTGCAGTGAAGAAGGAATTTGGGCCTTCTTACAGAAAAGCAGTACCTGTCTTGGCAATCAACGGAACAAGATCAGTAGTACTACCGCCTTTGCTGGTAAAAAGGAGAACAGAGTCAATCGACCTGGTAAAACCACATCCATGTGGCCAATAATAAGTAGTAGGCCCAGTGGACTCCCAAGATGTAGCAGAAGACCACACCTTGCTACAATTCAAGAGGTTCAAACTGAGAGACTAATCACAGTTGATAAACCTGCAGTGAATAAAGAAGGACTATGCAACAAAGCCATGGAACTTGTGCCTTTGAAACCCAAATTGCAAAAGTTCGTCAAGAAACACCTGTCTACAATGATGTAGCCTCGGACTATATTAATATGAAAAAGGAAGAAGCAACTACAAAGATTAATTACAACCCTGATGCGATTCAAACAATTGACAGGACTGCCTCTGGCTATTTCATCACTTTTCTGAAGATCCTAGTGAACATGAAGAAAAGCCAGTAAACAAGACACTCAAAGAAAAAATAACAGAACTCTTTCATCAGCTTGGAGAAATATATCTGATTTCACCATGGATTGAATAGTGGATTGTGTTAGGTGTACTTTTCCTCCTGCTCTGGCACATTTTAATTTTACACAGCAAGTCAGAACATCAACTTGGTCCTAAAGCCACACAAGTCATCAGATGTTGAAAAAAGAGACCTGTCATCAGTAAACATCACAGCCACTGATTACGACATCTATAGCCTGGTTGAACTCTTGAAGTATCCACAACAGTTCAAGGTTTCATTAAGTGACTTTGTCTCAGCGAACAGTTTCTCTGATGATTGGGACTTTGAGACTATTGATAATATGATGTCTGATTTAGAAATGTCAGCAAAATGTACAAATCATGATTATTTAGAAGGTTCATGTATTGCTTTAATCATTTTGGGCACCACTATTTGCAGAAATCTGCAAAACCTAGAATTTTTTTTACTTATAATCAATGAGAACATTGTCCGACACCGCCAAAAGGCAGCTCGAAAACATTTTATGAGAATTTTCATACTTCTCAGGGTTTAATGTCACAGATCCAGAAAGGTTTTATTTAAAAAATGTGAATAAGACAGGAATGAAAAATATGTTAACCATTACAAAACTGATTTATTCTGCTAAATGTTATGAACAATTGTCTACATTTGGTTTTGAATTCTGGAAAGACAACATTGAAACAAAAACAATCTGGGGTTCAAAAGATTGGCAAGTACAGGGATTAGAATCATTATTCAGAGCCTGCATGATCCCAGAACAAATAATGTTCCTGAATGACACCATTCAACAAACAACCTGTCTTGGCCTAGCTAAGATAAAAGATTTAAACAACCCGTCTATACCAAAGCCTATGCCTGATAGAAATAACACTACAGATGAGGGGTTAGACGTGTCCCATATTTTACACCAAAACCGAACTAATCCTGATTGGAAGAAATGGTTGATCTGGCCAACAGACACTAATAACTGTCAAGATAGATTCCTGGACAAAACACAGGGGTTCAAACAGAACAGGCCAGACCCATCCAGGGATAATAACAGTGTAGGAAAACTATGCCTCGAATGGTTCAGAAATCCACACTACCTGAAATTAAGCAACACTTGACTTGACTTAAAGAAGGTGCTGACTTGCGAGATTTCGTATTGGGACCTCGCAAACAGCGTCAAAAACGTTTCATATACGCCGGTATATATGAAACTGCTGTAAAAATACGAGAAATTGATCGTATTAATTTGGAAAAATCACTGTCTGTAGTGGACAATGGGTTAACGACTCTGTCCTCCAGAATTTATTCTTTGAATAGCATTGTATCATCTGCTATTGATATAATAGAACAGGATATGCTAATGTAACAACATTGCCAGTCCCAATTACGTTCTATTGTACATTTAGGCTGGACGTTAAAAAATCTGCGTTCAGGCTACGTGCCTTGGAGTCTAATCAAAACAACGTCATTATTTTCTATCTTTAACCTTACAGATAGACAAATCTCTTTGGCACAAAAAGGAGCAGACTATACGGTGCTGAGCATTGAAAAACTAGAATGATTACCATTAACAGTTTCCGAGAAACCTGTCATTGAATGGATAATACATGGTACCATAACAATACCAATAACGAGATTCCAGTTTTAATACTGCCTACAGCATATACCAGCGGGCCTGTATGAAAGGTTGGGTAAAAGATACATCAAGTCGACCTGGAATTTACCTTATACACATAGATGTTGGAGTAGGAGTAACAAAGAGGTATTTCTTAGTGGAAAAAACTGTGAAAAATCACTAAGTGGTACACTTCTGTGTCAAGAAATTAATATACATGGAGCCTGTGAGGGTTCATCTAATGATCTTTCTTGCCACTTTCACGGCACTCCAGCAACATAAATAGGACCTGTTTTCAGGCAACTTTCCAACGATAGCTACGTTATATTAAGTGACCACAGCTGTTGTGGCATGTTGCCAGAACGCCCTATCTCGTCAGTGTTACATCCAGGGTCACTTGTTGTATGCAAGTATTGTATCCATACAGCAAGCCAGACAAGGAGGCAACAATTTGGCCTTCTTTGAATATCTCTTCTATTCGAATTGATACATTAAGCAGAATGAAAGCCATTCTTTTACAAAAAACTGTGCCTTTGACCTCGTCTAAAGAAACGTATGAAATGCAAGTTGCAAGGACCTCGGCAGAGATACATACATTATTATCAACAAATTGCCCCGTACATTTCGTAGAAATGTTAGGTCAAATTTTAAACATGTCAGATACCAGTGGCATCGCACATGTATTTAAGACATTTTTTTCACGACCCTTTGAAGCAGTCTTGAGCATTTTTCCGAATTTCGTGCACTCTGTGTTCGGTGGCCTGCCTCTCATTTTGGGACTCGTAGCAGGAATTCTATTTTTGTTCCTTCTGCTCCAATATGGCAAGTCCAGTCACCAGCGATACCCAGGTTACCATGGAACAAGCGATCCAGGCACTGCGGTACCGAAATAGGATAACACAGGTTCTCGGCTTGGCTCGTCTAAGAGATCTGAATACCACATGGTTTCTATCATTCAGACCAATCTAGCAAAATTCCTACGATGCATGCTCTGCGGAGAAGAATGCGTGTTAGACATCTGTCTTTCACTTCCATCAGCAGTACCTATGGATGTCGATACTTTACTTGGTTCAGTAACGGCTCATGCAACGTGTTATCCCCAGCGGATACCAATTCTGATGACGGCATTCGTTGAGACCTCACCATTACGATTAGGTGGCGGTGAGGTACGAGATGAAAGCTGCACACAGGTACAACCTTCTGTGAACATTGCTGATCCAGATTACGCTGACGGTAATGCATCTCACATATGCACTATTTCCACTTTTTCGGAAATGGCCCAACTTTCACCTACTGTGGTAGACAAATTCTTTGCCAGCCTATCTGAGTTAATGCTTTCTCCTACCAACGAGAATAACTCTTGAGAAACGAGCACACAGCGTTCCCTGAACTTTGATTTCGGCCTTCAGTTTTGATAAACAGAACTTCTTAAAATTTGGAACTATTTTTTACTACAACAAAATTATTTGGTCTCAAATACCAAAATATTTTCCCCTTTTTTTTGGGCGCAGAGTAATCTGCTTAATGTAGAACTATTCTTAGAGAACAAGATTTCTATTTTTTGATACCTAGAGACAATATTTTGAAAATAACCTCTAGCACATGTACAGTATTATATAAATCTGTGATGAAATGGTCTCAACCTCCTCTTCTGTATTAAGAGCCATTTCATAAATGTAAATTTCATGAATCATTCAGCCATTATTTGAATGATACCACTGCTTTGAAAACGTACAGTACAATACTAATTTTTCGTGTACAAACCATTTCAAATGCATTTATGTATTTTTGGGGTGGGATTGTAAACACCTGCTTAGAAATTTTATAACTGCTTAGTATTTAGTAAAGATGGACATTCTACGTGGAGTGGGTGTTGTAACATATCTAGGTCTCTAGTGTAATTTTCCTGATTCATGCCCTTACATAGATATAACTTATCATATCCTTATATAGGCATACGAATCAAAACCATATTTAGACACAGCCAATGCAGTCCAAATACGGCATGGCTACTTCCACAAAGTCCCAGAGTACAACGAGTTCTTAAAGACAACCAGCCTTCAGCAGCCCGGGAAATCCCCCTGCTTCAGTATTGATTTGTCCCAGATCTCCTGGAGTGTGTAAAGAACTTCGAGTTCTTATTGACGTTATTATGTCCACCCTTAAGTCAAACTCGGCACCTTCCAGGTATAAATATGCCCACACCTGCCCTAGCAAAGCACACTGTTGTTTTGGAGCAGATCGACTAACTACTTGCCCGACGCCCTGCTGTATGCGAGTGCCAAAGGAAGCCGACCCTCCCTGCTGATGCACTGAGAGACACGCTGTCTTTTCTCCTGCCAAGAAATCCATCTCCAGTGTTTCTCTGCTACCCTTGCGGGTTACTGGGAGATCGAGTCCTGAGAGAGAGATACAAGACCTCATTCATTCTATAACCAAGGTACGGAGCTGATTAGACCTGTAGAGAATTCTTGGATAGATTCTTGGCAGAAACTATTTAACTTAAGCTACACCTCACTTACTTCTTCCCTTGTACTAGGCTTAGGTTAGGTACACCGGGGTAGGCGTATTTTAGATGCACCAGTTGAGTACTTTTAGTCATTATTTATCATTGTATGTATTTTTTCTATTTTAAGTATCATATGGCTTAGAAACCATATAAATGCTTTACCAGTATTATTTCATAATACTCCTATTACTGTACAGACTTTACTTCATAGCAAGTATTACGATTGTAGCAATTCACTTCTCTTGCATGAGAAAGCAGACTGCTCAATAAATAACCTTTTTGTTGAAAACGCCCGTCTCTCTATTTCTCTGCACTTCTGGTGAAACGAAGCATGCACGATTGACTGAGTGAAATAGCCATCTATTGTTTCCGCGATTCTGGAGATATATTCCTTATTTCAGGGGGAACAAAGTTGTCATGTTATATGGTTGTCAGAAGCTAATCCCTTCTTGTGTATTCGAGAAAGTTTCTAGTGACTTCTGAGCTAGCTGGCACATACACGATTAAGTCTAACATATTCAATAGAGACCTAGTCGACCTAAGTCCTACGTCTAAACTATCGTTTATGTTATTCCAATGCGCAGAGCCTATTGGGAATATAGGAACTACACTACAAAGGTGAGCAGAGAGGCTTGTTTCCGCAGCAGCAGGAAGTCACCTCTGGGCGGTGGGAGTGGATAGTGTGCAACAGCCTGGGTGCACAAGAGCAGGCAGACGCCTCCGAGCAGTAGGAGTGGATGGGGTGCAGCAACCTGGGTGCACAGGAGCGGGCAGGCACCTCTAGGCGGTATACACCTGTTACAACGCATTTTTTACTCCGCACTACCATTACAACGCGACTTTTACAACGCATACCATTACAACGCATTGCGCTGGGGGGCGCTCTAGGATAGGGAATAAGTATAATTTACTATCCAACACCTTCCCTAGGGTCCACGGGGACTGGAGTTAGAATAGTAAATTATACTTACTACTATCCAGCACCTCAAAGCGCTATGCGTTGTAATGGTATGCGTTGTAATGGTCGCGTTGTAATGGTAGGTAGTTGTAATGGTATGCGTTGTAACGTCATACATCCCCTCTAGGCAGTGGGAGTGGATGGGGTGCAGCAGTTTGGGTGCAAATAAATGGGCAGTCACCTCCGGGCAGTGGGAGTGGATGGGGTGCAGCATCCTGGGTGCCCAGCAGCGGGCAGACACCTCTGGGGGTGGGTGTCAATGGGGTACAGCAGCCTGGGTGCGCAGGAGCAAAACAGAGAATTAGGGGTGGGCAGTTGTATGTAGGTATGTATGAAAGGTGAGCTGTGAGGATTTTCTCCAGTGTCAACACTCACTCTCCATCTCTTCCTTTCTGTCACTCACACTCTTTCTCTCTCTCCCACTCTCTATCTCTTACTTTCTCTCTCACACACTCTTTCTCTATTTCTCTGTCTCTTCCTCTCTCTCATTATTTTTCTTTCTCTCTCTCTTCCTCTCTCTCTCGCTCTTTCTCTCTCTCACTTCTTCTCTCTCACACTTTCTCTCTTTCTCTCTTCCTTGCATCTCACTCTTTCTCTATTTCTCTCTCTCTCACTATTTCTCTTTCTCTGTCTTTCTCTCTCTCTCACTCTTTCTTCGTTTCTTTCTCTCTCTCATTCTTTCTGTCTTCCTCTCTCTCTCACTCTTTCTTTCTTTCTTTCTTTCTTTCTCTCTCTCACTCTTTCGCTCTCTCTCTTTCCTTTGATGGACGCATGACGTACAATCTTATCTTGCAGGCTGTGATTCACAAATTGTCGAGGGTTGACAGGCCATGCCTGTACCTACTTTTATTTTGTTGTTTTGTTTAAATAAATTGTTTTATATGTAAATCCAGATGACTGAGATTCTTATTTGTCCAATCTCACATGCATCTTCTTAATTATAATTGTGCGGCATCAGCCAATTTGTTATGTTCCAGCTTTCCTAAGGTTGTTGTCAAATTTGTTTGTGGGGGAGGGGATGAAGGGAGATGGTGGACAAGGGGCTGGTGGCGTAGCAGTGTTGGGTGTCAGAGCTGCATGATTGTTGGCTCCATTGCAACTGTTGTCATTCAGGTGTGGCTCTAGCTGTGCTCCCTTTCATGTTGCAGGTTGTACACCAGCTCAGAGCAGGTGTACACTTCCTGCTACTAACCCACCTTATCGCTTGTTTTGTACTCTCTTCGACGATCTTGCTGGTGGTTGAAAAACTTGCGAAGTGATGTTTACGCTGCATTTTGCACAGGAACGTCTACTCTACATCCCATTACCAATATTTGCCGGGGTCATCCGTGACAATGCTTTCCGAGACTGCTAACGATGGTAAACTGGTGATATGGGCTGTTTGCTCCAGCTTGTGAATGGTGCGTTAAATTTATCACCATTTTGGTTGCAATAAAGTGCCGTTAACTCTGCGATGTGTCCTTGAGAACATACCCCTTGGTGTTTGGAAGACTTAAGAAGTACTCGAGTGGCGTGCTGAGAGCTGCACACCCATCGCTTTCAAACGGGGGACCGCGCTGAGAGCCGTGCTAGTCACAACTAATTTTTTTTAAACCGTCCACTTTCACTAATTTACATTTGCCTCGGGGACCCCATGCCCTGAAGCATGCAACATGTTCATTATAAAAAAAACTAAAACCAACGAGAAGAGGGCCGCGTGGGCCCCCCTCCCGTAGCTAATTCTGGCCCCAAGGACCCCATCCCCCGGGGACCTGGCCTCAATGTTGGGGACCGTGGGGGGAGCCCTAATGCCCCCACGGTCCTGCCGGCTCCACACTTACTGCGGGAGCCGGCATTTCTTTTCCACACTGGGAGCTGCTGACATGCTGATCCCCTTGTGGAAAAGCAATCAGCTTTGGATTTTAGAAGCGAGAGCAGGTTGCCCAGCTCTCGCTTCCAAAATCCAAAGCAAGTTTGCTATGGTAGGCCGGGAGCCGCGCGGCTCTCGCCCTGTCATAGCAAACAGCAGTGTCCCGGGGGTGGGCAGCCAGGGATACTGCAGGAGCTGGCCCTGGGGGGTGGCAGTCCCCAGGGCCATCATGGGCTCCAGGAGGGGAGCTGCACGCTGTTTCTACCCTGCCCCCTTCTCTTGTTTTATATCTTTGTTTCTCTGTTTTCTGGTGACCCACTTCTACCGAGTCACAAGATGGCTGCCAACACTTCCTGGTTTGGAATGTTGACAGCCAATTAGAGTGAAGCTCGTGGTCGGGAGGGGTCGCGACTCCACCGCGTCCCTAGATATCAAAATTTTTATTTATTGAATTTCTCAGCAACTACTGAACGGATTTGCAACATTTAAAAAAAGATCGCTTTCTGATCCAAGCACTACATTTTTGCCAAATTTGGGGTAATTCCGTTTTTGTAGTTTCGGCTGTAGCCTCGCCCAAAGTTTGCTATGGGAAATTGATTTTTTGACTCTTATTTTTTGAATTTCTCAAAAACACTGAACGGATTTAGGTCGCTTTCTGAACCAAGCTCTACCTTTTTGCCAAATTTGGGGTAATTCCGCTCAGCAGTTCGGGCTGTAGCCTGTTTCGAAATTTCCTACAGAAATGAACATGGGGAAAACACGTTTTGGGAACCCCCTTTTTTCTCAGCCCTGCTTGACGAATCAACCTCAAACTTTCAGGATATGAGCTGACCTGGATAGACTTTTGTTTTGAAGAATTTTGCGAAGATTCATCAAACGAAAAATGCTTTTCCTATGGAAACTAGGTTCTAATTGTAATTACCTACTAGCGAACTCCAGTAGGTAATATATATTTATATATATATCTCCTCACACACTACTTGTGAAATCCCGCTGCTGCACCAAAACAGCGGGTGCGTCGCCTAAGTGATCCTCTCAAGCTCGGTCCAGTCAATATTACTTGATTCCTTCGTACCACAAAGGATGATGACGCCTTGTCTCAAGCCACAAAATTAGATTTGTTTGTCGGGTTTGTCGGCTACAATTGGATGTGTTCCGCCTGCCCAGTAGGCTTGCTCACTAATGAGCAACGGATGGTGAGCAAGCCTGCTGGGATGTTATAGTTAGCTGAGTTAACTATAACTCCAGCCCCCGCAATGCACCGCAGGTTTTTTTAATTCTATTTACTAACTATAAAGTCCCTGTAACCTTTGTTTTTTTTCCGTGAATTTCTAAGTTTCTTTTAAACTAGCAGTCACATTTGCAAAGTGGTGGAGAAAAGGGGCTGGGCCGCGCACGAGGTGACTGACTTTGCCCATTGACTAATGTAATTTCCAGGTACGGTGGCCGACATTGGCTTGGATTACGCTTGACAAATTATACTACAACTATGGATTGGTAATCAGCATTTTATTATCAAGATCAAATCTTATGACCTGATCTATAGAGAAATGCAAAAACAACAGTTGATGGACAGAATGCAGAACAATGTCATAAATTCACCCCAGTACAGAGATCTGGGCCTAAATCCATCGTTTTTTTGCACTCCACACCAACCCAGGTCAGACATGGCCATATGCAAATCAGCCTTGACCCTGTGCCTCATGGGAACAGTCCAGCCCGAACTGCCAAGCCATGTCTTTCCTGGACCGGAATCAAGCATCCTAGGACCGGTTTCTGGCTATCAGCCGTCTTCAGCCAGGATAGCTTGACTCCAGTGGTGTGGAGAGCATGGGCCTCACGTCTGAGCATACCCATCCCACTCGGGGTGACAAATGCAAAAACAAGTTGATGGACCGAATGCAGAACAATGCCATACATTCACCCCAGCACAGAGATCTGGGCCTAGATCCATCGTTTTTTTGCACTCCACACCACCCCAGGTCAGACATGGCCATATGCAAATCAGCCTTGACCATGTGCCTCATGGGAACAGTCCAGCCCGAACTGCCAAGCCATGTCTCCCCTGGACCGGAATCAAGCATCCTAGGACCGGTTTCTGGCTACCAGCCGTCTTCAGCTAGGATAGCTTGACTCCAGTGGTGTGGAGAGCATGGGCCTCACGTCTGAGCATACCCATCCCACTCGGGGTGACAAATGCAAAAACAACAGTTGATGGACAGAATGCAGAACAATGTCATACATTCACTCCAGTACAGAGATCTGGTCCTAAATCCATCGTTTTTTTGCACTCCACACCAACCCAGGTCAGACATGGCCATATGTAAATCAGCCTTGACCCTGTGCCTCATGGGTACAGTCCAGCCCGAACTGCCAAGCCATGTCTTCCCTGGACCGGAATCAAGCTTCCTAGGACCGGTTTCTGGCTATCAGCCGTCTTCAGCCAGGATAGCTTGACTCCAGTGGTGTGGAGAGCATGGGCCTCACGTCTGATCATACCCATCCCACTCGGGGTGACAAATGCAAAAACAACAGTTGATGGACAGAATGCAGAACAATGTCATACATTCACCCCAGTACAGAGATCTGGGCCCAAATCCATAGTTTCTTTGCACTCCACACCACCCCAGTTCGGACATGGCCATATGCAAATCAGCCTTGACCCTGTGCCTCATGGGAACAGTCCAACCCGAACTGCGAAGCCATGTCTTTCCTGGGTATGCTCAGACGTGAGTCCCTTGCTCACTTTGCCACTGGATTCAAGCAAGCCGGGCTGAAGACGGATGAAATGCCAGAAACCTGTCCAGGGAAGCTTGTTTCCGGTCCAGGGAAGGCATGGCTTGGCAGTTCGGGCTGGACTGTTCCCATGAGGCACAAGGTCAGACTAATTTGCATATGGCCATATCTGAACTGGGGTGGCAAATTGGGCTAAAGAACGGTGATGGATTAAACCCAGATCTGTTAACTGGGTGTGAGTGTTTGATTGGTTCAGATGCTCCGTCCATCACCACCCCCTTTTGTACCGCTTTGTTCACCATAGGTTGGCAGGGTATGCTCAGACATGAGTCCCTTGCTCACTTTGCAACTGGATTCAAGCAAGCCGGGCTGAAGATGGCTGAAATGCCAGAAACCGGTCCTAGGAAGCTTGTTTCCGGTCCAGGGAAGGCATGGCTTGGCAGTTCGCGCTGGACTGTTCCCATGAGGCACAGGGTCAGACTGATTTGCATATGGCCATGTCTGAACTGGGGTGGCAGAGTGGGCTAAAGAACGGTGATGGGTTAAACCCAGATCAGTTGACTGGGGGTGGGTGCTTGTTTTGTCAACGCTCCGTCCATAATTTCCTTTGGTTTTTCTCTTATCTATAGAGAAGACACAGCGTATAATATATAAGAATTCAGTATATAAGATCAAGCCCTGAAGAAGTCCCAAGACGGGACGAAACGCGTTTGATACTTTTGGAAGACTTAATCTTTGAAAAGAATAAAGAATTTGAAAACTTATAAAGGCGTCTCCATGGACATAATTTTGATCAAATTAAATATGATACCTTGAATTTGATGCACTATTGAAATTGTTTGATAACAGTGCGTGCTGATCATTCTTTTGCTAATATATGTGTGAATTATTTTCACTATTTGGGGAATAGCAGCTTTTTCCCCTGATCCTTGCACCACTCGGATACTATCCCTACAATGTAACAAGTGCAGTATTTTAAGTCTAAGGTCTATTTGTAAATCTTTTAAATGGACAGCTTTTATCTGTATCAAAACACACACCAAGTCTACATTAAGAAATTAGGTTGATATTGGTAGAGAGCTGAGTACTGTAAATAGTGCTTATACTATAGAGAGAGTTTACTTTATACCACACTGTTTGCAAATATTAAAACTTTAATAAAAAAGACACCACAGACCGTTTAAAAATATCTACTAAGAACAGTGCACACTCTATGCAACAGCTGTCAAAAAATACACTATTTTCTAAAAATAATCAAGATTTGAAGCTGCTGAACCTTCTACTACTTGCACCATTCATACTATGGTGAAAACATTGCAGATAGCCTGTCTTCTGAAACAAAAGAAGCACACGTACATAGGATTGTACCTGGTGCACACAGTCTACAATGTTAAGTAGAAATTGTCATGCTGTTACGATTCTTTTCAATAACTCATGGCTGCTTATAATACTTAGTATGGGGTACCTAGAATCTTTTGCCTAGCTGAAAACTTTTTCTGCAGTAGCAAAATACTTATCTGAAACATAATGAACACGTCTACTGTCACCTGCACACAGTTACTTTTGATACAAAGATTTATTACGTGTTCAATACCTCTCTACACAACTATGGTGCTTTAGGGGGACATGTGTTTTCTAAATACGTACAGCCATTAGCTTAACCCAAACTGTACCAAATTAAGTGAAAAGTAATATGGTACTTATTCGCCATAATCTAAACTGTACAACAAATGAACACACTCATTGGTTGATGTCATTGACTGACATTTGGTTTTGTCAGTGATGTCATCAATGATGTAATGTGACATGTCATCAGTGATGTCATAAATGATGTCATAGAACATCTAATGAGTGATGTCAAGTGTGAGGTCATAAGCAATGCATAGCGGGGCTCGCAAGTTATAATTACCGCTGCTAACTATAACTGGTGAATTTCTGTGTTTTTTTTGTTCAAATCGTTAATGCTCACACTGACATATTCACCTAATTCTAACATTACTTTAACCTTTGTTTTTCATCTTCAAAAACAAAAGTCTTAAAGTTTTTTTGGGGACAGGTGTGTATAAAAATAAATGTATGCACCAGCAATCCAGTAGTGCCCCCATTATTTTCCAAATTTGGTGGACGATGGATGTGGTTGGATGCCACCAGGAGTGCATCGCCCCCAAACTAGATTGAGGAAGGGAAGGAAAATAAAATAGTCTGAAAAGGCATGAAGTGGAATCAAGAGTGCACTGCCTTGGCATTAGGCACCTTCGGCAATAACACCAATTCAGGGGTCTTTGAGCAAACCATTTGATGCTGGCACTTATTCTTTTACAAATCAGGCCCTGTGGTAAGTACATTTCACAGGACATAGAGAATCAGTGGCTACGGAGGACAACAATTGTGTAGATCAGGCGTAATAGACAAATTTGCTTACCACTATATTTTGCTGACATTTTCATCAGGACCAGCTCCTTAGTGAAACTATAGATGCTGTCACTCAGTTCAGTAGACACCTGCACTGGCTTCTTTGTGGTATCACTCTTGAACCTAGAATGATAGGGTCAATGTTAGAGGTGGTTTAAGATTGATGTGTAAGAAACTCAGATCAGGTTACTTTCTGTTGTTGACTGAGGCGCCAGATATGGAGAAATAGGTTGGAATATGTAATGGGATACTTAAAAGTGGAGTATAGCTACCCTTTGCCTACTGGAGGAACTCAACATGGTTCAAGTGAGAGAAGTGCAAGTGATTGGTGATATTGGTTTTGGCATGCGTTTATGATTACAGAGGTACATGGTGGTGCCTGGCTATGAAAATCAAATGTTGTAGGAAAATATTCCAGCCAAATGTTTCACTCCTGAATGAAGAGAGTATGAACATGTGCCTCATGAGAACAGTCCAGCCCGAACTGCCAAGCCATGTCTTCCCTGGACCGGAAACAAGCATCCTGGGACCGGTTTCGGGTTCATAACCCTCATCAGCCAGTCTATCTTGAATCCAGTGGCAAAGTGAGCAAGGCACTCACGTCTGAGCATACCCTGCCAACTTAGGGCGAACAAAGCGATACCAAAGGGGTCAGACTGATTTGCATATGGCCTTGTCTGAACTGGGGTGGCGGAGTGAGCTAAAGAATGGTGATGGGTTAAATCCAGATCAGTTGACTGGGGATGAGTGTTTGATTTGCTCAAACGCTCCGTCCATCATCCCCTTTTGTATCACTTTGTCCGCCCTAAGTTGGCAGGGTATGCTCAGACGTGAGTCCATTGCTCACTTTGCCGCTGGATTCAAGATAGCCTGTCTGATGCGGGTTATGAACCCAAAAACGGTCTCAGAATGCTCGTTTCCGGTTCAGGGAAGACATGGCTTGGCAGTTTGGGCTAGACTGTTCCCATGAGGCACAGGGTCAGACTGATTTGCATATAGCCATGTCTGAACTGAGGTGGCAGAGTGAGCTAAAGAATGGTGATGGATTAAACCCAGATCAGTTGACTGGGGATGAGTGTTTGATTTGCTCAAACGCTTTTGTATCACATCTGGTTGTACAAGGCCCACATCACCTCAGAGCAAGACATACTCACACACTTTACATTCATTACCCTCTATATGGGATGAACAGTGGTGTGGCCAGCACGTTGCCCACATACTTTGCCATCTACAAGAGTGAGTGGAGCATACCGAAAGTGCAGAGGACATGAGTGTTAAATAGCATTTCCAGGTTACACCAGGCTTTTAGCCAAATGACCACTTGCTCAAGTAGGTTAGATGGTGATTCCAAAGGGCTTAGGACAGGTGAGAGTGATTGTATGCCTCAATATCGGCCTTAAACAGGCATCAGAAAGGACATTCCACGCAGCCTGCTCACATAAGGGCAGGTCTACTCAGCTTGTCTTCCTTCTGAGGTCGATAAAACAAGTACCTCTGAGTTCTGACCTAGGTGGACACGGCATTGTTTGTGCTGAATAGACGCTGCAAGCACTGCCTAAACAAAGGTGTTTTTAACCCCTAAGTTGTTTTCTGGTTTTAAATTGCTGGCTAAACCTTGGATATTACACTGCTTACTTGTCTCTCACGTTGTGCCCTAAGCCCCGGTCCGACACGGCTTGTGCCGATTGATCGGAGGGCTGCAGGGACTCACTTCCGCTTTCCATGACCAGGTTAGCGCTCCAGATATACCAGCCTCATTTAGTATTTAAGCAGGCATCAGAGCGCACGCGCGGTGGACACGGCATTGTTTGTGCTGAATAGACGCTGCAAGCACTGCCTAAACGAAGGTGTTTTTAACCCCTAAGTTGTTTTCTGTTTTTAAATTGCTGGCTAAACCTTGGATATTACACTCCTTACTTGCCTCTCACGTTGTGCCCTAAGCCCCGATCCGACACGGCTTGTGCCGATTGATCGGAGGGCTGCAGGGACTCACTTCCGCTTTCCATGACCAGGTTAGTGCTCCAGACATACCAGCCTCATTAAGGATTTAGGCAGGCATCAGCTCGCACGCGCGGTGGACACAGCATTGTTTGTGCTGAATAGACGCTGCAAGCACTGCCTAAACGAAGGTGTTTTTAACCCCTAAGTTGTTTTCTGTTTTTAAATTGCTGGCTAAACCTTGGATATTACACTGCTTACTTGCCTCTCACGTTGTGCCCTAAGCCCCGGTCCGACACGGCTTGTGCCGATTGATCGGAGGGCTGCAGGGACTCACTTCCGCTTTCCATGACCAGGTTAGCGCTCCAGACCTACTGTTAGAAATGAGACCACCACTCTAAGTCAGGGCAAGGGAGTTACACGCCAAGATAACCCCTGCTCACCCCCTTGGTATCGTGACACAAGCAGTAAGGCTAAACTCGGAGGCTATGTACGTTAAGTGTTTGCGCGCGCACCCAGAAACAACACCCAAGGCCCACCACAAAGGAAACTCCACACAAGGTTATATATAAAAATAGCCTTTGTATTATACCTAAACACATTAGATAAAAACACACACTTTACAATGTGCCCACAGGCACGGGCAGAATTTACAGGGGATATGTACAAGACAGGGCCACCTGGACCACTATCAGGAATATGCACTTGTAGATTTTAGAATACTTGTAGAAATTAGCACTTAGAACATAGAATATAAAATTACTGTAGCACAAAATAGAGAATAGAGCACACAACCAGTAACTACTGGTAACAGGCAAGTACCACCTACGCAACCCTAACCACCTAAGGAACCAGGACCTCACTAGCAACACCTGTACGAGGAGAAAAACAACCACCTAAGTATCACCATACATTTAGGGGTATAGGCATAGGAACATTACACATGATGCATCACAACATTCAGAGGTGTAGGAGAAGGAAAACACATGATGCATAACCAAACATTCAGCGGTGTAGGAGAGAGCACATGACGCATCAAAACACATTCAGAGGTGCAGGAGAACACAATTGCGCATAACTCACATAAGTCACCACCTGTGACTGTCCCTAGGCCAACTGGCCTTGTTCGGGCTAGGAAGCCCTGTGTACCAAAGTCAGGGGGGCCTAAACGTGGCAGCTGCCCACTTAGTGCTGGGCGGCTGTAGCAACAAGGCTCTGAACAAAGGAAATGCCCCCTGAGCCTCGTGGGCTCTCAAAACAACTGTGGCGCCTGGAGCCTCTCGGGGCTCGATGAACAAATGGGGTGCCGTGAGCCTCTCTGGGCTCGAAGAACAACTGTGGTGCTGTGAGCCTCTCGGGGTCCAAGAACAAATGTGGCGCCGTGAGCCTCTCTGGGCTCCTCAACAAAGATGCTGGGTCTAAGCCTCCCAGGCTCTGAAGAACAAATGCCCCCTGCAACGTAGTAGCCCCGCTCGGGGGTTCAAAAACAAAGATATGCCCCCGGGGCCCTCGTGGCTAAATCAAGATGCAAATGCGGCCCGTCGGAGTCCCTCTATGGGGAACTCGAAACCAAAGATATGCACCCTGAGCCTCGCAGGCTCGTAAAACAACGATGCCGCCCGGTCGGAGCCGCTCCGGCTCTGGAGGAATGCCGCCAACAGAGCCCTAATTCAAAGTGAGGCCCCACGGCCTCAAACACAAAGGCCCTCCCACTGGAGGGGAGGGGCGGGCACCGGCAATGTGCCCCGACGCCCCCCTCTCCTCTACACAGCCCCGGGCCCCACTCACCGGATGTACGGAGTCCTGCTGACTCCTTGGTGCAGCGGCCGAGCTCTGCTTCTCCTCAGAGCCCCGCCTGCTCCTCCAGGCGGTGGCTCCTCTCCCAGGCTGCGGGGCTCACCGGTGACTCGCGGCTGATGCACAGGAGCGCGGGGTAGGCTCCCGCCGCTTCCTGTTTGTAGATTCTGCTTCCGGTTGTCCGATTTTCCCGCCCCCGGTCTGCCTGACTTCCTGGAGGTGCCGGGCGGCGGCGGTAATTTACTCGGGGAAATCCGTGGTAGGCTCCCATAGTAATTAAATAAATAAGGGCAAATATGCGGCGTGGGGAGCCGCTATAGGGGAATAAAAGCGCTACCAAGCGCTTAGGGGCAGAGTCAAACCTTCCCAGCGCTAAAGACAAAATACAGCGCTCCCTGGTGCTTGGGGTGAAAGTAAAGAGCTCCCAGCGCTGGGTCACAAGTAAAGGTCCACAGGTCCAGAACAAAGTCCTCCTAGGACTGCAGCAAGGTTGGGGGGGGGGGGGGGGGCAAGGCAGGGCCCAGAGCCAGCTCACTGGGCCTCCAGGCAGGGAGGCAGTCCAAGTGGCGGTCCTCCTGGCGCCCAGTAGCCGCAGCCCCCCTCAGATAGAATCCAGGAAGAGAACAGATTGTAAGGGGACACAGCCCCTTTTTATACACAGTATTCCTTTGTCTGGCTTCTGGGTGAGGGGATAAACCAGTCGCAGCTGGTTTGTGAGCACTCTTGATGTGCTCAGCCCCTCACTTTATTCACTGGCAGGTCTAGGGACATTAGACGCACCACAGGGGGCGGAGCCAGCATTGTTTGGGGAAAGCCCAGCCCTATTCAGGACCCAGGTGCACCCCTCCCTCATTTCAGCATGCTAATCTCTCCATTCACCACCGGGGCAGACCCATCCAGACTCCTGGAGCCAGGCTCACCAGCCAGCTCTAGCCAATCACGTGCCAGCACACTCACTGCACACGCACACCCATGTCTAGAAGTGGCACTTCCACACTAGACACATTCACGCCGCACCATCATTGCGCAGAATTCAACCACACGAGTCCGCACATACCAAACTCGAGCCTGCACACCTCACGTATCAGGAACTACCAGGGTCACAGACATTCCCCATGCATTCCTATGGGATGGCAGGCCAACCTTACTCCACGCACTCAGAGTGCGCACGCACTTTCCACTGGGACACAGTGAAAGTGCGCAGAAACCAAAAATCACTACCACCAATTCACATTCAAAAAGCAAAAAGTTTAGGGGTGAACCTGCCAGAAGGGCCAAGTCCAACACATACCTGCCTCATTTAGGATTTAAGCAGGCATCAGCGTGCATGCACGGTGGACACGGCATTGTTTGTGCTGAATAGACGCTGCAAGCACTGCCAAAACAAAGGTGTTTTTATCCCCTAAGTTGTTTTCTGTTTTTAACTCCATAGCTGCTATTACACATTCCTCCCCAGTGCTGCGCTGTCCATTAGAACTAGTGCTGAATGGACGTTCAATGGTCGTGCGCAGCACTGGGGAGGTAGCGCTGCTGACGACCATTGGTCGTGCGCAGCACTTAAGGGGTTAAATTGCTGGCTAAACCTTGGATATTACACTGCTTACTTGCCTCTCACGTTGTGCCCTAAGCCCCGGTCCGACACGGCCTGTGCCGATTGATCGGAGGGCTGCAGGGACTCACTTCTGCTTTCCATGACCAGGTTAGCGCTCCAGACATACCAGCCGCATTTCGGATTTGAACAGACCTCACAGAGCAAGCGCAGCGGACGCGTGCAGCGAGCGCGCCAAAGGCAAGCCCGTCTGCGCCCGTCTGCGCCAGGACCGGGACCAGGGCCATAACCCCTGGTCTATTATCTACAAAAATAATGAAATCTTACTCGGGAAGTGAACTTACTCAGTTACGTCCGGCACCAGATCACAACTGTATTGTGGTGGGAACTGAGGGTATGGCTTGAAATCAGGAAATAATATGTCCCCACTGTGATTTCAATCTATCATCAGCACTCATCCGAAATGCTATCAATATTCGCGGTTCGAATAATAGTAAAAGTCAAACCACAGTAACCGCACTTATCAATGCCCGCTCTCTGGGCAAACACAAGCAGGAAATAGCAGACAAACATACTGTTTGTGATGGAAACATGGACCGATAAATCCTCCGAACATGATTTGGTGGTAGCTACCCTGGAAGGCTACACTTAAAAGAAGGGGGAGGTCCGGCGATAATCGCATGGAATAATCTTTCTGTAAGGGCAACCCATGTTCCATCTTCCACGTGTGAAGCTGTTCATTTCGCTATTACGCTTACTCCTGCGCACAATTTTAAAGGAGTTCTTCTTTATAGACCCCCAGGAACTAGAACAGAATTTTTAGCCACCTTCAACAATCTGATGGAATCTTTAGTGATAGAGGACCCTTTTACCATTTTAGGGGATTTTAATTTCCACTGGGAAAAAACTCACAATAATGAAACTATTTCATTATTAACAGATATGGAGAAGTTGGGTCTCACCCAGCTGGTCATCTTCCCCACTCATGAGACTGGCCATACGCTGGATGGCATATTTTCCAACTCAAATAATGTCTCAGTAAAAGACATCCTGCTGTTAGCATGGACTAATCACCACACCATTGTATTCAATATACTATCAAATAATACTCCGGCAACCAAGGCGGCAGAACACAGCTCAGGGACATTCAAGGTATGGAAAGATATAAATAATGATCAACTGAAAGTATTCCTAACCTCCACTTGCCCGGTCATTCCAACTGACCCAAATATAGCCATTGCCAGATACACTACTTGGTTGGACAATGCAATGAATGTGCTAGTGCCAAAGAAGACTATTTCCAAGAACCGATCTTCTCCTTCAGCACCCTGGTTTACGGATTCTCTTAGAGAACAGAAACAGAAATGCAGGAACTGTGAAAGACACTGGCGTGAATTTTATACCATGGAACTAAAAGTGCGCTACAAAGAAGAACTGGCCAAATACAAAATGAAGATTGTGCAGGAAAAAAGAAAATTCTACACTATTCAAATTGAATTGGCTAAAAACTCAAATAAACAATTATTTGAAGTAGTTATTAGTTAGCTGGGCGACCACCTGAGGCCGCCCCTGTTCCATCACTTTCCCTGTGCGACTCCTTAGCCGATTATTTCTATGAAAAAGTTAATACAATCTATTCGGAATTTACGACTAATAAAAAAGTAAAACACAGTTAACCTTCACTAATCCCCTAGACCATTGCTTGGCGCAATTTGATAAAGTCACTGAGCAACATATTGCTGAGATAATGAAAATCACAAAGTCAGGATCTGCTACAGAACCTTGTCCATCTAAAGTGCTCGCCCCTGTCACCGATCTAATAGCCCCAGTAATAGTGCAAATCTGTAATTCCATGTTCACAGCTGGAATCAATCCTGATTCGCTGAAAAACACCATCCACAAACCACTCTTAAAAAAACCCCACCTGAATCCAGAGGATACTAAGAACTACAGGCCTATAGCCAGCCTACCTTTTCTGGCCAAGGTGGTAGAGAAGGCGATGAATGCACAACTCTCTGAATATATTGAGGACCACCACTTGCTGGATGACACGCAGTTTGGGTTCCGCAAACTACACGTCACTGAAACAGCTTTAATTAAAGCCTCTGAAAATATAAGAATTATTAGGGACCAGGGAGGCACAGCTGTTCTCCTACTGCTAGATTTATCAGCGGCATTTGAAACGGTCGATCATTCCATCTTGATCGACCGTGTCTCGGCTATGGGAATCCAAGACAGGGCTAAAGAACTGCTATCCTCCTTTCTCTGAGATAGGACTCAGTCGGTGACCTTAGGCCCCTTTCAATCAGCCTGACTGATTCTACCGTGTGGAGTTCCCCAAGGCTCATCCCTAAGTCCGACACTTTTTAATATCTATGTGTCGGACCTAGCTAGAGTCATAAAAGCTCACAGGATGGGCCTTACGTCCCCTGCTGCGGCCCGACTGGTGACAGGTCTGCCTAGGCGGTGCTCGGTGTCCAATGCCCTGCGCTCTCTCCACTGGCTCTCCGTGCAGCAGAGGATTAGATTCAAGGTTCTCTGCCTTGCATTTAAAATCCTCAAGGGTTCTTCCCCACAAATCTTGGAGAAACTGCTGATCCCCTATGTCCCCTCTCGCACTCTTAGATCGCTAGGCCAGAACTTAGCAGTGGTCCCGCATTTTAAGTTGAGCAGAATTGGTGGCCGCTCCTTTCGAGTCCTGGCAGCGAGCTGGTGGAATTCTCTTCCTCCACAAATCCGGGCCATCGATGAGCTCCTTCAGTTTAGACGGGCTATCAAGACCTTTTTATTTGTTTAGCTCATCTGTTGTGTCTCTTCTCCTTTCTGCCCGCTTTTAATGCTGTGTTGTGTTTACATTCTCAAAGCGCCAGGACGCCCCTTTGCTGGGGCAGCTGTGCGCGGTACAAATAAAAATAACATAACATAACATAACATAACGTAACATAACATAACATAACATAACATACGCGGATGGCACTCAGTTGGTGCTTGCAGTAAACAATGATGGAGAGAAGGCTGCCGAAAGCTTTCAAGAAGGCATGCTGGCCATCAGTAACTGGATGGCCAGCAACTGACTTAAACTGAACACCGAAAAAACGGAGGTCATTATTTTTGGAAAACTGTCTCCTTCATGGTCTTGTTCCTGGTGGCCATCGTCACTGGGAACTCTGACTAACCCGGTCACCAAGGTTAGGAACTTAGGAATTATGTTGGATGACAGTCGGAATTTTGTCTCTCATGCTAATCAAGTTGTCTCGACAGCATTTTACAAACTCATATTGATCAAGAAAATTATTCTGTATCTTCCCAAATGAGCAGGACAAACCTTGGTCAGCACGCTAGTGATGTCACCCTTGGACTACTGCAATGGGCTGTTTGCTAATGCACAAAGCAGGGTGATCAACAAACTGCAAACTATTCAAAATGCTGCTGCTAGAATGTTTTCAGGGACCCCCAAATTCAAACCTATATCTCACGTGATTAAAAATTACCACTGGTTGGCAGTTAGGAATCGCATAAAATGTAAAGCTTTATGCATTGCCTTCAAAGCCTCACATAAACTAGGCCCTCAGTTTCTGTTAAATCAGCTATCCACTTACTGTCCCAATAGACAACTCCGTTCTTACACTGCACACCAGCTACAGGTACCACAAACAAAGACAGTGTCTTGGGCAGACAGGCGTTTCATGGTGACAGCGGCAAGATTGTGGAATGCTCTGCCGTCGCAGATTCGTTCATGCCAGTCACTGTTGCACTTTCGCAAGTTGATAAAAACATGGTTGTTTAACCAATAAGCTAGCCTCTGACTCTGCCTAGTCCACAGCGCTGAGACGCCCAAGGGCATTTGTTGCGCTTTATAAGTTTAAAAAATAAATAAATAAACATCGGCACACTGCCCTCTTACATTCGCAAGGAGGAAAGCTATGTGAATTTCAGAAAGAACATAAAAACGTGGCTTTTTAATAAATAATTGCTTTGTCTGTTCTCCCCCCAGTGATTTCTGAGTGTTTCGCGTTTCTGGCGCCGGGAAACCCTTTGTGGGTAGCTGCGCGCCTTATAAATGCTATAAAATAAAAATAAAATAAAATAATATCGGTATTCAGCATCAGGATACACTCCAGGTGATCATGCACACAAACACACATTATGATGGGTGATCACACGTCTTCTTTCACTTGATGGAAGGAATGCTGCCACTGTACAAATGGAGCAAAACGTTAATTGCTGTGAGAATGAGTGCCCGGTGAGAAGGGATGTATCTTTCTCATAGCTGGGGTTAAGACTTGTGATCAGGATAAGTGAAAGGACTGGTTTTCTGACACTCTCAAAAGTCCAAGTAGCATCAGTGTTGAGAGATATTTAACCCCTTGCATGCGTCGGACGGCCCCCGGCCGTCTGACGCTGCGGTGGGGCTGTGCGTCCGACAACCGGGAGCCATCGGATCTGCGCACGCGAGGAGTTTTGACGCACCGCAGCAAAATATCGGCCGCGCCCAAGGGGTTAAGAAGCACCTAAATTAACAACTCTGATCTCATACAGGTGAAAAGACAAAAATACTGCAGAGTGCTTAGGTCAGAAGAGTTCCTATTGTGAAGTGTAGCAGTCTTCACGACTTGCTGAATTCGAAAAAGTACTAAAGTGATGGCGCAACTCAGAAAAGTTCAGACAGAAGTTCATCCGGGTTCGAAACTTTGCATTTTTGACGGGACACACGGTTTTCGGGGGATTCCACCACCATATTACTACACTTTTACCATTGTTGCTAGGTGTCTTTCTTGAAGGCATGCAAGTGCATTGCTAGAAAAGTATCTAGGTTATTCAAGGTGAAGCAGAGGGGTCCCTGCAGGACCCACAGTAAGGTGGGCTGCGTTGGAACTTAAACTGTGAATCTTAGATTCAGACATTGCTGTCATTGGTCTCTCATACTGTTAAGATTTATACAGCTGGGGAGTGTGAGCAGATTGTACATTAGTTGCAGCACGTGAGAGGGCAACTCCACCACAGCAGGCAACAGTTGGAGAGCCCACCAGCACTAGCTTCTGTCCTAAATCCATTTGGGTCACGTATCATCCATTTAGTTGATGATCTTACTCCTCTCACACAAAAGGATCTAATGATAGTAGCTTAATTTTTACAGACTTAGTTCAAAATGCTTCACATTTACAGACACAGTGGAATTCTCATTTTCCTGTTTATAGTTTTATTCAGAGCGTGTACAACAAGGACCCCCTGAACAATAGATAGTTCAACTCCTAGGTCAGGGATAAATACATGTGTGAAAGAACAAACCTAGGCAATTGTAATTACTTGTCTATTCAATGATAGATGGGAGAGAGGCCATTTCCAAGATTTAGAATACAGTTTTTATTGTCAGTGCATCAACAATTTGTATATTAAAATGGTGTTAAAAAGGCTTTTAAATAAAACAAAGATACAAAATTGCAGACCAATACACTAGATGACAATATGATACACAGTATAAAAAACAATCAAATGACAAAAACAAATAAAAAAGTTAAAATACAATGTGGCACACAAGTAAATTATCGACGCACGTTTCGGCGAACTAGCGCCTTCTTCAGGACAGGCCACTTAATTACCTAAATGACAAAAAAATACATAATAAAATATAATCATTAGACTAACATTTCATCTACTAATCTGTATACATATTCCAATTACAATGCATCTACCAATACTATGACAAAAAAACTCAGCATCCAACAACATGGAAATTGGGTAATTACCTACTTATGGACAAGTGTGCCTAAATACATACTAGCTATATACTAGTACCTTATAATGGTTAATAGAGATATAAATACATTAACCTCGATATTTAAACAGAGAGACACTTAACGATATTTAAGAGATTGGATAAACAAAGAGGAACCATTCTTATGTGCTTTTCGTATATATTGATAGTGATGAATTATTTTGTCTCAAAATGGATAATAAAAACCTGAAAATTAGTCTTAATGCAGCCACATATTTTCAAAACTCATTGTTTGCTCGATATCTTTTCATTTTTACTTCCTTCCTTCCTCGAAGCGAAGTTAATTCAAATGCCTTCTGACTTCGTGTTAAAGATAGTAGTTATTTTTCGATGTAATTATATTTTCAATTTTTCATATCTGCCGATAACAGAATTTTTGGTTAAATCACAGGATTAATATATATCCAATCGTTACACTAATGTCTTATTATGTCTCTAACTATCCGAATTGCAATTGGAAGGGTTACAAAAATGTTACCGTAAAATGAGATATGTCGGCAGTATACCGTTATATGTTAATACTTAAGACGATTCTTTTCCAAGTTAGAAACCCATTCAGAACAATAAAATAATTACCCGATTTTTTATTTTCACACGCTTAGCCTTCAAATTCTCAGAGTGTCTGAATAACAAAGAGCTGCGAAAGACATTCAAAAAATAAAAAACTACCATGAGATATGGCTCACTTTCGAAATAGGACGTGCTTAGAGATCTCATAAGGAGTTTAATTTATTCAGATCATATTGCTCATGATTACCCACCTTCAGTAAAAATATATTTCTATAAATTGAAGGCGAGCATCAAGGGATTTGTGATGTCGTCGTTAGAACAAATATGAACACGGGATACAGTGCGTTGCATTACTCTCGTAAGGATCACCAGATAGCGGGATCTATAGTAAATACAAAGATAAACTTATTAAACAACTACTTGAGAACACACTCTAAAACCAATTCTGGATAGATGTTTCTCGAAAGTTACCTAATTACGGATTTTATTGTGCTTGGCCGCCGTGATGATTCACTTGGATAAAAAGCAATACTACGGGACAATCAGGAAACAGGAGAAAAAGATCTGAGTTTTAATCTCATTTAATATTATAAGAATCTAGTTCTTTGGAAGAAATACGAGCACATATTGCAATAATCGTAGTAGGCAAACATAAATCAATCTGACTAAGCCGATCCGACCCTGGTTTAATCTGGAATGGATGAAAATTGCTTAATATGCATACACAAAGCCGAAACATACCTGCGATTAGGTTGCAAGATACATGAACACGGAGGCTAGCAGATGCAGCGTATGACGTCACAATGGGCGTGATGGCGGTAAAATATCACCAATGCATTCACAAACAGGACTTTACATATTCTCACTCTAATTGGTTTGTGACCCAGATAACAGTCACATGGAAAAATACGTTGTGGATAGGCGTTCCCTTTCATGGAGATAGAGAAGGGACTCTCTCGTATGTATACTCGGCAGAATACACTACAACAAACCACGGCAAAATAAAGATGGCCGATCATCTTCAAGATAACCCCGCGGTCTCTGCCAGGCATTCTCTTTAATCAAAACAAAAAAGAGACTCTCTCCTATAAATCGCAAAAGGCAAAAGGCTGGAGGGTCGAGGTGCCAATAACCTCACAAATATCTTAAATATCCCAACAGTCAACCGTCACGATACAACTTCAATGTAATATATAATCTAATGATAAAGAGAAAATTAGCGAAATATATGGGAGGTTCTAGGATGAATATCATTTAGATGAAAGCTAATAATCATATTTATATAAGGACGCTAAAAATAAATATTTCATATGTCAACACACTAACAATACGCTATTAACACTCTAATCGTATCCTTTAGATAAAGAGATTTTAGTTTAAAATATATATGTGATCACCGCTGGCCTAAAGAGCAGGTATAACATTATAGCCAACAACGGCCACATAGCAGATTCTGTGTCGTAGCAGGATTATATAATTGCGTTTTCCCACGGGATCTCGCTATTTAATCCATTCCAGAAGGTATCAAGTGTAAAAATCCAAAAAACCTCACGCTTTTTACTGATACGTGCGCCACCTTTTGAATCAGGGATAATAATTTTCTCCAATATTTGCCATTTAAAGTCTTCTGGACTCAGCTCACTGATTGTTTCCACCTGTTGCTGTGTCATAAAAAACTTCAAGTCCCAAGAGGCAATTCGTGACGATCTGACAATTCAGTATGATGCTGTTTGTTTAAAGTCACTAATGCATGAGAAGCGCCATGCTGTTCATAAATGTTCCAAGTTGGTTAGTGTTCATAACTCAATATTAAAACTCCGTCCATAATGAATCACAATGTTATTCCTGTCTGTGTAGAATCTGTGTTTTACATGCTACTGAATGCTGCATCCAGCCCGAACTGCCAAGCCATGTCTTTCTTGGACCGGAATCAAGCATCCTAGGACCGGTTTCTGGATATCAGCCGTCTTCAGCCAGGATAGCTTGACGCCAGTGGCGTAGTGAGCACGGGACCCACGTCTGGGCACACTCTTCCCACATAGGGTGAACAGCAAAACACACAAGATGATGGACGGAACGTTGCACACTGGCAAAACATTCACCCCCAGTCACAGATCTGGGTTTAATCCATAGTTTTTTTGCTCACCAAGCCACCCCAGTTCAGACATGGCCATATGCAAATCATCAGTCTTGACCCTGCCTCATGGGAACAGTCCAACCCGAACTCAAACCAGTTTTGGCACCATTAAGCTGTTAGTTATGGTTTGCAATCAAATAGGTCTATGCCAGTCAGTCAGTCAGTCAGTCAAAATTCCTTTATTCGATAACTTAATATAAAAAAAGACATGGTGCAATCAAGTAACAATTTAAACACTCAATTAAAAACATGAATATATAAATATTAAAAAATGCATGGTAACATTTCATTTTATACAGTATAACAAAATGTTGATACATACATAATTACAATGTTAAAACTGTTAAAAAAGACTGCCATATTATGCATGAACCTATAGCCGGTTTATCTAGGGGGATTAGATTATTCTACTCAGGAACACTTAGAGTTTGCGCTGGAATGTTATACTTTTTCCTGATGCGAATAGCAGCAACCAGGAAATTTGCGACATGGAACATTATTCGAGGTGAATTTAATTGCTGTAAGTACACAAGTGCTGGCCTCACTTGTGTAAATCCAACCTCTCTCAATATTGGTAATAAAAACTTCCTTCTACATTCCTGATTCCTTCATAAATCCCAACATGGTTTTAGAAAGTGCCATAGCACTGAGTCTGCCCTTATAGAAATGGCCGACTATGTGCGGTGGAAACTTGTGGGGGTTCCAGAGCGGTGCTGGTGCTGCTCGACTTGTCGGCAGCATTCGACACTGTCTCTCACCCCATCTTGATTGACCGTCTTCGGTCGAAGGGTATTCAGGGGAAGGCCCTGGAGTGGCTGACCTCTTTTTTGTCTAATCGCACCCAGGCAGTCTCTACTCACCCTTTTACCTCTGTTAGCCGTACCCTGAAATGGGGTGTCCCTCAAGGCTCGGCTTTGAGCCCACTATTGTTCAATGTTTATTTTTCTCCTCTGGCTGAACTCATTGCAAGGTCGGGCATCATAGCTACTTCCTATGCAGATGATATTCAGCTGCTTTTCTCCTATGAGAGTGCCACGCAAACTACTTTTGATCCTTTGAAGGATTGTCTGCGGGACATTTCAAAATGGATGGACCATAACTGCCTCCGGGTGAATGCGGCGAAAACGGAGGTTCTCTTTTTCCATCAACCCTCCCCTCTTGATTCAACTCTCTGGTGGCCACAGGAACTCAGCCTTCCCCCTGTCCCTAAGGACTCTGTAAAAAATCTAGGGGTCAAGTGGGACTCTAATCTTTCTTTTAGCAACCAAATACAGACCGTTTCAGCCGTTTGTTTTTCCAAGATCAGGATGATTAGGAAATTCATCACCTATCTCCCTAGTGACACCAGGAAAACCATAGTCCAGGCATTGATTACATCTCACCTGGACTATGCGAACGGCCTGTATTTAGGGTTGCCCGCGGGCCTCCTACATCGGCTCCAGACAGTCCAGAATGCGGCTGGTCGGCTGGTCTGCGGGGTTTCCCTACGCACCCATATTTCGCCACATCGCAGAGCATTACATTGGTTACCAATCCATCAAAGAGCTGCATTCAAAGCCATGACCTTAGCCCATCGAGCAACTAGGGGTAGGGGATCGGCCTACCTCTCTGTTAGTATCCGTCCTTATTGTAACTCTCGGAACCTCCGTTCCAACTCCCAACATCTGCTTTCCATACCAAGATTCAGGAAAGCACGTTCTGGAGGTAAAACCTTCCAGGTCTGTGCCACAACTCTCCGGAACAAACTCCCGATCGCAATTAGGATGATCCAGGAAGAATTACCCTTTCGTAAGGCACTAAAAACTTTTCTGTTTTGTTAATTCCCCCAGGACTATCACTCTGCTTTCACTCAGAAGCGCCGGGACACCCCGTTGGGGTAGCTGCGCGCTATATAAATTACACAAATATATAAATATAAAATTCGCAAAACATAAGAAAGTGTAATGTATCCTGGGTAGAAAAATTGTCACATTTACAGGGGTCTGCCTGGTCTGGGGAACACCAAATACGAAAGAATCCCAAGGAGTAATGTATAAGGTTGAATCGGAATCTGATCAGGAGGTACCGATGGTATGGGATATTCACTGTAATCAGATAGGGTTCAGGGCCTACACAACTAACCAAGGCATAGTTGGCTCTTGCCATTGGTTTCACTAGTTCGATCTCCTCTCGCTCTAGTGATAACAGGTCCAGCATAGCAGTGTCAGTGCGATATCCTTTTTAGTTATAGATTCGGGTGAGGAGAAAAGGGTTGCACGCCCAATTTTTTGAAAACCAGATTTTATATATGCCAACCAAGGGATCCTATTGGCTTTGTCCAGCGCAAGACAGTTTTTTAATATAGTATGGTTTAGTGAGATTTCCTCATTTAACCAGATCTTTAACCAATATATCAATGGAGCAATTTTGATCTGGTCGGTAACATATCTAACTCCCAATTCAGTATGGGTAGAGAAAGTAGGTGTAGACTGGGGGACAGAAAGGACCCCTCTCAGAAATGTATTCTCTATTAGCTGGATTTTACTCTGAGCTGTGTAACCCCAAATCTCACAACCATAAGTGGCAACTGTCAGGCATTTGGCTTTGTACACCATTAAAATTGCTTCCACAGGTCTAGCCCCAGCTTTTTTTGTGAACCCTGTAAGTCTTGAAATGGTCCTTGCAAACGCTACACTACGGCTATTATTTTGTGGGCGCCAGGTTCCCTTTTCATCAAATACAACCCCCAAATAGGGGGAAGTAGGGACCCTGCAGACCTCTTCCCCGCTACAAAAAAAGTCTTTATTCTAGTGTTCCGCTTAGCCCTCCCAGCAATCAGGACTTGCGATTTTTTTGCATTTATTTTTAAGTCCAAACTCTGCATATATAGGTCTATGCAATTGTCTGGTCTAAGTCAGCAAAGTAGGTGCACTCTGGAACCAACGACAGGTTACAGGTTGCTTCAGTCAAGCAAAACAATCCTGGCCCAGATAGCAAAAGTAGCTAGGTTGACTGTGGAAGCTGTCAACTAACAAGCGTGCTGTGGTCCCAAAAGTTGGGGGAACAAGGTGTTATAGCACAAAAGGCTACAATGTATTATGATAATTTGCCATGCCCGTTATTCAAGAAAAGGCAGGTATATGTAATTTGTTTCCCGTCTCCACCCACTTGTCTGCTTCAGGGTACACATTAGCAGAAGTTGAGAAGCGCCCTACTTGCCCTGGGAGGAGACATCAGCTTTGCGTCACAGCCGCCAAATAGTGCAGTCAGAAGGTGAGGGGCGGGCATGCAATATCATCATGTAATGAAGCAGAATACGGGGGGCAGGTACAACACTATAGGCATTACCGTGGCCATACACAGGGAGAAGGGTGCAGTGCCAGGAACCCTCAAATAGATTGTTTTTTTAAAGGTTTTTTTTAGAGAGGGGTTGCGTAATCTCGCCTTTCCAAACAGTGTGTGCTGCGTACCCAGATGAGGGGGAGAAAGAAGGGTTCAGTGCACTCAATCAGACAGTTCTAGTCACAGCGGGATACAGGTCTGGCAGGAGCAGGTATACTTTCACTGCTGGTGCTGTACATGGTTATCAGTTTGAACGCCCCCTGTTTAGGAAGAGTCTAGTATGGGGGTAAACAAGGGCTTAGTCAATCTGAACGTGAGGTACATATTGCACGCAGTGCTCTATGGATTAAATCAGACATTCCTGGGTTACGAAGAGCAGTAGTTTTTCATCCCCGTCTGGGTAAGATGTCTGGCTGGTGTGGTAATCCTATACAGCTTGCAGAGAGAATGGGATAGTGTTAGCCACAAACAATAACTTGTTACAAATACACAGTGTTCCTGGGAGGCGAATTCCAATATATATTCCAGCATATTCTGAAATCAGTGACTGGGCGGTGTTGGGTAATGCACAACCCAGCAATACCTAACAAATAGGCCTGTATTGGCACAGTGCTCCATGGGGTTTTCACCCTGATCTGTGGTCAAAGTAGAGAGCAATTGTTTATTTTCCGGGCAGGACATCGAACAAGCCTAGGGATGGGTAAATACATCTATGGTTAAAACAGAACAGTAGTCCCCAAGTTAAGTGGAGGCCAGCATACTTGCCTTCGATGGGGTATACAAGCCATGCACAAGCCAATCAAGCAGGAGGGCTTAATGGAACCTGAATGCAAAATCAAATGAAATAAGGGCTTGGTATATAAGGCATGGTCTCTTGAGTGAATACGCCACTAGGTTTATCCGATAGGGGTGAGGTACACCTGCAGAGGTGGATGGGAATGGTGAGCTAGAATGACTGGGGACCATCAGAGGTAGAAGCGAAGTGACTGGCAAGATAGACTGGTAATCACACAGGGTATTTCGATGACAATGGGGTACACCTGTTTAGAGTGGGCATGGACTGGTTTCTGTTGGACCTGGGCAACGCCCTAGAGTTAGCAGGGTGTAAGTAAGAATGCCTGACTCAGTGGGGGGACCTGGGTGTTATGGGTGCCACACCCAGAGCTATGGCGGAGTTACAGGGCGATCCAGAGGCTGAATGGTACATAGGAGTACCCTCTTCAGGAGCACAAGAAGGGTGCAAATGCCAAACAACCCCAGGAAGGGAGTAACGACCGTGCCCCGTTAGTCCTTCGGACAGTTGTAAACCTGAGCAACCAGTGACTTGCCTGGATACGCTCCACCCTCTCAAGGGGCATGTGTAAATGGGTGGCCTGGTGGTCCACAGGATGTATGGGGTAATCCACTAAAATGGTTAGCACCAATTGGTTAGGCCATGGTGCAATTTGGCTCTTCAGGTGGGCAGGGCCGCTTAGAGGTGTCACTGCTGCCTGCCCTTAGATCGCCCGTAAGTTGACCCACCACGTTGGCATATTTCTTAAGCAAAATAAACCTGCAGCAATGTTTTCTCAAACAACCTATGTGTCTTGTGTGTTCTTTATTATGGTATTGCTGTGTTTGCGGGTGGGGTGTGTTGCCGATATTGGCTCTATGAGGCTGCCTGTGGTTCACGCAGGGGGCCCCGTAGGAGGGCCGCCACCTGAGTGCCACATGAGGGCACAAACCCCGACAGGTCTAGTGTTTGGAATCCCTCGGGGTCCAGGGGGACCTGCGTCATTTCCAGTGCACGAGTGTGCGTGGGACAGGTATATCTACCTCCCCGCCCATCTGGCATTCCTTTAGCGCCCAGACATCACGCCGTCTCCCTCCTTACTGCGTACCCAGCGTGTCGGCTGTAAGGGTGGCTAGGGTAGGAAGGCTGCTAACTTGTTATTGTCTGTTGCAGGTCGAGTTACAGGGCGACCCAGAGGCTGAATGGTACATAGGGGTACCCTCTTCAAGAGCACAAGAAGGGTGCAAATGCCAAACAACCCCAGGAAGTCCTTACAGCAGGACCCTGGAGGAACGGCGGTGCCCTGTTAGTCCTTCGGCGGTTGTAAACCTGAGCAACCAGGGACTTGCCTGGATATGTACTGACCCCTCAAGGGACGTGAGTAAATGGTGGACTGGTGGCCCACAGGATTTAAGAGGTAATCCCCCAAAATGGTTAGCGCCGATTGGTTAGGCCACGGTGCAATTTGGCTCTTCAGGTGGGCAGGGCAGCTTATGGGTGTCACTGCTGCCTGCCCTTAGATCACCCATAAGTTGACCCCCCCATGTTGGCATATTTCTTAAGCAAAATAAACCTGCAGCAATGTTTTCTCCAACAACCTGTGTGTCTTGTGTTCTTTATTATGGTATTGCTGTGTTTACAGGATGGGGTGTGTTGCCGATATTGGCACTATATGCATTTCACAAAAGGATGGTCGCGCACTCACAGAACTTGCTAGTACCAAAATGTATTGGCCATTTAACAGAAAAGAAATATGACAGATGCCTTTCGGCACTCTGCCTTTGTCACTGTCACGATGACTGGCATTTTTCTGGTCATTTAAATATATAAAGCAAACTGATTGGTTAGCAGCATAAAATTCATCGACAGTGTGGACGCACTCAATAACATTCATCATGAGGGTAGAGTGGTGGCTATTTTACAATGCAGTTGTTTGCCCACACAACCAAACTATGCCTTTCAGAAAATCGCACGACAAGCCCCATACACCCTAATTTGTAACACATGTGATAAGCTTAAAATAACATAACTGTGTGACAAGAGCACATTTTACGATATTCAGCATATTTACCTATATTACACATGTTTTTCATCATTGCAAGGGGTAAACCATCATGCTGTATGGTTGGAAAAATTCTCCAAACTGCGTGAAAACATTGATATCCAATCATGTCAAATTCGGTGTTGTTAACATATCGTTTTCCCCCATACATATTTGCAAGACTTTATGTCATTTATTAATAGGATCATCACGCCGCCCCTCACTTTTCTATTGAGTCATTTTGGGGGACACATTTTAAGAGGATTATACTTGCATCCACATGTCAAGTGTTCCTTAATGAGTGAGGCCAGTTTAACTCACCACTATTGCACTCTGTATGGGCTTTTGCAGGGTCCATCCATAAGGAATGATTATTGTTAAATTACCGTCCTGTCAGTGATCAAACATCTTGTCCTGAATGGGCATATAGTGGATCTTTCCATAGATGTTTCTATCCATATGTAGTTCACTTCAAACGATCATGAAACTACTCAATGTGTGTCCACAACTCTGCATCCCTGTTTAACCCCCTCAGGGTCCTAGTCCGCATCTCAGTGTATATCTGGACCAAATTGTCTTCACTTATGGATCTTGTACCCTCATCTCTCATCTCTCTGGACGTGATCTATGCAGAAGAATCGTAAGAGATTTCTATTGCTACCTTGCTGCATTTGGAAGTGCCTAACAACTGGATACGAAGTAGCTGCATTAGTTATTGCACGCATGTGCTCCAGTACTCTCTTTTTAGCTATATGCACATTACATCCCACGTACTTTATGTCACATGGTCATACAAGACAATACACTACATAATTGAAAATCACAATTCAAAAATGTTGTGATGAGTTTGTTTTTACTCCTTTCCCAGATTCTTACAGTCTCTTACTCTGAAACTCGATTTACACACTTTGCAGCAAGTGCAAGGAAAACATCTTGTGATTTGGGATTTCTCTGTCTTACTGTCAGTAAAATGACTATGTATGAGTAAATGCCTGAGAGAGGGGTTTTCTCTATGAGTTAACTGTGGTGCTGGTGGTAGACTCAGACCTATGACCTGGTCTGCATGTAAAATATTCCAGTTCTCTTTGAGTATAATATAGAACTGTGTAGAAATGGCCGAAAAGCTCATAATCAGCTTCACCACAATTTCTTCCTGAGACCTTCCTGTTTGAATTTGTCTTCAGTAGCTCTTGCCTCCCAATGGGTTGCACTCTGTTAACTGCCTGGCTGAGTGTCTTTTTTGGGTACTCCTCAGCCGAAACCTGCTTAGGGCATCTCTTTCAGCTTGCGCATACTAATTGGGTGAGGAACAGTTGTGTTTAATGCACAACCACTCACCATAAGGGATATTCTTACTCAAACTGCGTGGATGCTGACTTTTGACCCATAAACTAGAATTTCCAGATGTTGGCTTTTTAGAGTGCCCTTCTGTCATCAGTTATGTCATTTGAGATGTCATCAGTGCCACTAACCATATCATCAGTGATGTAATATGTGAGGTCATAATCAGTGCATTGCAGGGGCATAAGTTATAGTTAGCTCAGGCAACTATAGCTGCAATTATGGCATTTGGCTGAACAAACTAATGTTGAATTAGGTATGATACTATTGGACGCAGAGAAAGCGTTCGACCGGGTGGCATGGGGTTATCGTTTGGCTATTCTCACTGCACTAGGAGTACCTGATCGATTTTTGATATGGTTAAAGGCGCTCTATCGCTCACCTCAGGCTAAACTAAGATATGCTGGTCTACAGTTTAGGGCTTTTCGGAAAAATTGGAGCACATGACTGGGATGCCCCCTGTCTCCCTTGTTGTTTGCTTTATTTGATGAATCAAGGTATCTTACCACTTTCTCAAGAACCAAATGAATTCAAATTTAACGCCTACGCAGATGACATTGCAATCTTCTCGACGGATCCAGCTCAATCCTTGGAATTAATCACTCAAGAGGCTGAAAGATTTGGTATTTTTTCAGGATAAAAATTGAATATTAATAAAACTCAGGTCTTATTAAACTTTAAACTACACAGCCCTATAATGGGCACTTGTTTAGACGCTACATACTTCTGGGTTTGTATCACCCCTCAGAATCAAAATGTTATTAAATTGAACTACAACGTATTGCTGACGGAGACTGTTAAGAAATTTAAGAATTGGCATAGATTACCTATTAGCATCATTGGACGTTGTAACATTGTTAAAATGACAATCATTTCTATGTTTCTATATTTGTTTAGGTCCATTTCTTTGAAACTTTTGTATTTTGTTTTCAAGAAACTAGATGGTGCAGTGGGCAGCTTTATTTGGAGACAAAAGGGTGCACATCGGGCTATTAAATCATTAAAATACCCATTTAATCAAGGCGGTCTTGCACTTACTGATTTTAAATTGTACTATTGGGCTTCTTTTACGAACAGATTCTCTAGCCTTTTTTCTAACAAGGACCAAGACTTTAGCCATAAACTTTAGCTAAATCAAGATAGCTGTAGGTTTCTCTACCGAATACACGATCCAAGCTTCTTCAAGAGAGTACGTTTTAAGACACTAAGGGGCCTAGCTATTGTTTGACGGGACATAGGTAGTATGTATTTTCTACTGATTTATTTCACTAAGTTTCCATTGTGGGATACTCCACTTCTCCCAGATATATTTCAAGGTAGTAATGCTAAACAATGGGCTAGCCTTGGGGTAGATAAACTAGCAGATCTCTATGAAGGCAATGCCTTTCGTATGTTTCAAGATCAGCAGGATTCTTCTATCATACCAAGTCAACATTATTATAAGTACCTTCAAATTAGGGATTATTTTGTGCGATCGCAAGGGCTTAAGTTGCTGGAGCCTCCGCAACTATTGGCTCTTTTTCATGACCCTTCTCAGAAAAGATCAATTTGTGTTGCGAATTGGCTAGTTAGCCAGGATAGATTGGATCCTCCTGCTCCTCTAGCTGGGAAATGGAGTGCAATCCTTGCTGAGGAAATACCTGCTACAACTCTAGAGGATGTATTAGCCACAGTAAAAGATGCACTATGGTCTAACAATTTAAGACATTTCAAAACTATGTGTATGCTGTACTATACACCTGATAAGATAACTAGATGGGGACAAACAATGATTCAAAATTCAAGTAACAAGACGAACTGTCCTAAATGTGGGGAATATGTTGCGAATATTGCCCATTTGTTCGCCACGTGCCCTCTGTTAATGGTCTTTTGGAGCGAGGTCATGCTCGTTTTAAAAAAACCTCTTGGATTGGATGTGGTTCTTACTATTTAAGAGACATTTCTGAGCTAAACGGATAATTCCAATCGAGAGAGGTGTGCATTAATAGCTATAGTAATAGTTACTGCTAGACTAGACTCGATCTCTCCAAAGCTGTGTAATGTAATGGAATAGTGAAGTATTTTTATTGAGATTTCTGAATGAGAAAAAGCTTTGTCTAAGATCAGTGGTTTAAAGGCATGGTATTAACCAGGATTGATTTTCTAAATTTGCTCTATTCTTATTTAATGCCTATTATCTCCTAATCTCTTTATCTTCATATGTCTTCTTTTTCTTTTGTATTCCCCTTGAAACTGAAATGTACATGCAAAAGTATGTAATATTGTATTTCTCGTTTGCATTCTCTGTTTGTCTCCTTTGCAAAAACGGTGTCACTTCTGCTACCCCTGGCATTTTGGTGAATTGCCGTCCATTCTCTAGAGCTATACATTTTGGCGTAGGTATTAACGTAATGTATACACCTTCACAGGCATATTATAGAAGGAGGGGATTGGTGATAGGGGTGAACAGAATGAAGCTGGAGACTATCATTAGATTTACCTGCATGGAGCTGCCCTGAAAGCTATGGCAGAGCTCAGCAAGAAAATCAATTAATGGTCAGGCATGCAGGGAGAAAACTCCTTGCTTGGCAGGGTCATTGACTATTTGTTTTATAAAAACAATGCCCTACCATTAGGAGTTTTGTTTTTGAAAATCAAGCGTAAATGCACAGAAGGGCCAAAACAATATGGTACCCACTCAGCATTTCCCTCAGCCTGCAGTGGAGATACCGGTGCGATGACAGCTCTGTAGGCTTAGAGATCCCCACCAGGGAGGTGCAGGATCTCTAAATAGGATGAGGAGGTCCCCCACAGGGAAAGAGAGCTAGCTCTTCGCCTCAGCTGATCTTCTGCACAAGCGCCCTGCCAGCAAAGCACTAAATTAACCCTTTAGGGCGCAAATAAGCCACAACGTTTGTTGTGATCATGTTAAGCCTGTAAAGAAATCATATTAAATGGATTCATGTTTGCATTTACATTGAGTTACCAGATTTCAGAATTAACATTTGCACTGCAAATTGGTGATGTTGCTCTTACCTGCTGAGAAAATCTTTCACATCCTAAAAGAAAACATGAAAAATACAGGTACATTCTCCAGGTTTTATTACACATATAGAAGTATGTCATGATGCAGTTATGTGAACATTGGGCATCATTTCATATTGCATACGGGCTGCTGACTCTATATTGGGTTTTCCAAAAATATACAGTCTGGTCCTCATCTCACAATTGGATTAGGAGGCACAGATATTGAACAGAATACCCCATTAATAGCTCAACTTTCGCTTTTCCATTAAACAATCTGCTTCATTATGAAAGAATGGTTGTCTTTCTTGAATGTATGACAGATCAACAAGGATGTCTTTATTCAATTCAATTTTAATTAAGAGTTGGAGCTCCAAAGAGCTCCACATAAAAATATACACGAAAGACTCCAATATACCAAATCATCCAGAGCTTAATAACAAGATAAAATACATGCAAATACCTAAAATTTACAGATTTCTTTGTACAGTACAAAATTCATAATAGCACCCGAGATGACGAAAGTGCAGGTGTGCAAATATAAAACCAATTTCACAGATCCTTTACAATGCCATGCTAACTAGGTCAGTGCATATCAAATTGTACCATTAAATACTCCAACAGCTTCAACTGTATAATGCAAAGACCCAAGATTCTATTTATAATATGAAATGAATTTTACCCAAAGAAGACTATATGTAGAGTACATGCAGAGAACTAATAGTTACAGATTTCATTGTACAGTACAGAATACATAGCAGCATGGAAGAAGTCGAAAGTGCAAGTGCGCGAGTAAAATACCAATTTCACAAATCCTTTAAATGATTCTACTTATAATATGAAATGAATTTTGCCCAAAAAGGACTCTGTGCAAAATACATGCAGAGGCCTAACGGAAACAGTTTTCATTATACAGTACGGAACTCGTAGCAGCATGCTAGATGTTGAAAGTGCAAGTGAGCCAGTATAATACTAGTTTCACAAATCCTTTAAAATATCATCATAACTAGATCAGTGCAATTTGGATTATACCATTAAATTACTCTAACAACTACACCTGTATAATTCAAAAGACCCTAAAATTCTGATTATAATATACAATACATTTTGCCCAAAACGGAACCTTTTCAACCTAATACAGCTAAACACAAGACATTAGTCCTTCTCTAAAATTTATTTAAAAATTGTTTAAAAAAACAAATGATGTTGAACACACTGGTTCGGAAGGAGGGCCCAAAAGACATTTTCGAGCCTTCTCGGCTGTAGCGATGTTATATTTCAGATAGAGTGGTCTCAAAAAACGACATCATAGTGGTTGTAATAGAGGACAGCCACATCAAACATGATTTAGATCCTGCACCCAGTTTACACACAGATGATAAAGTCTGTCCATCCTGGCTCATCCCTCCTATGCCCCTGTTATAATTCGTAAAGGAAGCAAATTCAAGTTTAGCAACAGGATAGCTCTGCTCACTCCATGAGGAATATTCCATACAACATACAGTTGAGGTTGTTTATAAATGCTACTCCCCACTATTATATCATTACTGGAATACCCTGAACACAATACGATATCTCTTTTATGGCAGACTTCGTAGATTGTTTTATTAATTTGAGTTTTCAAAACTTGTTTTGGTAGAGAGCGTGTGCCGCTATGGCCAATTTCAAATAAGTCTGTGCTTTCTCATTATTCCTGAAGACAATGTTTTCCCCTTAAGGCAGGCAAATATTTCCTGACGCAATGCTAACCATAAAGGGTTCTCAGCACTATTCAGTAATGCATTACTCCATCTTAAGCATGCAGCCATGGTGAATACATGAGTCGAGAGAACCCCGAATTGGAGCTGGATCGCCGCTATGGAGGCTACATGGTTCAGATTTCAAATTTGTCACCAAATACACCCTTCCACCTTCTCAAAATAATACCATGGCTGTTCGTCCACTGACTCACCAGCATTAAAATGTAAAGAGTATGGATTTAGAATACGGCAGTAAGTGTACGGGCGGGATTTTTATTCTGTAAACAGATAAAACACGTAGGAAGTGTCCTAGCCCGCAACATTTATAAAGTCTACCAATAGTGCCGCCTGAGATATAGCCTTACTTCTGCACTGGTCAATGTGATCACTGCTAGAACACTTGCTTGTAAAAGTTCTTCCTAAAAATGGTTACAACTTCACTACATTAAGTGTCTTTCCCCAGAAACCAATTCATATTTTTCCTAACTCTTCATCTCTGATATCTAAAATCGATAATTGTACTTTTTGAAGGAATTTATTTTAAAAAAAATTGATCATCTGAGTATTGTGCTAACTCATTAAGATGCCTTTGTAGTCCTATAAGGGTTAGGTCTTGCACGATGGCTTCATCCGCGTAAAGCAGGCAGCTCAGTTTCATTGTTCCTAGTTTAGGGGAGCCCCCTTTACAGAGCCCCACCCTACTCGGCAAGTCATTAATATACAGAGGAAAAAGGAGAGGAGCTAATAGGCACTCTTGCTTCAGTGAGTCTCTACTTTATTCGACAGGCCCTGATTACCTCCTATCAAGACCAGGGTCCAAGTTCCGGAATACAATGCAATGATCAATCTGAGCATGTGCATGGGGATCCCCATTGCGGTCAGGATCGCAAGGATTGTTGTCGCTCTTGAATGTATGACAAATCAACAAGGATTTGTTGCAAGTCTTTATTGGATGTGTTCGGGATCACCTGAGAAGGCCTTTCCAGTCTGAACTATAAATGTAGCATCACATTATTATAACATTCTTTCCCAGGAATAGGTGTGTATGAGCTTAGATACCCCCTTTTTAAGGTTAGGGCTATTGCCCACTCCTCTTCAATCACATGGGGTTCAGGAGGGTTTAAGGTTCAGTCAGTACAAACTCCCAAGTCAGTATTAATAACTGAACTAGTACTGAATGCCATTGTGTGGGTGAGTCTCGGGTGCTCACAGCTTCAGGACGCAAGGTTGTCTCCCACCTACTAGGTGCCTGCTTCATCTTCAGGCTCATCCTGGATCTGAGCCGTGAAATCACAGTGTGAGCTTCAACCCACTGAATTGTTGGGGTACTCCAGAGGTTTTTATACTGTGTGTGTGTGGGGGGGGGGGAGTTGAGTGTGAGGGTGATATATGTTGTCCTCTGCTAGTGGGTTAAATTAACCAACATCTTTATTATAATCCGATCCCTGAGGCCAGAATAAAACAGCTACAGTCCATCCAAGAGATAGTTTTATTTTACATTCCTCTTTCCCCTCTGCACATTAACACCCAATTACAAATCAGAATTGTATCACCTCGACCCCCCCCCCATACTTTATGAAACCCCTCAGGAGCTCCCCAACAATTCAGTGTTTTGTAGCTCACAGTTTGATTTCACTTATCAGTGGCAGAAGGGGTCCAAGGACGAAGCATGCACCTGATAGGCGATCCTGCTCAGAAGAAGATCATCCTGCCCCATACCTAAGGCCCTTTTGTCCCCTATCTGGAAGGAATAAACATCACGCCATAGGAGAATTATTAACAGTAATGTGACCCTGGGCACTGGAAGAAAGTCACATTTGGTTTAGGAATGAAAATTGGAATTTTCTAGAATTGGCATTTTCAGAGTAGTAACTTCAAATCTGACTTTACCATTAAATAAGATTTTAAATCACAATTCAAATCAGTGAAAGACATAGCTCTATCTTCTTCCAATATGAATATATCACTTATTAAGTGTAATAAGGTAACTCTGTGCTATCCAGTTATGTGAGAGTAAGCCTTGATACAGTAAAAAATGACTTTAGGAGTTTTTCACTGTCAGGAGATGTAAAGTTTGAATACAAATCGTCTCTTAAAATATCATGCACTCTGCTCTATGAGCCTTTATGGCCTATCTTAAGGGTGACATTTAAGTATTAAAAAGGGAAGTTTGGGCCTGACAAAGGGTTTATTTTAAGGAGTCAAAATGGCAGTTGATAACTGCACTACTGGTTAATATAAGCTTTGCAGTGCACTGTTAGTGGGTGGCACAATGAACGCCGCAGCCCACTAGTAGAATTTTGATTTACAGGCCCTGGGTATATGTTGTGCCATTTATTAGGGAGTTATAATTGAATTAACCACTGGTTAGTAGCAGTAAGGTACACAAGGTCCTAATAACACAACATGCACAGCAAAAACAAGGTATTGAGGGCAAAACGCCGAGGGGAATACCACACCAAAGGTTGTCAGATCTAACACACATAATCTCAAAATCTTGCAAGAATCTTTTATGCACCATAAAAACCTTCCCTCTTGCCAGCTATAGAATCACCTCACATGACATGTCACCATGAATTCTTTAATGCAACAGCCTGTTGTTAAATAAAAATCTAACAACAAATAAAAGAAGGCATAAACCTTATGCAATCTCAAATGCACAGTCATCCCAGAGGACCCTCATACCACTCCATCAGGAATCTTTGCCCGGAACCTCAGAACCTAAGACTGCTCCACCTCATCAGTTTACATTCCACACGATCTTGGATAATAAATGTGTGTCCTTCTGAGATATCTTAAGAGCCCCAACTGAAGAAACAATTTTGTGGCAGGCTTATCCCAGTAACTTGTGACCTCTTCCCTTCCTTTCTTCAATCAGTATGCTACTGGACAAAGTAGTCACTAATACGGTTCACACCCTCCTTGATTAACGTCAAATTCTGGGTACAAGCCACTCAGGGTTTGGACAACGTGATCGCAGGAGACACAGCATATCCTTCTGATGTTCCATATGCCACTCTCTTGTCAAACTACTTTGGATGGCAAAGGACACAGGAAATATTGTCCTAGTATCGGGGAGCACAGAGAGGAGCGTAGGTAGACTGCCCTTAATCCTCGGCGAAACTATTCTGTTCTCCCGATGAGATACCCTTCCCTCTGCCCCCACGAAGCATGTCAGACTCGCAATACGAGTCTTGCTTTTCCCTCGCCTATTTTAGGTTTGAGCTTATGCCATTTGCCTATTTTTGCAATTTGGCACAAGGAATCTAGGAGTGGCTGCTCGTGAGTGTGTGTGGACCACCCATTTTCCTCACTTTTGGTCCTGGCGAAAACCTGTGATTTACCTTTATGGATGAAACATATAGACCACTTCATATAGATACTCAAGGTCATAATCACCTACTAGTATCTTTTCACTCCCTTTTTTAATTTTGTCCAGTAGCCCTTGAATAAAAAATGTTTTGGTCATACCAGGTAAATTGTTAACATCACTTTTTCACTTTACACTCAAAAAACCAGCTCCACTGTAGTTCAAGTGTCGCAGAACACCCTGATGGCACTCGGCCATCAGGGTGGACCCCAATGATGAAGCATGTCACCAACCAGGTTGATGAGTGAGGGGTTTTTATAAAAGGAAACATTTTCCTTTTTCAGTTGAAATCCCATCCAGAACCTCTTCTTGAGGTAACGGTGGTGATACTCCATTTGTTTTTCAAATTTTTCTTATGTTGTATATGGCCCAGGAATGCCAGTTAATATCACACCTTTATTGAAAAGAAATGAAATAAAATAAATGAAACTTATATAGCGCACGACTTACCCTGGGGCATCTCCGCGCTTGCTTAGGGAACCCGTCCTGGTATTCCCCTGTGAGATAACCCTGGCAGGGTATCCACAAGGTGAAAGCCAGGCATCCCACCGCGAGGGGCCGTTGTGGAGATTAAGCAAGCTATTGCCCAGAGTCGCAGAGTGCGAACCCGTGAGTCGAGAAGCACCGAAGCGAGAATTATCTAGTCCGTGTGAATTTTTGAGCCCCAAGACCCGCCGAGGTGGGGAATTGAACCCTGGTCCAGGGCCGAACTCAAGCTCCAGGTCTGCCGCCTCTAACCCCTGGGCCCTGCGAGATGACCTGCCAAAGGAGGGCTTCCATGCAGGCGAAAATGGGCACCTTCTCGGAGACTGAGTGGGCAAAGGTCCATGAAGAGGCCAGCATAGTAGGCTCTAATGCATGTTTAAACTACTCCAATATACTTTATCCACCAGACCTTCCTTACCCTGCATATGCTACATGATATTTATCCTGACTGTTCGAAGGAGTGCCCACGTTGCAGAGCCCAAAGGGCAGATATATGCTCACATGCATCAAGCATTTTTGGAGTCGCAAACGGTGCGATTCTTTAAAATCGGCCATTTGCGATTCCAAAATGCTGTTTGAGATGCATCATTTGTTTTTTGTTGAAAATCGCTAATTTTGCGATTTTCTAAAATGCGATTGCATTTAAGGAATCACAATTTTGCGATTCCTTAAATGCAATGCATCATCCTTAATAAAATTGCGAATTTAAAGATTGCAAGTGCAAAATACCACGAGGTTGAACCTCGTGGTAATTTGCGAAAAATGTTTAAAATGCTCAAATTAGCATTTTAAACACTGGCATGTTATAGACACACATGTCCTTAGGACATGTGTGTGTGAAACATCATTTTAAAATACATTTCAGGGGTGCAGGGGGGGTCCTTTGGACCCCCCCCTGCACCCATGGAATGCATCAACATTTTGCGAATTCCAATTTGCGAATTCGCAATTACCATTGATTCCTATGGGCCTTTTGGCCCATTGGAATCAATGGGAATTGCGAAATCGCAAATTGGAATCGCACAATATTTGCGATTCGGTAAAAATTGCGATTTTTACCGAATCGCAAATATTATGCATTTTCAATAATGCATCCCGTTTTGCGATTCCTTATTTGCGATTCGGTAAAAATCGCAAATTTGGAATCGCAAAACAGGAGTTTGATGCATGTGGGCATTAATCTACAAGGTGTCGACTTGCCCATTCTTTGCCTCCTAAGGCAGAAAATTCTTAGCTGTCTCAATGAGGCTTTAGGGTAGGGGGGCGCCAATCGAGATAAGGCAGGTGGTGCCCGAAGCTGCTAACATCCCCCTGTGGAAAAAAAATTGAGCAGGAAGTTTGTTGTTATGGCTCGTGTTGGCGAAGAGGCGTACTGTCATCACATGGCTTATCCTATGCCCCTACCTACAGGACATGATAGAATGATGGCTGTGAATGGGCAACTGCAGAAGAGGTGCCGAACGAGACATGTCGAAAGAGGATACACAAACATGAGGATGATCTGAGAACCTGGGTTGTCAATGTATCAGTAATGAGGAGCCGCAGGGAGAGCCTGCGCATGGCAGTGGGGCTGCCAAACCAGCACCCTCTAACCCCGGGGGGAGTGATTGCGGAAAGACATAACAGTTGAAGAAGGCTATGACCTCTGTGAGTAACTGGTAGTCGATCAATATGTCAAAACAAGATTAAGATCCCATTGGGGCATAACAAAGGGAGTAGGTGGAAACCTATTGGTAAGGCTTTTAATAATATCTCAAAAGTATAGGAGGTTTAAATAAAAAGGGCTGATCAGGTAGACACAGAAAAGCTGATAA